>NC_061864.1:57487178-57812685 GCF_907164915.1 Impatiens glandulifera
ATTGCCATATTTATAGTTATAAAACATAATCCTAATCATAAAGAAGATAACTTATATCCCTTTGAAACCATAATCCCCAAACTATAACCTAAATTCTAATCAATAGGTCATGGAGGCGAAAGTTCTGCTTGGTGTAAAATAATTGTAATCAATTAAACTTGGTCTGAGGGTTGAGTTGTTCAATTAACAAGGTTCAAATCATGTGTTCAAGACTTGATATTGTTAATGTTGGTATTGTAGAACTTTTTCTTCATGTATATGAAATGGATAATGTTTTTTCACTAACACTTTGATCAATTCTTACACATTCGAGGCCAATATATGCATGCACCTTATGGGGTCCTATTTAAAATACTTTTGTTCTGAATATGGATTCGGATATGGCAAAGAACGCCGATGAAATGTTTGAATGTGTCATACTAAGTTCAGATAGATCTCGTTTTCAAATGTGTTCCATCTGGATGAGGAGAAATCCGACAGAAATGGAGTTTTTCAATGAAGTCATTGTCCAGTATCCCTATTTATAAGGTTATATAACCTTGATTGGAAAACATAAACCCGAGAAAAGGCAAAAGAAGACTAGTGATTTTCATTCAACAATTTACCAATTCATCATGGTTAGATGGTTTGAGTTCTTCAATAATTCATGCCATGTGCGTGCTCCTTTGTATAGATATTTTTTCTATTATTAGAAGTCGCATTCACACAAACCTTGTAAATACAAACTTTTAACAATAAAAAAACAATTCATTCAACATTTTTCACTACAATAAAAAAGAAAGAAATCTAATGTTTGTACCAATTTGCCTAAGTTTATTTGGCATATCTGAAATGAAGATAGCTATATATAATCATTGTGAAATTAACCCTTATGATTCTTGTTTAGGGACTAATGTGGCTGCTAAATTTTTGAGGGCAAACGGAATAACATTTCTTAAAGTGCGTGACGAAGCAAGCACTCTACTTGCGAAGGCCGACATGTATTATTTCAGTCCAGAACATCCACCTTTGACGGAAGATGCTCAAAGAGCTCTTGATTGGGCTGTTGATGAAAAGCTCAAATCTGGTAAAACCTATGTTCACATATCCTTTTCAATTGTGGTTAAAAATTTCTAAGAAGATTATCAAAAAAGTTAGAAAATGATTGTGACGACTGCTTGGCTTTATAAACCCGATAAAACTTTGAAATAGGATCTTCATATTCGGTATGTTAATAACGGATTTTTGTACAGATGAAAACGGAGAAATCACGACTGCACACCTACTTCTAGGAGTGTGGTCTCAAGAGGAATCATCTCCTGGTCATAAGATAATGGCATCCCTCGGCTTCACCGACGAGAAAGCTAAAGAGCTTAAATCCTTAATTTCTGAAACCAAATTTATTTATGATTAACAACTCTTTCAATAGAATCTAGGGATTGTGGCCGAAATTCTGTGTAAAATTTCATTCTGGCTAAAATGTATGGAATTGTTTGAGTAAAAAAGAGGTTTAGATTGAAGAGCATATTTCTTTTGTAAGATTGAGGGATTCAAATTGAAGAACTCTTTCCCAATTTTTTGCATATTTGTTTGCATGTTGTTTGGAAATTAGTATTTTGAAATCTCTTAAAAATTGTCAATAAAAAGTGAGTATGAGTAATTTATAAAAATTGAATGATTTTATTTCCATTTGGTATAAAAATATAATTAAATTAGAGTTAATTTTTATAAGGTGAAAAGTGAATGAAAAAAGAATAAATTTTTAAATCAAATTATTAAAAATGATTTGACAAATAAATTTTAGCAAACATATTTGATGTTATGTTTTTTATTTTATGAATAACAAATAAACATGATTAATTTAAAATTTTAGATTTAATAAATAATTTTAAATTTGTGATTTTAAATTTTATAATTATTTTTAGTTAACTTTCTTTCTTTTTCTTTTTTAATATAAAATATTAACCTAATATTTTAAAATTATAAAATTCATTTTAATTTAAGACGATTTAATTAACTTTAAATTATTTTATATATAGAAATAATAATAATAATAATAATAATATATAACTAATATTCTTTTAAAATAAATTCTTACAAATTTATATAAATTCTCAATTTTACAACTTTACAAATAACGATTTTACTTAAATGATCGATCTTAACTGGTCTAACTTCGCATAATTTATAATATTTCATATTTGTTATAAATGTTAAAATAAATAAAATAATTTAATTAATTAGATATTTTTTTTTATCAATTTCTAACATATTAAGTAACTCAAGTAATAAAAGTAGTTATCAATAAATTCAAAGTTACTAAATCGATTTTTACTTAAAAAAAATGTCATTAGTTAAAGATGTTAGGATTTGTATCTCCCAAATCCGACCAGCTTGAAACAATATGTAAAAAACACAAGAAAGAAGAACACAAGAACACGGATTTATAGTGGTTCACTGAAATTGAGCTACATCCACTTCAGCCACCACCAGATTTCACTATGAAGAAGAAGGAAAATACAGAGTTTTTTGCCTCACACTTTATCTCTAGAATTATGTCTCTCTAATGTAAACCTAAATAACTTTGGTCAGGCCCAAGCCCAAAACCAAAAAAAAAAGATAAACCCAATAAACTCTAATTAATAATGTAGAGTTTATTATAAGTGTAGGCTCCATAACTCAACAATCTCCCACTTGGAGACTAACTTAATCATCTCTCGATCGGTAGTGGCTTTCCATTCGGTGTCTTAACGAAGAAGACTAACTGAAGTTGCACACAACTTCAGTTTCTCATTTGTCACAGCTTTCGTCAACATATCAGCTGGATTCTCACTCCCGGGAATCTTCTCAAGAGTTAATACTCCATCTTCTAAAGCTGACCGGATGAAATGATAACGAACCTGTATATGCTTCGTTCTGCCATGATAAACAGGATTCTTTGTCAAATGAATGGCACTCTGACTGTCGCATCGCAACACACTTCCCTCGTAGTCTTGACCCAATTCTCGCAAAAAGGGTTGTAACCACATCATTTCCTTAGCAGCTTCTATCACAGCAACATACTCTGTCTCACAACTAGAAAGAGCAACAATCTTCTGTAATTTTGAAACGAACTGATTGCAGTACCTCCTAGAGTATAAATGTACCTTGTTGTGCTCTTCCTACTATCAACATCACCACCATTGTCGGCATCAACATATCCTTTCAAACCCATATTAGACTTTCGAAAACACAAAGCGAGACCCGTACTTCCTCTTAAGTATCGTAGTATCCACTTTACTGCTTCCCAATGTTGTCTACCCAGGTTGCTCATGAATCTGCTAACAACTCCCACTGCATGTGCTATGTCTGGTCTTGTGAAAACCATCGCATACATAATACAACCAATGGAAGAGGCATACGGAACAGTGGCCATATAATTTTTCTCCTCCTCTGTTGAAGGCGACTGATCTTTAGATAGTCTAAAGTGACTAGCTAAGGGGGTAGTAACTGGTTTTGCATCATACAAGTTGAACCTGCTAAGAACTTTATTCACATATTCTTCTTGTGAAAGCTTGAGAACTTCTTCATCCCTGAAAATTCTCATCCCAAGGATTTGTTTAGTAGTACCCAAATCCTTCATTGCAAACTTTTTAGATAACTCTTTCTTGAGCTTGTTAATCTCATACAAGCTTGCTCCAGCAATCAACATATCATCAACGTAGAGGAGCAGAATAATGTACGATTTATCAAATCTCTTGATATAACAACAATGATCAGCTTCACACCTTAGAAAATTGTTACTTTTCATGAAGCTATCGAACTTCTTGTACCATTGTCTTGGAGCCTGTTTCAAACCATACAGACTCTTCTGAAGCTTACACACAAGCTCATCTTTTCCTTTGATTTCAAATCCTTCTGGTTGTCGCATATAAATATCTTCATCTAAATCACCATGAAAAAAAGTAGTTTTGACATCCATTTGTTGAAGATGAAGGTCTTCTTTCACAACCAAATTCAAAATGGTTCTGATTGTCATCAATTTAACTACTGGAGAGAAGATTTCATTGTAGTCAATACCTTCTTTCTATTGAAATCCTTTCACAACCAACCTTGCCTTGTACCTCATGGTTTTATCATGTTCTTCTTTAATCCTGAAGATCCATTTGTTGTGAAGTGCTTTCTTTCCCTTTGGTAGCTTAGTGAGCTCCCAAGTCTGATTCAACATCAAAGAATCCATCTCATCTTTCATAGCAGACTCCCACTTAATCGATTCATCAGATTGTATTGCTTCCTCAAAACATTCAAGTTCACCTCTATCTGTCAACAAGATATAGTTCAGAGATGGAGACCACCTCTCAACTGGTTTTCGATTCCTTGATGATCTTCTCAACTGTATAACCGGTGTTTGCTGATTTACCTCTGGGGCCACGTTCTCAATGATTTCATCTTCAACAACACATTATTCTTCTTCGACAACCGGTATATATTCAGCTGAAAATTCTCTCAAATCGACTGTACCATTCTCTTCCAACTTGGAATCACCATCTGATGTCTTGCCAACACAATCTTTGTAGAGAACCTGTTCATTGAAGATAATATTTCTGCTACGAATGATCTTCCGATTTTGATTATCCCAAAAACGATAACCAAACTTGATATCACCATAACCAATGAAAAAACATTTATTAGACTTTGGATCAAGCTTGCTCTTATCACATTCATTAATATGAACATATGATAAACAACCAAACACTTTCAAATAAGAAAGGTTTACCTTTTTATTGCTCCAAGCTTCTTCAGGATTCTGAATTCAAGAGGAACAGATGGTCCCCTGTTTATCAAATAGTCAACAGTATTAATAGCTTCTGCCTAGAAGGTTTTAGGCAGCCATGCATGCAATCTCATGCTTCTAGCACGCTCGTTCAATATTTGATTCATTCTTTCAGCTACTCCATTCTCTTGAGGCGTTCGGGGAACAGTCTTCATCATACTGATCCCATTCTCAGCACAATACTCTTTGAAATCTGAATTGATATATTCATCTCCGTTGTCGGATCTCAAGCACTTAACTTTCTGATTTGTTTCATTTTCAACCAAAGCCTTCCACTTCTTGAAAATAGCAAATACTTCAGATTTGTGCTTCATAAAGTAAACTCATACTTTTCTTGTTGAATCTCCTATAAAAGTCACATAGTAGTATGATCCGCCAATAGAAGAAACAGGTGCAGGTCCCCACACATCAGTGTGTACCAACTCTAGTCTTTCTTTCTTGAGCTCCTTCCCAGTTTTTAAGAAACTCACTCGTTTCTGTTTTCCAAGAATGCAATTTTCACATAACTGATGTTCAACAGACTTCAGTTCTGGAATCTGTCCATTCTTCCAAAGAATTTTCATTCCTTTTTCGCTCATATGGCCCAACCTCCAATGCCACAATTCACTATTCTTCGAGTCATCAACTACAGCAGCAACGATTTCTCTGCAAGTTGAAGTCGTGTATAACGTTCCAGTTTTGTGACCTCGAGCAACAACAATTGCTCCTTTAGTCACCTTCCATGCACCATTTCCACAACTGAAATTGTGACCTTCTTCATCAAGTTGTGTAATAGAGATCAAATTGCGCATTAAACCTGAAATGTGTCTCACCTTATTAATCTTCCAAACAGAACCATTTTTCATCTTTAATTTGATGTCCCCCATGCCAACAATATTCAGTGGCTCACCATCTGCAATATATACTTTCCCACAGTTTCCAGCCACATAATTCTCCATTAATTCTTTATGAGCAGTGGTGTGGAAAGACGCTCTTGAGTCTAAAACCCATGAATCTATCGGGCTATCAACAGACAAAAGTAACGCATCAGTGACAGATTCTGAAACAACGTTGGCTGCATCATTTTTATCATCACTATTTTTCTTCAGTGCTTTGCAGTTCCTCTTTAAATGACCCTGTTTACCATAATTCGAGCACTCAAATGTCCGCCCAGACTTAGACTGACTCCTCCTACTCCTTGACATAGATTTGCTCTTACCTCGGTTGAAATTTCTATCATTACCTCTACCCCTGTTTTCCACATTCAGAGCAGAACCTTTGAATGTTTCACCAGAATCAATTTTACGAACCTCTTCAGCAAGAATACGATCTCTAACTTCAACAAATTTCAGTTTAGCATTTCCAACTGAATTACTAATTGCTGCCTTCATAGGTTCCCAACTATTTGGTAGATATGCTAACAAAATCAGGGCACTAACTTCATCCCCAAAATCAATCTCAACAGATAGCAATTGATTCACAATAGTATTGAATTCATTCAAATGAGTAGTGACAGAAGTACCATCAATCATTCTTAAGTAAAAGAGTCTTTTCATTAAGTGTACCTTATTGTTAGCAGATGGTTTCTCATACATATCAGAAAGAACTTTCATCAGACCCATGGTGGTCTTCTCCTTTGCTACATTATGAGCAACCGTCTTGGCTAGCGTCAATCGGACAACTCCCAAAACCTGTCTATTAAGGAGTTTTCATTCAGCTTCATCCATCTTCTCTGGTTTCTTACTCAAAGTAACATGAAGCTTTTTTCCATAAGATAATCTTCAATTTGCATTCTCCAGAAGGCATAATCTGTCCCATCAAATCTTCCAATCCCATGTCATATATTGTTCTCACTTGCCATCATTTCCAATGCTCAGATCTAGCCTAGCTTCTCTGATACCAGTTGTTAGGATTTGTATCTCCAAAATCCGACCAGCTTGAAACAATCTGTAAAAAACACAAGAAAGAAGAACACAAGAACACACAGATTTATAGTGGTTCACTCAAATTGAGCTACATCCACTTCAGCCACCACCAGATTTCACTATGAAAAAGAAGGAATATAGAGTTGTTTGTCTCACACTTTATCTCTCTAGAATTCTGTCTCTCTAATGTAAACCCTTAATAATTACATATTTATAGGTTAAACATTCAGGTAATAAATTTAAATAACTTTGGTCAGGCCCAAGCCCAAAAAAAAAAAAAAAGATAAACCCAATAAACTCTAATTAATAATGTAGAATTTATTATAAGTGTAGGCTCCATAACTCAACAAAAGAGAGTTATGATTGTCGGAAATATTAAAATAATAAAATAATTATTCAATAAAAAAACAAATATTGGAGGTAGATTATAGTTTTTTTTTTTTTTTTAGACAAAGACTAGCACAACTTCTAATTTTCTAAACAAGGATTGAATTTGAGACTTTTCTATTTATATCATAATAAGTTTTAAAATTATATTTTCAAAAAAAGTCATTATATAACTTAAATGAATGGTTCATATATAATCAGTGTACACATGACAAAATATTCAATGTAGCATAATTTAAATGTTGACATATTTGCATCACTTAGCCTTATAAAGGGCACATGATCCGCCCACTACTACAAATTGACATCAAAATCCCCCATACTTTGGCCATATGCATGTATAATGAATTATGATTTATATGACTATTATTTCATATATATCTTTTTGTATTATTTTATAAGGATGGCGGTGATTTCATAACAAACTTAATAACAATCCACCACATGTGTGTCAATGTAATAATAATTGTAGTGTCTCACATGAATCTTAAAAATAAGGAATTCATCGTTAAGATTCATATTTTATTAAAATGAGATATCAAAATAGTAACAATAGTCGATGATCCGAGTAACTAAAACAAGAAAATAAATCTTGAAACATGATCGTAAACAATCAATAAATTGACTAGAAACATTACTTGTTTTATTTTGAATTTTTTTTTAATGCAACTAGAAGGTTAAGCGATTAAATTGAGTTTAATTATTTAAAAAATAGAACTATCGGAATTGTTGGCATCTGTTTTTTTTTAATATGTTCACTTTCTCTCTATTTTATGGGTTTTAATCATTCACTATAAAATCATCAACAACATTAACAAAGATCTAAATAATTAAATACAGTCAATACCTAGAATTAAGAGATCTAAGAAGAGTTTTCACCTAAAATTTATAAAATAATTGTTCACATCAGCTTTCTAAAATCCACATTATTAGTTAAAATGTTAATAGTCCATTTTGATTGATCAATTATTATGTCGGTTTGGAATGGTTAATTATTCAATTTGAACGGTAATACAACCAATTATTATGAAATTCATATTTGAAAGACATTATAATTATAGCAGATAACTATTTATATTAAAAAAACACTAATTAGAGAAGCGCACAAGAAAAAGAAAAACATATTCATATAAACCGCGAACACGAATATTTTATCATTAATTTAGGATGATATACATAATTAACTTACAATTTGACTCTAGATATTTATGTTCAAACTAAGTAATAATAAGGGTAGGATGAAAATCATATTTGAAAAAAAATGTGGGGAGAGTGACATAAAATAGTGAAATAAAAATTCCCAATTTGGTCCCTAATAATTGTCCACACAAAAAAAAAAAGTTCTCTGACTTTTCAACCCAGTGCGATGGACAATTGTGCAAATCAACGGTTCATATCTCTTACTATGTTGAATTACTATTGCTAACATGTCTCACGTCTAAGTTAGCGCGCAGTTGCACCATAACTCAACTGATTCATTATTAAAAATGACCTGAAGCCCTCGATTCCTCTCAACAACATTCTAATGGTCCATATTTCAAGAGGAGAAAGAAAGAGGGGTAAAAGTTATAAAAGTTGATCTTGAGAATTAATTAATCTAAGTGATTTGTCTTCTTTATAATTGTGATCACATCCCAAATGAGAAAATAATCCTGCTTAAGAACAATGTTTTTTTTTTAATAAATTTGCAATCATGGTCAAATCTCATCAAATAATAATAGATTTATTTTTGACAAAGAGTACATTTTATTTAGTATAAAATGTGACTAATTTTTGCGATTGTTTGAACGTTTAATTTGAATACTCCAACTTATCAATTGGAATATTTTTAGTCAATATATAATAATTCTTTTGAAAAAAAAAAGAGAAAAGGAACTATAGGGTATATGTTCCATTTGAGACGCATGCATTATTGTGACCAATTTTGATTATTTGAAAGACCTTTAGGTACAAAGTCAAATTTCCTAATGGAGGATGGGATGTGAAATGAGAAGAGCTTGATATGTTTGGCAAAATATATGGTGTAATTAATTGATTGTTATATGCTTTTTTCCGTTGAAACTTTCTAGGATAAGTAAACATGTTTTTTTAATATTGTTAGCATAATTTTAATTTTTATATAATCGCGTTTTAAGTGTTTTGTTTTTTTAAATTCTTTAGTTCTAAAAGAAATTTAGTATAACAAATTAAGTTTGATTCTGGTTAAAAATATTTTCAATTAAATAAAAGTTATTGACAATAAAAGTAATATTAGTTGCTCAAAAATGAACTAGATCAAGCTCTTAATTCAAATATTGTTGTAATAGATCTATTTATGAAGTGTGGGTATTTATTTAATTTAGTTAACATATACTTCAATCAATTTTTTTTTAAACTTTGAACTCTTTTGATATGATTTTTAATTTATTATCATCTTTTCTTTTAGATTTGGTAAGAATTTTTAGAAATGTTATTTATAGCACATTCATGTACTCATGTCTGGTTTGGTTTGGATTAAATTTTTGTAAATAATTTGATTATTTAAAAATTAATAATGGGTGATATTTTGAAAAGATGTAATTTTTTTAAAAAATTTAAATAATATTAATATATAATGATAAAATATAAAATAATAATTTAAAATAAAAAATATTTTAATTAATAAATAAGTGATCTAATAAATAAATGAAATGAATGAAATAATATTCGATTAAGTTGAGTTATTTAAATAATCACCTTCACCCCTATTTTATAATTTTTGAAATTTTCTCTACATATATTTTCTTTGTATCATCACTATTAATCTATATCACGTCACCACTGTTCTATAAGAATCTTTAGGAAGGTTCCTAAGTGTCAATTTTTGTTGGTTAATGATAACATTCTATATTTAAAAATAAATAATAATATTTAGTCTATATTTTATTCATTAAATCACTTGTTTCATCCACTATATTTTTATTAAATTTTAATATTAAATCTTTTTAATAATTAAATCAATTAAAATGTTAAATAATTATTTTATATAAAAAAATAGCATAAAAGAAGCTCCAAAAGATAAAATAAAAAATTTGAACTTTAATATAAAATTTAAAAATAATTGAATACCCTTATAATTTATTTAGTGTCTTCTTCTTCTTACATAGATGAGATTTTCAACTCCTCGTAATCATGAGTTCTTTCATCCATCATTACCATTCTTGAATTTCTCTCACACTCACACACACATGACAGTAAGAGAACAAACATGGATTGCATACTGAAAATTAACATTAATATATAAACAAACTCATTACGACCATGAAAAAAACAACTACTCTTCTCTCTCTTAAAACATGTCTATTGTCGGCACAACTGGGAAGTTATCGTCCCCGGTGATCAAACGGTCTACTAAGTATCGATTCCGCATGTTTAACAGGTAATTACTTAATGTTTTGTTAAATCTTTACAATTTAATTAATTAAACAGTGAAAACAAATGTAATATTTTGGTGGGTAGATTGTAAATGTAATAAAAATCATGTTTTTTTTTTCAGAGGGAGGGGAAGATATGGTGACATGAAGATGATGAAGAAGATGGAAATGAAGAACTTGGAACTTTATATGAAGAACATGAGTGTAATGGAAGCAAACAAGAAGTTGAAGAAGAAAGCTGAAATTCTTCATCAAGAGAATCAGGTTTTGATGTCGGAGTTAATCCAAAAAAAATTGTTCAACTTTTAGTAACACCATTGATGATCTAGAGAATAAGGGAAAATGAGATTAATTATGTCAAGTTGTTAATCTTGATTAAATAGATCTCTTTTAAAATCAGATATGTAGTTTCTTTCTTGTTTTAATTTCTTGAATTCTCTTAATTTGTTATAAATATAATATTTATTTGTTTTTGTTTAAATTGGATCATTTGTTAGGGTGGATTAAATAAAAAAATATTTTTTTGAAAATGAAAATTTCATTCCAAACTAAAGGGTGCCACCAAAGTGACATCATTAAATAAAATAAAATACAAATTATAACATTAATAATTTTGATTATGTGTTAAAAAAATCAAAATTGTAATTAATAATAATTTAATACCCCTATCACTCCTCCTTTGTGAAAATTGTTTTTAATTCTTTCTAAGTTTTTTTTTTGGTGATATGACCATCATTTATAATATTGTTTTAATGATTAAAATCAATATTATAATATTATTTGGTATTATAAAATTGTTCAAATTATTTTTCAGATGTAATATTATTTTATTAGTTTACGAATGTATTCTATTTTCTTTAAATTATGATAACAAGTAATATAAAATGGATTGTGCATTTTATTTTTATATCATAATTTGATGTTTTAAGCAATAATCATGAATATAAGCTTTAATACATGAAATTTTGATACAAGAAACTTAATATAAGGTATATAAATTTGCTTGGTGCCTGATAAGCCTAGCTAGTCTTCAGGTTAGACAGTTCATTTAATAAAAAAGTAAAATAATTATTTAAATTTATTGTATTTGTAAACTTAGCCTATTGGTTCAAGATAAAATTGATAACTTTTATTTGATTATGGGTTCAAATATCAAAAGAAAAAAAAAAAAAATTTATCAAAATTTTAAAGGCAAAAAAAAATAATCTTTCTAGGGTGCATGTCAGCCCAAAACTCTAGAGCGGCTCTAAATGAGACTAATCGAATACTAAAAACGTTTGGAGTGGACCAGGATTGGAATGGACAAGGAAGCCTTGTTAAAGATAAACATATTGTATACAAAGTCAAAAAAAGATTAGGCCTCTACTCATTAAACTATTTGAATTTTAACGGAATCTTTTGAGGACTAAAAAGCATTTAAATAAATAAATAAATAACAAAGCACCCCAATTTATTGACTAATATTTTTGAATCTCAAGACATTTTCTATTTGCATATTTTGAGATTTTAGGACTTGGATTTATTTAATTTTATAGGTTTTGTGTACTCTTGTGTTTTTGAGCTCATTTGTGTTTCTTTTCAATTCACGGTTCACAAGAGACAGATCTATATTAGATACGTGGAATTCAAATTTTATATATATATTTTTTTAATAAAATGAGATCAAATTATTTTATAATTTCCTATTTTTTTAATCTAATTTACTAAAAGAAAATATTTATTTAGTTTTATCTTTTTATGTCCATCAAACAAAATTTCATACTCAAATTTAATTTTGTCGTCGTATGATCGGTTGAAAAGTAAAATAAATAATTATAATATTTGTTTCTTATTTTGTTCATTTCTATATAAATATCACATAAAAATGTATATTATTATTATAATATAAAAAAAATATATTAAAAAATTTATATTAAATGTTATTTTTTGAATTATATAGAATTGTATATATTATGTCTAATATATAAATATTATATTAGATTTATAAAAAAATTATTATAATATAATAATATAATATTAATATTATCACAATTTATCATATTGTGATAATATTTATAGATAGATGTATTATCTTTATATAATTACATCTCTTCAAATTCAAGATAGAGAGGACTTGAACAATTTAAAGTTAAAAACGAGATGTTAAAATGTTGATAATGTATTTTTTAAGATTCAGAAACTCTTGAGCTCCATCCAATTATAAGATGGCAGTGTATTGACTGATAAATCAACGAAGAAGTAAAATCACATGGGCATTGAATGTTGGGGTAAAACAACAATCGAATGAACTCCGAAATTACTCATAAGTCTCGAGATATATCCAACGTCGGGATGACAGTGTGTTGCATAAGAGAAAACTAGTGAAGAAGGTATAATTCTCATTAGCATAGAATGCTAGGGTGAAACAACACTTGAAAAGAAATTTATCCTAACAAAATATGGCAGTGTCTTGACTAAATAATCAGTAAAGAATCACATATGATTGAATTAAGACCAATAAAAATATGAGTATTGATTACTAGGATAAAACAAAAAATGAAAACAAAACTCAAATAATATGATTATCGAAAAAATAACATCAACATAATTATTTGAAAGACAAAAATAATTAAAATATAATAATAATTAATAGAATATTATTTAAGCCTTTCATCAATTACTAAAGTAATTATTGATTGAGGCAAAAATATAAAACTTTAGCTATAATACTAGGTTAGAATATAAAAAGAGATTCTATTAAATTTTATTTTATAGAGCTACATATTTTATGTCTAATACATAAATATTAAATTAAACTTATAAAAAAATTAATATAATATAATAATATAATATTGATATTGTCACAATTTATTAATATTATGATAATATTTTACCGATATACTATTTTTATATTATTTAAATAATTACAAAATAATATTTTTTTTTATGATTTGATTTTACACTAACTTTATAAGATTTTAGAACTTATAAATAGTTTAGAATGATTTGATGAATGAATGATTTAATTTATATAATGTTATATTATTTTAAAACATTTTATTTAAGGTAAAAAAAAATTAATCTGATATGTACACAAATAACCAGTAATCATATAACACTCAAAATATATTAATTAATATTATAATTAACAAAAAAAATATTAATTATTTTACTGAGATCAAAAATTGATTTTTATGTTTTTTATTTAATAAATAAAAATAGTTAAAAATTATTATTATATTAATATTTTTTATTTAATTTTATTTAATGTGGTGTTTAAACCTTAGTTTAAAAACACATCGATTCTTAATTATTTCATATATAGGGTCGAATATTTAAACAATTATTGAGACGATGTAATATTTCACATATCTAATTATCCATCACATGATATATGATCCGGATTGAGGTCTTAATGAAATATAACTATAATATAACATAATTTAAATTTATTAAAAGAATGACCAAATCCTTGTTGGACCATTTCCAAATAATATTAAAGACTATATTATTCATACTTGAATTCTTTTGAATTGATTTCATCATCTAAAGTCAATGGAATGATTATGGTTTACATAGAAAGAACCCTACACTGACCGACCTTTGAAAGATGCATGAAAAATGCAAAGAAAATCAATTGGCATCATTTGTTTATATATAAGAAAGAAAAGTCCAATTGCGGTGTCATTTTGTAAAGTTATTTGACGATTTATTATTTTAATTTTTAAGTTTTTTATTTTATAAAGTTCAAGTTTGGTTCATCTTAGACTCTACTATTGATCAAATATCCATTTGATGTTATTATTTACCAAATATGGAATGCTTGTTTATTTAGGTGCTTGTAATTTTGGTAAGAGCGTCTAAATCGATTCAAACCATTTATTTGTTATACATACAAACGCAGCAAGTGAAACTGAAAAATATCTTATCCAAGGAATATAAGGTTATATACAAGGTCTATTACATAACTAAAATAATTTGATTGCACTAAATTACTTATATACTATTTTTTATTTTTTTATCGATATACCGATTTGATTTTTGTGTTTTTATTTAATAATTTTTTTGTTTGAATTTATTATTATACATTTTTATTTGACTTAGTTTACTTAGTTTAAAACATCTTGAATACTAATTATTTAGTGTATAAGATTGGATATTCAAACAAATATCAAACCGACTCAATTTGATACAACATTCCTATTGTACCGACTAAACCCGAATTAATAGAATATAATCTCTGTTATATTGACTAGACCCAAACTCTTTTGTTTAGAACGCTGGATTTCATTTTTTCTTCAGAGTGCGACTAATATATACGAGATAAACGCATAGCACAAACACATAGTAGAGAGAAATTATATTTGTTTTTCGCAATCAGATTGCGTGTCACATCATTTCCTTTCTCATTCTTTTTCTCAAATTACCTCTCTAATCCTTTCTTAAAAAATTATTGTACCTCAATTAGGCAATTCATTTTGTTTAACATACAGTGAAATAATTTGGAAATTATTTTTTTAAATCTGAGTTTAGATATAGTTAACAACACTTTTATGGGAGAAATCTTATATAGTGTGAACTAAGATAATATTAAAAATAATCTTCTCTTCTAGCCTAACGGCATTAAGAGGTGGATATTAACATTAAGTTCCTAGGTTCGAGCTTATCGTGTGACAAGTTCTGCGCCTGGCTACGGAAAAAAAGAACAAAAATAAATGAGTAATCATAAAGACTAAGAATTTGGTGTCTAAGTGTTGATAGGAGTGATTTGATAAGAAATGAGTGGACTTACAAAATAAAATTTCCCTCTTATAAGAGATTTCAAGTTCACTCATCTGTCAAATCATTTCTGACACCAAATTTATACTCACTATCATTATTCATAAGAAAAATTAGAACGAGAGATTTTAAGATTGCCGAAGAACTCCTCAACTGACTCCACGGGCTTCATAGAATGCCGACTTCAATTATTGAACGGCGATTGCATTATAAGGTTCACACATTCCCAAATCTCTATAGTTTCTCACATAATCCTATAATCCCCAGTTCATTAACATAACAACTACCGAAAAATCGAAATGATTCACATTAACTTTAAAAAATAAATATTTACAATTTTTTGGATTGCTCTTGTGAAGAACTATATATTCTGAATGCAGCCAAGCACAATGTACCATTACCTATAACTGTCAATGCCCCTTGAAGTGTTACCAAAACCTGCAAATAAAGAAGATGAATCAAGATAGATTTGAATACAGATGATAAATTTATAAGAAATATTTCAAAACCCATATTCCAAATGGGTATAAATTCACCTCAAGTGATTCATTGTTATAAAAGAAATGCCATGTACAACAACAAAGTGCTCCTCCAAGCAGAGGTACCTAATCATGAACAAAAACAAAAACAAAAAGCTTGAAAACTTAATCATCAATGGGTTCTAACATCAAGAAACTAAGATTTAAACACTGTTACCATCCCCCAAGAAAGCCCTTTCCATGATTCATTTCCAGATTTCTCCCCATATTCCCAAACCAATACCATTGCAGTTATCCTTTTAAATTCAAATACATTACTGTAATCAAAAACCAGAAAGAGATAGAGAAAAGGAATTAACACACAGATCACCATTCAACCATTCAATTACGCATGAGATATGGATTGCCCATGTGGGTATGGATAAGGCGTTTGAAGGTTCATTCAATAGAAGGAAATTACTTTCAGCAGAATAAACCGGAGTAGCCATAAGTGTAGTCAGGATCAAACCAGCTCCGATAAGAGAAACATCGGTTGTTTTATTCCGGCCACGAATGGGTTCATTAGGGTTTCCTCTAGCGAATAAGAACAGGGGAGTGATTGAATTTATTGGGTTTTTGAAAATGGATCTAGATTTGGGTTTCTTACAGAGTTTATGAATAGAGAATGATGGATTCAGCTCCGGCCGCCGTGAGAGTGGCATCACTGTCGTCATCGGCAGCGGCAGCGTGGCCATCTCTGATTAGTCTTTCTGATTTGTTGTGGATATGGAAGATTGATGTTTTGGTGTTGGGCTTGTTGTAGAATTAACTAAAAGGCTGTAAATTGGCAAACTCCATGAAAGACCTGTATTTTTCTTATTGTTCTTGGGCTTGGCTGGAGGAAGAAGAAGAAAATGTATGACCATTAGGCCTTGTTTGATGAATTTAGGATTATTTGGATTTGGATTTGGATTTGGATTTTACATTATCATAAATTAAAAAATATTATACATTTATAATATTTTAATTATTTAACTTAAATAACTAAATTTTTCAAAAAATAAAACTACATCAAGCAAGCTCATGGAGTTGTATTAAAAATAAAATAGTTGGTAAGAAAATTTATGGTGAAAGTTGAGTTTGAATTAAAAAATATATTAAAAAATTTATAAAATCGATTTGAAAGCCGTTAAACCTAGTCCAAATGTTTTATTATTATTTTTAACATATTAATTGATTTCATTGTGAATTTATTTGTTTTTAGTAGATGATGTTTGAATTTTTATTTTTGGGCTTTAAATGTTCTCTTCATGCTAGATTGAGGCTAAATTTGTACTTTTGGGCTTTATAGATATTCTAATGTGTAAAACATTGGATTTTACATAAAAAATAGTATACAATGTAAGTATATGCTTTTTAATTTCTTTTCTTTTTAACACATTAATTTGATTTCATTGTAAATTTATTCAATTTTAACTAGGAGCTTGTTTGAGGAAGGGGTTATTTGGATAAATCCTGGGTTTTGTCCAAATAACCCTTGTATGATGGAATTGATAAAAAACCAAGTTTTTTAAAATTTATACCAATTTTACCCTTTATATATATATATATATAATATATTTTGTAAATAACATAATTTAATTTATATGAAATTAAATAAAATTTTAAAATATAATAAAATAAATATTAAAAAACTTTAAATATTTTAATATTAATAAAAAAACTCTATTTATTTATATATTATAATTAATAATACTTTTTTTAAATAAAATAATTTTATTTATATTAAATTAAATTTTGAAATATAATAAAATAAATATTAAAAAACTATACATATATTAATATTAACTTTTATTAATAAAAAATAAAATTTTAATATATATATATATTATAATTAATAATACTTTTTTTAAATGAAATAATTTAATTTCTATTAAATTAAATTTTAAAATATAATAAAATAAATATTAAAAACTATACATATATTAGTATTAACTTTTATTAATATAAAAATAAAATTTTAAATAAATATTAATCTTATAAATTATTACTATTAAAATTTAAATATTATATGAGATAATATAATATGTTATAGTTTTATTTATATTATAAATTTATTTTAATTATTATAATTAATTAAAAAAAAATAAATAAAATAGTTTCAGTGGTCTATAATTATAATTTAAATGTCATTTAATTTTATTGTTATTATTTTCTTAAATTATATTATAATATTTTGATTTTATTAAATTAAAAAAAATATTAACTTAAATTAATTAATATATTTATTTAGAATGAGTTTATATATATAAAAATAGAATAAATTTCTTTATAAATATTTAATTTATATGAGATATATTTATAAATTAATTAATATATGTTATTCAAATATATTAACTTTATTTTTTAGTATAATTATTTATTTATTTGAATTATTTAAATTTTAATAGGGTATGTTATAATTGAATTTATATTGTGATTTTATTTTTATTTGAGATAATTAATAAAATTATTTAAAATGAAATAATTTTATAATTTAATTTATATTAAAATAATTAAAATATAAATAAATATTATATATATTAAAATATTTTTTTATTAATATAAAAATAAATATTTAAATAGAGGGTAATTTGGGTATTTTAATTAATAAAATGATTGATTTGATTGATGATGGGATGGTTGGGTTTTGGGATAAAACCTGGGTTTTATCCCAAAAACCCAAAGATCAAACGAGGCCTAGGTGTTTGGGTTTGGATTTGTATTTTTGGGCTTTACTTGTTATCTCCACACTCGAATGAGGCTAAATTTGTACTCTCAATTTTCAGAATATTCTAATGTACAATCATATTTGATTTCACATGCAAAGTAACAAAAATAATAATACATGTTGTCTTGTTTGGAAACGTCAATATTAGGAGTCGAATTTGGGTTTGAACCAAAAGAATAATTATAAATTTATCTTAAAATTATTCTTTTTATTTTTTCGTACAAATATTGATTTAAATAAAATAATATTATAAAATATACTTAAATTATTTATATTAACAAATTTAATAATACTTTTTTGTTTAAACTTAATTTCATTGTAACTATTTGATTTATATTTAGTGAGAGATGTCAAGATTATTAATTTTTCTTTTTAATAGAATGAAGTACTATTAAATATAAGTTATATAAAAAAAAAGTCTCACAAAAATTAACACTGTAAAATACTAAGAAAGGAAACAAGGTTAAAAATAAACTTTTATTATAATAAATTAACATTGTATCCCTCTTGTGGCAACAAGAGGTGGATATCCTTCAGGCCTCCATGAGATCCTGGGTTCGAGCCCGTCAGGCGGCAAGTTTTACGTCAGGTTAAATTGTTAAGTATGTTTGCGGGCAATGTACTTAACTCGCAAAAATTAGTCGCACTCCATAGGAGTAGCGAAACACATCGTTCTAAAAAAAATATTGCATTTGAAAAAGTTATGTGGGTGCGATGAATCTTTAGTTCAATTTTAGTTATTAATTAAGGGTCTTAGACGAAATATAATTATTCTTATTTCTTTATTTAACTGGTATATTATATTGAAAATATATATAATAATTTTTTATTTTAATGAATAAAATTAATCTAGTCTAGTTGGTAAAATGTTATAAGATTGCTCTATTGCCTAGCTCACTTCACCTTAGAGTCAGCCCTCATCATAACCAATGAAAATTGTATGGCTATGTACGACAAGGTGATGACAGTTGCAATAGTCTCAACCAGAGACTTGAAAAATAAAATGTGCATAAAAGAAACTATCGAATTGTATAATGAAGGATATTGTAAATGTGCTCAAATTGATATTTGAAACTCAGAGTTGTTTGTGGGTTATCTGTCTAACCCGCGGAGATTAGTTGAAATTCAAAGAGTTGGAACACAACGTTCTTAAAAAAAACAAAAACAAAAATTCAAAACAATGGAATAGTTGAATTATTACCGTTTAACAAGTTTTTCAAATTTATTTAATATGTCACCACAAATTTAAATTTAATATATTTGAATATATAATTTACCATATATATTAATAATTTTTATGTGTTTTTGTTTTTAAATGTTCTATATTATATATAAAAATTGTTAAACTAGATATGACATCATAAAAATACATATTCATGAAAAAAATAAGAATTTAACGAGATTAAAGGTTTTTTAAGATAAACGGTTCAACTGATTTAACAAACATTTTAAACTTCAAACGAAACTAAAAAATATCATAATAATAATGTTATTATTATACGCATCAATAAAATATGATCAATATGAATATTTCGATTCATTTTTAACTAGATAATTCATCAAAATGCAATTTTTAGAGATTGAAGTTAAACCTATAATAATTTCTTCTTATATATTTATATATAATTAGTCCATCTTAGAATGAAAGCTACATCATTTTTTATCCAAATAGTTTTTAAAAAAACGACAGTTTTGGAGTGATTGGCATTTACTTTACTAAAAACAAGAACAAGTATTGTTGAGGAATACTATTATGTAACTTACTTACCACTACTTAGCAAAACAATAAAAAATGTTACCTCTCTCATCTAAATTTTTTTGAACTCTTATTTTGATATGATTCAGTATATGGAACTAAATTTTATATTAAAAAAATAACCTAAAATTTTATATAAAATCAAAAATATTACAAAATATAGGGTTTAAAGAAAAAATGAAAAATAAGTAAATAGAATAGAAGTTTTAAGAGAAGGTGAAGAAAAAAATATAAGACTTTGCACCATAGCTTGTTATTTATAATTATTTTTAAATAATCAATTATTATTTTATTAGTCATTTTATAACTGTTTATTTTTATAGCAAAATTTGTTTCATTTTTTCTTTTTTGAGATCAGATTTATCGTAAAATAATATTTGATCTCTTACTCATCCATTTTGATTGTGTTGTTAATTATTTTTCGAGCTTATATTCACCATCTTTTTAACATCAACAAAAAATATTAAAATGCGGAATTTAGAGTAATTTTTCATTTATCTAATAAAAATTTGCATAGCTGGAATAGCTCAGTTGGTTAGAGCGTGTGGCTGTTAACCACAAGGTCGGAGGTTCAAGCCCTCCTTCTAGCGCATTTGTAAATAAAATATTTTTGATTCCCAGATACCCCAGGTCCCTATGTGTTTATTTGCGAGCTATGTGTTTAACCCGCATGGATTGGAATTAGTCGCACTCCCAACATTCTAAAATAATCATTATAATTGATATTTTATTTGGATGTCCTCATGCTTCACATAATTTGGATGAATTTCTTATCTAAATGGTAAGTTTTTTAAGCATTATATATCAACCCACAACAAAGACATTTTTCAGTAGCACTTATAATATTTAGTCGATATTGCTGGATTGATTTGTTTAACTTGAATGAAACTTGTACGAGGAGGTGGATGCTCCAGGTTCCTAGCCTCTTTGAGGTTTTGGATTTGAGCTCGTATAGTTAAATTGGTTGTTAGTTCATGGTTGAGTATATTTGCGGGCTAGGTGTTTAACTCGTATGGATTGAAATTAGTCGCACTCTGAACGTTCTAGCAAAATCATTATAATTGATATTTTATTTGGATGTCCTCCTACTTCACATAATTTGGATAAATTTTTCATCTAAATAGTGAGTTTTTTAAGCATTATTTATCGGGCCACAAAACAAAGACATTTTTCACTAGCACTTATAATATTTAGTAGATATTGCGGATTGTTTTGTTTAACTTGAATGAAACTTGAATGAGATTGTCTTTAAGTGATCCTACACAGTTACAAAACTATTAGATATTTTCGGCTAAATTTTAATTTTTATAAAATTGTAATACTATTCAACATATAGATTTTCATTTAATTGTTTTGATTTTGTAATTATTATTTTGTATTATTTATAATTTTTGTATGTAAATTCCTTATTAACAAGAATTAATTATTTATCTAAAACATAAAAACAATTTTTATATTTAAAATAATACATACCAAACAAACCCTAAATAGACCAAATCAATCAAAACACAAGGCCAAATATTACCAGCTGGAGAGTGGACAAAAATACACAGGCTAGCACTCATTTTCCTTTCAAACAGTCACTACTCAAATAATTAAATTACTTCTATTATATCTATATCATATTTTATATCAATTATACATATAAACTGACATGATATATCATATATAAATATTTATAATTTAAAATTCATTTAATACAAAATATTTTAAATTAAATAAAAACAAATAACTGATATTCTAAATTTAAAATAATTATATGTATTGAATACACATAAGATAATATAAGACTGTAAATTTAAATTTATCTATATTAAAATATTAGTGGAGCGATGCTTATAATTCATTATCTAAATATTTAAATGAACAAAATAAAAATTAATTTATTAGTTACAAAAATATAAGCACATTAAATTCTTTATACATTTTTTTTTGTAGCAACTGAACTTGAATTATAATTTCTTTTAAAAAAATATTAATATTATATATAAAATATTAATTATTTTACAACCTATTAGGGTAATACAAGTGACAAAATGACATTTAAGAGAATAAAAATCACGAATTTAATTTTTATTTAAAAAAAATAAATAAAAATAAAATTATGAACGCGAGATATTTTTTTGTCTTTTAATAATTAGTTAGTGTATAAAAGAAGTTAATCATGTTTTTTTTTTTTGTCCAAGAGGAATTTTATGATGAATCAAATTAGTTATTATATACAAGAAGTTAATGTTGAAGTTTAAAGACAAAATGAACAAGTTGCAATGGTAGATGTGGGAAATGAAAAAAAGTGTTTGAAAAGATTTATATCCAAAAACATAATGTAACCACAACTACATAAAGTCATTTTCTCTCTTGGGTTATTGATGTTCAAGGGATGGAGGGAATGCCAATGACACTTTGGATATACATTTCTTAAACATAAAATAAATTAAGCATGTGTCAAACACCAAAATCCTAAAGAAAACTCCAAAAGACAAGCAAAATACAACCAAATGTGTTTAAATGTGGCCTTCTATTGTTTACCATGTTTGGGAGGAAAGAAATTCAAGAACATTTACAATGGTGCAATGTGGTGTTGACGAAGTTTGGAGGAGCATTACATTTGATTGCAACTCCCTCGTCCGTACTTGGAAACGAATTCCTAAGAATGAACAAAATTGGTACTTATGTCAAAATTGGAACATTGATTATGATGAAGTCACGCAACCTAGCATTTTCAAAGCGAGATTATAAACTAATTGTTGTTTTAGTGTGGTTGATTGTTGTATTCATTTCTTTTATTGCGTATTTGGAGTTTTCATTTGTTGATTTCGAAATTAAGACAAATGTTTGTTTTACCTTGATACTAAACTCAAGTAAGTTTTTTCTGTTTTAAGGATTTTTTAAAGAAATAACGTTAAATTGTTTTCCCCAAAATGAATATAAGTAAAAAAAAATAATAAGAAATTAACCTCACCAAAATTATTGCGATCTTATATCAAATAATTGTCAAGAGTCATTTACAAATTTTAAAATAGTATGTTTTTTTTTCTTGATTACGTCTTTCAAACAAATTTTATTAATAGAATATTACAAGTTTATTTTTAAACAATATAACATGATTTTTATACAGTATCACCAAATTGGTTATTG
The DNA here is from genome assembly GCF_907164915.1 of Impatiens glandulifera. Lineage (NCBI taxonomy): Eukaryota > Viridiplantae > Streptophyta > Magnoliopsida > Ericales > Balsaminaceae > Impatiens > Impatiens glandulifera. Next base: position 57,510,534 of record NC_061864.1, read on the forward strand.
AAATTCCGTTTACATTATTTTTTAAAAATATAAAATTAGATAATCCCTAAGCTATTTTTTAAGTATCTCAAACACATTAATTTTATAAACAGAAAATAGACTTGTTAGTTAATAGTATAAGATGACTGTCTCCGTGTAAATCAATATATTTAGTTAGACGGGTTAAGAGTATAAAAATAAAATTTTATACAATCGATTTTTAAAAACTAAATTTATAAGTAGAGACCGTTTTCAAAATAGGTACGGAAGATAAAGCGTGAAATCTCTTTTTCGAGTATCACCAAACTACGAACTAAAAAAACTTTGGTAATACGTTTGTATATGTATGCCATTTTTATTGATTTTTAAAATTCTATTGGCGACTCTGTTTCAAAATAAATAATCTTTTAAGTTAATTATGTTTAATTAATTTTAAACGGATTTCTAAAACTCAAATCGTAATTTAATTACCATAAATCTCCGGATTGTTTAAAATTGAACCTCAAATTAATTATTTTTAATTAATTTCAAAAACGGTCAGGATTCATTTAAAAATCTTTAAAATAATATTTTGTTTTAAAAAAAATCCTAACACGCAAATAGAGGTTAAAATTTCTCGAACCTTGAACTTTTCGCGAAAACCGAACAAAGAGTTTTTCCAGGAGTTGTAGTTACTATTGTCGGGTTAATTCGATGTGACCAGTACATGCACTACATGTATCCAACTCATGAAGTAACACATATACACAAAAGTGAAGCATCACCTCAACTCAAACAAGTTTATAAATTTGAGCTCAAGCTAGACTCGACTATTTATCTACAAGCTCGACTCGAAAAACTGAACTAAAATTAAATTTTCAAACTCGAGCTCGAACTCAAACCAAAATTTATTTTTAAAACAAAAATATCAAACTTACGTACCTATTCAACGAAAAAATGATTGAGTAACTTAAGTTTACAAATTTCGAATGAAATAATATGAGAAAATGAAGTGACGAGGAGGGATGAGTGTTTGTGAATAAGTGATAGAATTTTGAAGAGGTAAAAGTGTTTCTGAATAAATGAGAGAAATTATGAAAATGGAATATATCTACGGAGTAAATTATATTATAACAATAATATAATATATTCTAACGACGACGAATTACCGAATTAGAGTTTCTAATTTTGAATTTTTGGGGTAATATAATATAATAGTAGGTCTCACATATGAACTTTGAACATGGAGGGTTTGAATAAAAAATATTTGTTTTAAATTTTAGGTTTACTATTAAAATAAATAAAATATATATTTGACTCGAAAAAATTCGAAAAATTATCAAACAAATATGATTTGAGTTCGAGCTCAAATATTAAATGAGATGGCTTGAGTTCGGCTCGAATTTAGTCGAGCTTTAATCGAGGGGCTCACTGATAGGTTGCACTCATTTGCGGGCCTAGTTGTAATAATAATAATAATGTAAATGTTTATAATATAATATAAATTATAATTAAAAAAATAATAACAAATCAAAACATTATTTTCTAATCTATATATATATAATGATGCTTAATTTTTAAAGTGTCCGGATTGCCGGGTCGAGAGCTGTGGTTAATTTGGATACTTGGGTCGGATTGTGGGTTGACCCGTTTTTAAATTTAAAACGGTTAAAAATAAAATTAAAAATGCTAGAGGTATGTTTCGAACTTGCAACCTAACAAAACAAGTACAACTCTTTAACCAACTAGGCTACAAAGACTTTACATTTTAAATTCAACACCAAATTTGATAAACGCGGGACGTTTTAATATTAATATAAGTTCAACTTTTTAACTAACTAATCTATATATATATAATGATGCTTAATTTTTAAAGTGTCCGGATTGCCGGGTCGAGAGCTGTGGTTAATTTGGATACTTGGGTCGGATTTTGGGTTGACCCGTTTTTAAATTTAAAACGGTTAAAAATAAAATTAAAAATGCTAGAGGTATGTTTCGAACTTGCAACCTAACAAAACAAGTACAACTCTTTAACCAACTAGGCTACAAAGACTTTATATTTTAAATTCAACACCAAATTTGATAAACGCGGGACGTTTTAATATTAATATAAGTTCAACTTTTTAACTAACTAATATATATATATATAATGATGCTTAATTTTTAAAGTGTCCGGATTGCCGGGTCGAGAGCTGTGGTTAATTTGGATACTTGGGTCGGATTGTGGGTTGACCCGTTTTTAAATTTAAAACGGTTAAAAATAAAATTAAAAATGCTAGAGATATGTTTCGAACTTGCAACCTAACAAAACAAGTACAACTCTTTAACCAACTAGGCTACAAAGACTTTATATTTTAAATTCAACACCAAATTTGATAAACGCGGGACGTTTTAATATTAATATAAGTTCAACTTTTTAACTAACTAATCTATATATATATAATGATGCTTAATTTTTAAAGTGTCCGGATTGCCGGGTCGAGAGCTGTGGTTAATTTGGATACTTGGGTCGGATTGTGGGTTGACCCGTTTTTAAATTTAAAACGGTTAAAAATAAAATTAAAAATGCTAGAGGTATGTTTCGAACTTGCAACCTAACAAAACAAGTACAACTCTTTAACCAACTAGGCTACAAAGACTTTATATTTTAAATTCAACACCAAATTTGATAAACGCGGGACGTTTTAATATTAATATAAGTTCAACTTTTTAACTAACTAATCTATATATATATAATGATGCTTAATTTTTAAAGTGTCCGGATTGCCGGGTCGAGAGCTGTGGTTAATTTGGATACTTGGGTCGGATTGTGGGTTGACCCGTTTTTAAATTTAAAACGGTTAAAAATAAAATTAAAAATGCTAGAGGTATGTTTCGAACTTGCAACCTAACAAAACAAGTACAACTCTTTAACCAACTAGGCTACAAAGACTTTATATTTTAAATTCAACACCAAATTTGATAAACGCGGGACGTTTTAATATTAATATAAGTTCAACTTTTTAACTAACTAATCTATATATATATAATGATGCTTAATTTTTAAAGTGTCCGGATTGCCGGGTCGAGAGCTGTGGTTAATTTGGATACTTGGGTCGGATTTTGGGTTGACCCGTTTTTAAATTTAAAACGGTTAAAAATAAAATTAAAAATGCTAGAGGTATGTTTCGAACTTGCAACCTAACAAAACAAGTACAACTCTTTAACCAACTAGGCTACAAAGACTTTATATTTTAAATTCAACACCAAATTTGATAAACGCGGGACGTTTTAATATTAATATAAGTTCAACTTTTTAACTAACTAATCTATATATATAATGATGCTTAATTTTTAAAGTGTCCGGATTGCCGGGTCGAGAGCTGTGGTTAATTTGGATACTTGGGTTGGATTGTGGGTTGACCCGTTTTTAAATTTAAAACGGTTAAAAATAAAATTAAAAATGCTAGAGGTATGTTTCGAACTTGCAACCTAACAAAACAAGTACAACTCTTTAACCAACTAGGCTACAAAGACTTTATATTTTAAATTCAACACCAAATTTGATAAACGCGGGACGTTTTAATATTAATATAAGTTCAATTTTTTAACTAACTAATATATAATGATGTTATCCGTAATTTTTTTTCACGGTTTTTATATTGTTACTCGTGCAAATGCACGGGCTAAATGCTAGTTTCTACATATATCCGCTATTATAAATTATAACATATATTATATATTTTTAAAACAAGTCATTAAATTATTTATATATCTATGAAGAAACGTGGTCCCACCGCAACGGCTTACTTACGGCAAAGCAATACTATTAACGTTATATTCCATCGAGTCCCTATTACGACGCCGTTTATAAATATTACTATTATGTTCTGTTTGGAAAGACAATTAATATGTGAATTGTGAAGCGAGAATTTTAGCCTATATATTAAATAAAAGGAAATATAAAAAATACTCAACCAAACCAGACCCAAAATATTTCCACTAAATTTAATAACTTATCTATTTCATTATTATTTAATCACCTCCTCCCACTCTCTCTCTCTAAAAACTTCACCTTTATCAGCCGATATAAACCGCCGGCGATCTTTCTTAATTTCTGCGGTCGTTTCTTCAATTTCACGGCCAATTTGGTCGGTCGGTCGGTCGGTTCATTGAATTGCATCTCTACTCATTAATTCACATACTTTTCCTATCTAGGGTTTCTCCATTTCTGAATCTTACTGTTACAGTTACCCATCGATTGCTAGGGTTCTTCTCTAGCATTTTTCGGTGTTATTTGGGTCAGTTTTTGTACCCATGACGTATGACGCGAAAAGCGTCGATGATGAATTGGTGCCGGTTTTGAAACTGAAGGTGGAATCAGATAAAGGGGATTATGTGAAATTAGCGGGATCGATTACGGAGGAAGGTAAGTGTTGTAGTTTCTATGAAGATCAGCCTCCTTCTCCTAAACCAATTTGTGGATGGTGGGGGTTTTGGTGGTGGACTAAAGCTGTGATTTTGCTTACTTTTCTGGGGATTTTAGCTGCTGTTTTTTTCTTATGGGTTGGACCCTTTTTCATGGATAAGGTATGTATCATTCTTATCTTGTTAATAATTCAGTTAACTGGTTGAATAGTTACTTTTGTTTGAATGTGAATCAAGAAATTATCAAGAAAATCTGTCAGCTTGTTCAGTTCCTTTGAATCACATGAATATTATGTCTTAAGGAGTTATTAATCAATTCCTGCTCTTCAAGTTTATAGTTTCATGATCTTGCCAACTGATGCTGCTTCATGTTGTTTGATCCAGGCGATGAGGAATACCTTTAACTTGTGTCAGCTTAACTATTTAGAGTCTGAATTAATTGTGTTTTGTTTGCTGAGTTCTGTTTGAATTCTGATCATTGGGCTTACAATATTAGTAAATGGCAGATTTGTAGAATCTTCCTTAATGAAGATGTTTCATAGTTCAAAGGTTATGCCAATATTGATCTCATTTGGAAATACTTATTGTTTTTGTTTTTGAAAATGTATCCAATTATACCTTAACTATGAACAGTTTGGAAATCCTGATTATTTCTTGATTTTGTTAACTTCTTTGGTAGGAAATTATTCCTCTGATAAATTGGGAGACAGAGACCTTCTCCACTAAAGATTTAGGAATTCTGATCTTTGCTTCGGTTGCGTTGTTTCCCACCTTACTACTACCATCTACACCTTCCATGTGGGTAGCAGGCATGACTTTTGGCTATGGATATGGATTTTTGATAATAATTATCGGGGCAGCTATTGGCTTGTCACTTCCATTTTTCATTGGCTCTCTTTTTCATCACAAGATACAAGTTCGTATATTTTGATTCACTCTTCTATTTGTATTTGGATTACTTGGAAACTAAAGTAAGAATTGGATTTTGTTTAAGTGTTCCTAAACGATGGTAACACTTTCACTTTTCATGTATAGGGATGGCTGGAAAAATATCCAAAACGAGCTTCGATTATCAGATTAGCTGGCGAAGGCGATCTGTTTAACCAGTTTCGGGCTGTTACTTTAATCAGAATCTCCCCTTTTCCATACATTATATACAATTATTGTGCTGTTGCTACCAATGTGAAGTATGGACCTTACTTGTTTGGATCGTTGCTTGGTATGGTTCCAGAAATCTTCGTCGCAATTTATACGTAAGAAAACTACATACTCTCTATATCCTTCATTGAAAGAAAACCAAACACTTTGTTTTTGGGAAACATGATTTGGCTTCATTAACTGTTTTTTTTCTTAATAAAATGTAGTGGAACTCTAATAAGGACATTGGCTGATGCTTCTCATGACCGACACTCACTTTCAGCGCCGCAAATAATTTTTAACGCGGTTGGATTTGGTGCGACTATTGTAACCACAATAGTTGTAACTGTATACGCGAAGAAGCGACTTAAGAAATTGCAGGATGAAGAGGAGACATTATTGCAATGAAATGGAGTTTCATTTACGATAGTGTATAGGTTGATTTTTCGCCAAAAAAAATGTAGAAACGCGATAGAGAGATAGAGAGACGGGGCAAATGTGTAATTTTAGTTCGTCGTCGCTGTTTGTGTTGCCCTTTCTCTCTTTCTCTCTTTTCGCGACGCCCAAATATATATGATATGTATTACATTTTGAATTGTTCTATTGATTCATAATGAAATTCTTTTATAATGTTACAATTTAGATATTTGACATATTAAAGTGACTTCAAATGATAAAAATAATTATTATTTAAAGTGATATTAGTGTTAATCATTTCACTACTCAATTATTAATTGTGAAATGATAACATAAAATAATTGAATTAATAAAAAAGTTTTGAGATATATTAAATTTTGATAGAAAGGTCAACTTCAGAGAATCTACAGAGGAGATGATATACATCATTAAACTTTAAGCTAATTAAAATGTTATAAAATAAAGAAATAAAATGTCAATAATTGAAATCAATTACTTAACAGGGCCTAACATAAAGAACAATAATTGGCAATCCCAACATGGAATCAAAAGGTAATAATAATACTTTAAATCTTTTGTAGTTGTCACTTATCTAACACAATTTAGATTTATTCTTTTTATTTTGGATAAACTGTCAAAGCATTCATTTGAAACTTTTACTATTATTAACATGACAAATGAAGGTTAAAAAACAACTAAAAGAATCCAAAATCAAACAGTCTAAGAATATTGACATATAATTTATTTTGTAAAGAAATATAAGATATTTCGTACAAGGTTCTAACTATTATTTTTACAATTTGAGACTTTGTTTTAATCACCTAAAATATACTAATCATCATTATTATTTTAGTGTACCACTTCAGATAAACCACTTGAGAACCAGATTTGGACCACACTCATTCAAATTGGAGAGCAAAAAAAGAAGAAAAAAAAAAGTCACCAAATATGTCAAACATCATGTCGTTCTTTACAACGTTAGAAAAAAAGATGCGATGATCTAACATTTGGTAGTAATTGGAGTTGAGTAAAGATAACTTGTAGTTTCATATTTGTATATAGTTATACCGGTTATATTATTGTGATTTATGAAATGGGTAAATGGTTTCCACAGTCTAAATCTTTACCACAAAACTTTGTTTTTTAATATGCAATACTTGATTTATATGGTTCCAACTCTAGAATCGAGATAAATATATGTGTTTAATATAGCTTTAATAAAATAAATTATTCTTATAAAATATTAACTTGGTGCTCAACTTGGGTGATTGAGGTTAAAACTTTAACATTGTTCGGACAAAAATTCAATTTAAATTTTGTAAATGAATGTAGGAAAAAAAAATCAAATATGACCTATCATTACAGAAATCAGGTGTTATCCTACTCTATTTTAATATTTTAAAGAAATCAGGTATTATCTTACTCTATTTCAATATTCAGTGAGTTACACTATAATTATGGATGGGATTTGGACAATTTGGGGGCGGAATTATCATTTTCACTTCGTTTTTATTTCGAAATTTTTTTTTAATACCATCCCGCCCCATTTAATTTTATTCGGTTTCGAAAAATCCCGTAAGACACCGTTAATAAAATATTTTTTTTAAAAAATAATAAAATAATAAAATTATATAAATATATTTTTTAATATAATATATATGGTAATATATTAAAATTTATATTATTATAAAGAAATAAACTTACTACTCATATAAAATATAGTAAATAAATAAATATATTAGTGATTTAATATATTTAATTATATTTATAGTGTTCGAGGCAGAAACATGGTGTGATCGAGGGCGAGGCGATTGACACAAATACCATCCCCGCCCCATCCCCGTTCGATTTTGGGAGAAAACCGTCCAAACGGGGCAATTCGATTTGATTTTCGTGGGCCGGTTTCAAATTGCATCCTTAACTATCATAATAAACAAAAGTGAAATGATTTGGGCAACCAAGTTATAACGAAAGTAAGACCACGAATATGACGTGACCCATCACATGTGTAGGAGAGAGAATTTTTTTTCCAAAAAAAATGGTCATGTTCGTAACATTTTTGACCCGAACATTGCCACATGTAGGAGAGATAAAAAAAAATTCGGGACAATGACTATATTCGGGAGATTTTTGTCTCAAACATGACCATATGCAAGAAAAATAAATTATTTTTTTTCGAGAAAATGACCATGTTAGGAAGAATATTTTTGACAAGTTACGTCATATTCGTGACCATGATTTCTTTCTCAATTTCATTATCGCTCTAAACAATATGAGCTCTCTAAAAAAAATTAAGAAATTATCAATGTGTTTTTGAGGGAAATTTGATGGAATAACCCTCATAAGAGGGGAATTTCCACTTTTAACATGTGGTTAATAAATTTTTCATTTTTGACCTTTTGCCAAGGCAAAAGGTCACTTTTGCCCTTTACTAAAAAAAAAAAAAAAAAAATTTGATTTTCATTCTCCCCCGTCTTCCTTTCCCTCGAACCCAGTTCTCCTTTCACTCCCCCGTCTTCCTTTCCCAGTTCTCCTTTCACTCCCTCTCTCGTTTCCAACTTCGACGACGTCCTCTCCCTCAACCCTCCCTCGAACCCCGACGAGCTCCGACGACAAACAAGAGCCCCCGACAATCTTCCCCGTTTCTATCCTAGTTCTCCGTTTTATTGTTTAGGTTTAGTTTTGGGTTTAAAATGCTGGAAGGCTGTTGCAGGGTTTTGGGTTTATTGTCGATGGCGACGATGCATTTTCGCAGGCGACAGTGCATCTGTCGCAGACGACAGTGCATCTGTCGCAGACGACAGTGCATCTGTCGCAAGAGAATAGTGTATTCTTCCTGCGACAGATGCATCTGTCGTCTACGACAGATGCACTGTCGTCTGCGACAGATGCACTGTCGTCTGCGACAGATGCACTGTCGCCTGCGAAAAATGTCATATTTCCTTTAAATTAGTGGTATTTACTTTCATTATTCTGACTTATTGATTTTTTGCAGATGGCACCTGCTTGTTAAAGACCAAGGACAAGTTTAATCACTTTGGTCTTATGGAAAGGGCTATGAAGAGTCAAGTTTAATTATTCTGACTTGAATGTAAACCTTATGTATTTATTTTTGAATGCAAACCTTATGTATTTATTTTTGAATGTAATGTGGTTTGCTATTTTGAATTCAAATATAATATAGTATATATATATATATAATTAAGCACAAAACATAAATGAAATGCATTTGTCGCATGCGACGGTGCATCTGTCGCAGGCGACAGTGCATCTGTCGCAGGCGGGAAATGCATCTGGCGCATGCACCAGATGCATTTCTCGCCTGCGACAGATGCACCGTCGCATGCGACAGATGCACCGTCGCATGCGACAAATGCATCCCTGCTACTTCTATTTGTCCTGCGACAGATGCATTCCTGCATTCCTGAAATCAATCCTGCTATTTCTCTTTGACAACACTTAAACAGATGAAATATGAAGATGATCAAAACCCTACCCAAAAAACAGTTTGATCAACACCCTACCCCAAAAACAGAAGATCAAAACCCTACCCCAAAAACAGATGTTCAAAACCCTACCCCAAAAACAGTTTGATCAAAACCCTAAAACAGTTTGATGTACATACAATACAAAAACGGTTTGATCAAAACTCTAAAACAGTTTCATGCCAAAGATTGGGCACTTGATTGTGAAGGTTGTGTAGATTGGGCACTTGATTGTGAAGGTCTTGCAGTAGATGGTGCAGGCATCACTGCTGAGCATGTTGCTCTGTTATGACCTAGACCGCCACATGAGCCGCACCGTCTCCGTTCTTTACGAACCTCACCTTGTGATGATCTACGTTTTGTTGTTGGTCGTCCTTTCTTAATCTTCACGGGGGGTTTTAGGCAGACTCGTTTCTTGATATGTTCGGGAATGTCCCAAGCTTCATTATGTTGAAAAACTGGATAACATGTCTCCGCATAAGCCATGCACCATGATTCAGTTGAGTAAAACCTGCAAAATTATACAGTGATAACATAAATTCAACATAACATATATTCAACACAACATAAATTGAACATAACTTATGGAACAAAAATTCTCTAACCTTGCGCACAACTCATATGGAACCGATTTCCGGAAACGGGCAGCAGCTAGGGCATGCGTACAAGGAAGACCGGATACATCAAATACCCTACAAGTACATGTTCGACCCTTGACGTCAACTTGAAAATCAAATTCACCGTCATGCACATGGAACTGAAATCGATTAAGTGGATAAACACTGTAGAATCTAGCATTTTCACCTTCCTCACGTAATAACTTTTCATAATATGGAGATAAATGTTCGTTGTGGTTGGATGATTTTTCTCTTCTATGATAAAACCAATCTTGTATTGTGAATCTTAAATAGTCAGCTAATGTTGTTATGGGATATTTCCTAGCTTCTCTGCACTGACTATTAAAACTCTCAGCGTAATTACTTGTCATTTGATTGTATCGCGAACCGGGGAAAAAAGCACGACTCCATCTCTCCACTCCAATTTGTTCCAAATATTGAGCAATCCTAGGGTCTTTAGTTCTGATCTTGTCAAAATGCTTCTGAAACGTGGTCTCGGTGTATGCACGAGAAGCCAAATCAAACTCAACATGACAGTTATCAGTTTTAAATTTGGCCATTATATTCATTTTGATGTGGTATGTGCATGCCCCGTGATGTGCTTCTGGGAAAACCGCGGACAAGGCGTTGGCAATACTTGGGTGTCTATCGGATATGAAGACGAGATCCGGGACTGATCCAATTGCCAACCTTAGTTGTTGCATGAAATATGTCCAAGAGTTATTATTCTCTGAATCAACGACACCAAAAGCAACGGGATATAGTTGCTCGTTCGCATCCAATGCTATCGCAACCAGTAGTTGACCTCCAACTTTATGCTTAAGGAAGCTGGCATCGATGCACAATACAGGACGACAACATCCTATGAAACCCCTAATTGAAACCCCTAAAGACATGAACATATACCTGAAGTGTCCTTCCTCATCCGTCTGGATGTCAGTTATGGTACCCGGGTTCTTCTTCTGCAACATGAACAGGTAGGATGGCAATTCACCATAGGAATCCTCCACAGTTCCTCGCACCGCCATTAAGGCCTTTTCCCTTGACCTCCAAGCCTTATTATATGTCAAAGTTAACCCATAACTTGTATGCATGTCTTCCATTATTTTTTTAGGCATGTGGTCATGGTGATGGTCCATGTATTTACGTTTGATGCACTCCGCAATTACCCATGATGGTGCTTGCCTCACATTGTCCTGTCTCGTCAAAATTGAGCATGTGTGTTCTTTTACAAATTTTCTGATCTCAAACATCTCCGAGAATTTTCCTTTCATAGCACGCAATTTCCACTTGCAGTTCTCAGCCATGCATTTTACAAACCAAAGATTTTTTGTTGACTTCACCACTTTAAGGACAAAGTGATTAGACATCGCATGTCTATGCAACCTCAATTGTATTTCTTTTTTGTTATCAAAGAACGTACCCACTTCCAATGAATTTTCAATTAATGGAGCAGGAGTTTCGATCTCGAGTGGTTCATATGAGAAGTAGTGCTTGGTTCCCTCAGTATGGCTGAATGTATTCCTAACATGGGAAGTGCTTGGTTGACTTGGGAAGACATTTTGCTCCTCACATACATCTCTCTGCTCAAAAACATCTTGCTGCTCAAATATATCTCGCTGCTCAAACACATCCTGCTGCTCAAACACATGCTCAGATACATCTTGTTGACTTGGGAATACATCTTGTTGACTTGGGAATACATCTTGTTGACTTGGGAATACATCTTGTTGACTTGGGAATACATCTTGTTGACTTGGGAATACATCTTGCTGCTCAAACACATCTCGATGCCTTGGTAAGATATCTTGCTGCTCAAATATGTCATTTTCTGGTCTTTCACTTTGTTGAGTTGAAGATATTGACTTCTCTACTAAGGAGACACATAGAGGGGCGCGATGATTGGGCAGTGAAGACGAGAGTTCTTGTAAATAGAACGCCACATCGCTATCTCCAATGATTGTTGCAGGAGGAGAATTGATCATTAGCATATTATACTTTACCTTGAACACTAAGTCATATCTTAGTTTGTCCACACATGTAGCATTATAGACAATTGAAGCTAACTCTTCATATGTAGCATTTCGGGGTACATTCACACCACGACACGAACTTGAGACAAAAGAACTAACCCCACAATCATCAGTTTTCCAGTCTCCATCAAAGAGTAGAAAAACACCAACATTCATGTGATCTGCAATTGAAAAAAATTCAAAGAAGTCAGTGACAGTGACCAGGTAAAGGAGGAAAATGCAAGGAGGAAAATGCAAGGAGGAAAATGCATCTGTCGCAGGCGGGAAATGCATCTGTCGCATGCGACAGATGAACTGGCGCATGCGCCAGATGCATTTCCCGCCTGCGACAGATGCACTGTCGCCTGCGACAGATGCACTGTCGCCTGCGACAGATGCACTGTCGCCTGCGACAGATGCACTGTCGCCTTCGTCACCTTCTTCGGATGTATATTTCACTGTAAAACATATCAGCCAAGCTCTAAAACCATTATTCCATGACATAACCTACATCCTAGACTCTAAACAACAAAACCCTAAAAGGACGAACGTCTAACCTGAATGTTGAAGACGATCGTCGATGATGATGAATGAAGGATCCGTTGATGATGAAGGAAGGTTGATGATGAAGAACCTTGATGAAGGAAGCTTGATGATGAAGAACCTTGATGAAGGAAGGACGGGGAGAAAGGACGGTTGGTGGAGAGGAGGGAAATGGAGAAGAAAGTGACATTTCATAACTGAAATGCGCACTCACTTACTGATTTATTTTTTTTTTTTTTTTTTTTTTTTTTTTTTTTAATAAAGGGCAAAAGTGACCTTTTGCCTTGGCAAAAGGTCAAAAATGAAAAATTTATTAATCACATGTTAGAAGTGGAAATTCCCCTCTTATGAGGGTTATTCCATCAAATTTCCCGTTTTTGATTAATGTTAGAATTTTATTTATCAAAAGAAAATAACATAAATGGCAGCTAGACAAGAACCGGTCCGGTTTTCAGCTTGCTCTTTTTCTTTGCTTCTTCATCCGGCCGGAGTCCGGACCGGACAGCAAAAAACTGAACAAGGAGATAGAACAGCACGGTAAGAACTCTTCTTCAGCAGCGGCGATCGGTTATATATATCTCCGGCGACTTTCTCCTTCTCCGGCGGTTCGATTCTGAGAAGGATTTCAAGCGAAGGATTTCTCAGGTTTTCTCTAACATTATCTGAGACAAATTATAAGAAAGAACTGTAGATTTGTATTGGATGAAAGTGTTTCTTTCCAATTGTCTCTCTTATTAAGAAATCGATGAAACCCAGTTTTCACTTTAGCTTAAGTTGAGTCTTGACTGTGCTATTTCATTAAGTGTCAGTGCTTGATGCATTTGTTCAACACTTTGCCTAATTGAAAAATGGCTAAACAAACTCAAATAATTTTTCTCGAAGAATGGTTAAAGACTAATAGTGGTATTGGTCTCAAAACCGAATTAAGAAATTCTTCATCTACTTCTGCTCGAGTAATTATTCAAGCATGGACTGACCTCAGAGATTCTCTTCAAAACCAAACATTGCAGCCTCATCAAATTCAGTCTTTAAGAAACCTTGTCAATTCTCAAACCACTGTTTATGTAGCAGAACCACAAGCAAGGCTTCTATTATCCATATTATCCTCTAAAACCATCTCTCTTCCTTCTGAATCCTTTCCTCTCTTTCTCAGACTTCTTTATATCTGGATCAGGAAATCCTCCAAACCAACTTCTTCACTAATTGAATCCACTGTTGAGATCCTGTCTCATCTTTTATCCACCCAATTTCGATATCACAATGATCCCTTTTTGTTTTCGGAGGAAGTTATCCTTCTGGGTGCTTTATCATCTCTTAGTTCTGCTTCAGAGAAATCAAGAGCAGTTTGCTTGGATTTGCTCTGTCAGTTATTTAAACAATCGGATAGATATATTATTGTCTCATCTGACCAAATTGTTGCCAATATACTCGCTGGGATTGGTTATGCACTATCTTCTTCTTCGTCGTCGAACCATACCTTTGTTAGAATATTAGGTTTCCTGTTTGGAATTTGGAGAGATGATGACAAACTTTCTGTTAGCATTTCTCATACACTCATGATATTGCATTTAGTTGAGTGGGTTATATCTGGTTTAATCCGTTCAAAATCTTTGGAAAGAATTGCTACGTTTAGACAAGAGGCTTTAGAGATACCAAAACCAGATTACCCTCCATTTGCATTGGTCATGGCTGCTGCAGGAGCTCTGAGAGCTTCTCAAAGAGCTGTTGGAAACGATCTTGGTCAGACAAGAAGATCTGCTGAAGAACGCATTGAGACCATATGTAACGATTCTCTGAGTGGTTTTCATTTGAAATGTATATCATTAGCTTTGGTCAGAAGTGGATCTATTTCTCCACGGGCTTCCTTCCTCCATTGCCTTGCTTCAGCAATTTTGACTGAAATATTTCCCTTGAAACGATTACACATGATGATAATACAAAATCTCCATGGAAATGGAAGTTCAGCTGAACAGGTGACAAATGAGGTCATGGAAGAACATATTGATGGTACCGTCTTCAAGGAAGCAGGAGCTATAACCGCTGTTTTCTGTAAGCAGTATTTATCGGCAGATGAAGATGACAAGAACTTGGTTGAGAATCGGATATGGGAATACTGTCAAGATGTATATATGGGACATAGGAAGGTGTCTTTTCTTCTTCGAGGAAAATCAGACAAATTACTCGAAGATCTTGAGAAGATTGCAGAATCTGCATTCCTCATGGTTGTTGTGTTTTCATCTGCTGTAACTAAACATAAGCTGGATTCGAGATTTAGCCGAGAAATGCAGATTGATATTTCCGTGAAGATATTAGTTTCATTCTCTTGCATGGGGTATTTTCGAAGGATGCGTTTGCCCGAATACATGGATACAATTAGAGCAGTGTTTGTGAATATTCAGGAAAATGAATCAGCCTGTGCTTCTTTTGTTGAATCCATGCCTCCTTATGCTAATTTGACTAACCAACCAGGTATATATATTCATTTTAATGCATTCTCGCACATTTTTGCTCCACATACATAAAACTTTGTCGGAAACAGATTCAAAAACTTATGTGGAAACACTCATGTGGAAACGGATCCAGATCTTGTTTGATTTGGTGGGGTTATTTGATAGTTATGAAATCAAAATCTTGTTTAATGAAAAAGTGGGATTATTTGGGTGAATTACTAAATGTTCTTTTGTATTTAAAATTTAAATTTTAGTTGATGAAATAAGTGATTTGATGGTGGAAATGATAGGTGATATGATAGAGTTTTTTTTTTTAGAAAAAAACAAATAACCCAAGATCAAACAAGCTTCTTAAGTGTTTGCATATGGGATTGTCCTTTTCTTTTAGTTTGCTTATGAATTCAAATTCCTTTTCTTCAACCATGAAGGTGATTCCATTTCTCCATTGACGGAATATATATGGTTAAAAGATGAAGTGCAGACTGCTCGAGTATTGTTCTATCTTCGTGTTATTTCTACATGTATTGATCGTGTACCCGCTTCTATATTTAGAAATGTGGTAGCACCATCGATGTTCCTGTATCCTGCTTAGTACAAGAATTTAGTATTTTCTTTTTCCGAAATCATTACAAAAGTTTCATTCCTTAAAGACCAAACTATACTAGATATATGGGACATCCTAACAAAAAAGTAGCACGAGCTTCTCATTCTGTTTTTGCGGCTATTGTATCTTCTGGGAAGGATTCTGATGAGGATGAAAGAGCCATACTGAAAGAACAACTTATTTTTTATTACATGAAGAGATCATTAGAGGTAATTTTTTTTTTCTTTCTGAAAATCTAGTTTTTTAAATTGTAATTGTTTGCTTCTCATAATAATCTTTCAGTTATATCCTGAGATCACACCTTTTGAGGGCATGGCTTCTGGAGTTGTTGCCTTGGTTCGGAATCTTCCTGCTGGAAGTCCATCCATATTTTACTCAATTCATTGTCTAGTTGAAAAAGCTAATAATCTTTTCGTTGAAGAAGATGATGAGCTAACGGAGAATTTGCTTGGAGGAGAGTCTGATCATCGCAACAGGATTTTGGATTTGCTTTTGCGGCTACTTTTTCTCGTTGACATCCAGGTAATATTGCCCCATTTGGAAAAACTTATAATGTTTTTTTTATTAGAATTCAGATAAGAAAAACAAATAAATTTTTGAACATGTCTGACTAAATTTAGTTTCCAAACATATCTGGATTCAGATTCAAATCCAGATATAAAAGATTTTTTTTTTTTGTTTCCAATGAGGTCAATGTTTGAGTACATAAAGTACAAAAGACTAAATTACCCCTACTTCTAACCTAAGGGTGCAAGTAAAATCGACTGAACTGCCTAAACCGAACCGAACGACTGACAGTTTATAACTGTTTGGCTTGTAGGTTTAGTGGCAGTCAAAATGCATAACAGACTGACCAATCATGGTTAAAAATTAAAAATATGCCTGATTTACAACTTACAGTTGATAGCTAAACATTTTTTTAATAGTTAAGTTTTCAACCATTTAACTAGAATATACATAGTTATTTGTTTTTCAAAACAAATATACATAGTTGATATTTGTTTTTCAAAATAAATTTTAGGTATAAATTTATTATTTAACAATAATTTTATGCGAACGGAGAAACTGATCGAACCGACCCAACTGACCGAACCAATATTTTAACCAACCAAACTGAAACCGACAAACTGACTTCAACAGTTTGGTTCTGCATTTCAGTGTATAAACCGACCAAACTAACTCACTAAAAAATCAATCTTTTTGCTCTCCAATTCTCCTTAAAATGGAAAATGGTGTCAATTAATCACTGATTTTAATCTAAACAATAGATGCTAAGAAGATGAATAAACACAAGATTTAACAAGGTCTAAAGAGATTACGATCAAGTAACCGTAGGTTATAATATCTCTATTTATAAGAATACATCAAGTTTAAAAGACAAATACTTCTGCCCCATCCCAAGAAAAAAACATAAACTCTAAATAATAACACCTTGTGAATATGGTCATACCCAACAATCTCTATGACTGAATATTTTCTATCAATTTCTAATTCTGATATTCCGAGTCCTGTTTTGGTATAGGTTTTGTCAACATTATCAAAATACAAACATGATAATGGTATAGGTTTTAGACATAAACCTCTAATAAAAATCACTTTCATTTTTTTATTGATTTTTTTAATGGTAACATGATTGTGACAAAATATTAGTTTCTAATCATTTTTCTTAGGAGATATATCAATCATACCTCCACCTTGACAAATATGAAATCCCTTAGGAAGTCAATATCAAACTCATTAGGAGACAAAATCATAAAGTTTATAAAACACCAAGTGAATTGCCTGAGAGACTATAGAACAACTTCTCACAATCTTCAATGTTCACACAGTTGTTAGTTTCTGAGTAAGCAATGTTTTTTTTGTGCCAATCTTGATAAATCTTATGTCCATTCATTTACTTGTATACTACACTTGTTTAGATTAGCGTTTGATGGAGAATTCTTTCAAGAAAATAGTCTTTTAATTGGTTAGATGTTTTCATCTTCTTCTCTTTGCATTAGGTGTTACCGGAATTGATGAAGCTATTTGCTGGTCTGATCTCTAAACTCCCTAAAGAAGTTCAGGATGTAGTTCTTAACGAACTGCATTCACAGATAGGAGAATCCGACGATGTTACTAGAAAGTCTGCTTTGATCTCGTGGTTGCAGTCATTATCTTATATATGTATGCAAAAGACTGGAGGGGCAGAAACCGATAAATTTACTGTTTTAGAGCCAACTGATAATACATCTCCAAATGGAATCACTGCACGACTCTGATAACCAAGGTCAGATGCTCTCCGGATTTTTGAATTTGGATAAGGTAGAGAAAGTCTATCAACCTGTGTCATACTAAGTTAAGAAATATTTGCTTCCAAAATGTATGTAATCTCCACACATGTACTATAAATCTGGTAGAAAATATGATTTTGAAAGTTGCAATTAGTTTGACTTGACATAATTGGGGTAATGGTTTCATATAAGATATTCAAACACTGTAATTTTTCATTATTTGTTGTCATGACTCACCATTCTAGTTAAGGTGATGTATAATAATCTTGTGTTATTAATTTTTTTCTTTCAAACTTTGGTAGTTTTTTTTATTTATTTATTAAGGAAACTAAGGTTATTTAAATAATCATAACTTAAAAATATTTTATTATTCCCTCTGCTGTCTGTCCATTACAACATTCCATTCATCACTTAAAATATTAAATATTCTATTTTAAATTATTATTATTTATTTTATTATTATATATAAATACCATTTTAAGTATTTTTTTTTCTTTCAAAAAATCACCTCCTCAATTTTTTTTTTTTTTTAAATAACAGAATTATTTGAATAATTCAAATTCAAACTTGTCTAAATGTAAGAATTTTTATTTTAGATAATTTAATAATATTTTAAGGATTTTAAACAATCAAAATAAATTTATAAGTTAAATAATAAGAATAATTTGAAAGAAATAAAAATAAAAATATAATAGAGAAAATTTAATATCTTTATATTTGATTTATTGCAAAGTTCTAGTCATTGGATTGTTCGAGAGACTGTGAATGCATTTACTATTCTCGCTCCGTTTTACTTCGGTGATTTTTTTTATTAACATTATCGTCCCGTTCGGTTTCAGAAATTTCTGCGAGGCACAGTTTATATCATATTCCGAAAAAATCTAAATTATATAATAAAATTATTTAAACAAATTATTTAATATAATATATTAAAATTCTGATAAAATATGACTAATAAATAAATATATTAATAATTTTATATATTTAATTATGTTTATAATGTTCTCACATAATCGAGATCGGGACAGAAAAACATAAATACCATCCCGACCATTCCCGGTCATCTACCAGTCAAATAAAAAAAACTACCCAAATGAATCCATTCTTATTTTATATATTGAATTGTTTGAGTTCTTCCGCTGCTTCCAAATAATTTGGACAATCAAATCTATCTTATAAAAACAAAAATAGAGGAAAGTAAATTAATAAAAGAAAATTAAATAGTGTAAAGAAGTATGAATTTAACACAAAAAGATAAATATAATATAAATTTTATTTTTGGCTAAACAAATATAATAATTAAGACAAGAGTAGAGTTTCTTCTAACCAAAAAAAATAAGAATGAAAAATATCAAAGAAGCCCCTAAAATCTTTCATTTCGTGTCTCCAACAACAGTCAACAAAGAGATGAGAATTCATCGCCATTTTCTCCCAAAACCTTCTACTGGTTTCTGCAATTTCAATTTCAATTTCTCCTCCATTGCAATTGCTTCACCATTTGTGCTTCAAACCAGACCTTTCTGCTCCTCCATAGCTTCTCAAATGTCATCTCTACCCCACCTCACTCACACAATCACCTTACCTATCCAACCCACCGAACCGATCCAAATCGTCGCATCACCTGGTGTCTCCGATTCCGATTTCAGGCAAGTTTACGAAAATCCTCTTTAGATTTTGATTCATTTGAGTAGAAACTATATACATACTTCTATTTCTACTCTCATTTGCAGGAATGCTATTGACTCGTCTTTGTTTAAACAATGGCTGAAGAACATGCAAACAGAAACAGGAATCCTTGCTAATGGAAACATGTCTCTGAAACAAGTACTTATTCAGGTAAGATTCATCATTTCCTGTGAATTAGATATAGATATTATTAAGGATGATCATCATAATTCATAACAGGGGGTAGACATGTTTGGAAATCGAATTGGGTTTTTTAAGTTCAAAGCTGATGTAATTGATAAGCAAACAGGAGCAAAGGTATTATCTTTTTTCATTTTTTTTTTGTATAATAATCACAATTCACAAACTGATTCTGCTACTTTGTGGAATAAATCTTGCATAGGTACCGGGGATTGTGTTTGCAAGAGGGCCAGCAGTTGCTGTGTTGATACTTTTAGAGTCGGATGGTCAAACATATGCTGTCCTAACTGAACAAGTAACTTAATCATTTTTACTCCTTTTGAACTTATTGATTTTATTGAATCTTTTCAATCCCAGTTTAATGAAATTTTGATGCACGTTAAGGTGAGAGTACCTGTTGGGAGACTTATTTTGGAACTGCCTGCTGGGATGCTTGATGACGATAATGGTGATTTTTTGGGGACAGCAGTTAGAGAGGTCTATTTTACCCATTAGTTCATTCTTTGTGTATGATTATGCATTCAAAATTTATGATTTCGATTAGATGAACATGACAGGTTGAAGAGGAGACAGGTATCCAATTGAATTTACATGATATGGTTGAGCTCACTGCACTTTTAGATCAATCAACTGGAAGGAGAGTTTTTCCTTCTCCGGTATTTTCTTATCTTCAATTGGATTTTTTTTTCTTAACTTCTGTTCTCTGTTTATTGGAAAAAAGCAGAAAAAAGATAAAGCCACTTCTTTCTCTGTGTGTCTTTGCAAACCAAAGTCACATAAAAACAAATGAAAAGAACAAAAAACCTAGCACTATTTGCTAGTTTTTGTGGCTGAGGCTCGGGCCATACCACTCTTTATCTGGGATTGGCCAGAAGAATCTATTGGATCTTTAGAAGTGTCTCTAGTTACCCACCTAGGTGTAGAAGATCTAGGGTTTATAAGAGAAAGAATATGAGAACATGATAATATTATAGATGAGAAAAGAATAACCTAAGTTAGATTGAGAATAGTTTGTCTTTCAACATATAACATATGATCGCCATTACCCTAACTACTTCCACTAATGGGCTAAGTCCGGGTCATGAGATGAGGCACATTAAGACCTATTATATCCATTAAACTATGTTAGTTCATGTGGTAAGAGTTTTGAACTAAGTGACTCTATTCTCGGGTTCGATTACTTTTAACAGCAACTTGATTGAAGTTGCTAGATGGGATATTGGTATGTTTTGTGATTCTAATACAAGAGTTCATGTTCTAAAAATGAATGGAAACTATTTAAGTTAATCAGAATCAACCATACATATATCAAATGAATTTTCCAATTCCAGACCCACATCATGTGTTTCTAAACAGACGATAGTTGTTGTGTTAGGGAGGTTGCGACGAAGAAATTAGCTTGTTCTTATACCGAGGCCACGTCGACAAAGAGGTGATAACTCAATTGCAAGGAAAGGAGACGGGTCTTAGAGACCATGGAGAGCTCATAAAGGTACATGTAGTTCCATATGAAAAGCTTTGGCGAGCAACAGCCGATGCAAAAGCTCTCATGGCAATTGGGTTGTATGAAATGGCGAAGAAAGAAGGATTGTTGCCTCTAGATTCTTCAAATCAAGTATTAAAGGACTAATGAGACCTATGTTTTGATGATCATTTGTGTGTAATATATTCTTCTCAAAATCAGATTTTAGGATTCTTGTAAAGAGGTTTTTAATCAAATGCCCCATAAACCCATGCAAAATTTCCATATGCACCTTTAATATATAACTCTTAAAAAGACATATTTTTAGAAAGAAAAAAACATTTGAAAACAAGATCCTAACATTCATATAGGGGTATGCAATTTAATCGAAAAAATCCGCCAAAATTGATATCCTCAGTAACATGGGAATGGTGGTAAGTAAAGAAATGTTGTTAGGCAAAAATCCTAAGCTTCGACACCACCGTTGTAATGATCCCGAACGCACGGAAGAGGAAGACCAGCTGTGTTGACGATCAAGATTTTGGAAGGTAAGTTATCATTTGCGTGTTAGTAGTTATATTTCGTAATAAATAGTTATATTGAGCGTAAATGTACTTATATAAAACGCAATGAGTAGTTATATAAAGTATAATATGTAGTTATATGAAGTTCATTAAACAGTTATATAGAGTGTAATATGTAGTTATATGGAGCGTAACAAATAGTTATATGAAACGTAATATGTAGTTATGTGGAGTGTAATAGATAGATATGGAGCGTAATATAAACTCTATAAGTAATGATAGAGAAGCCGATGCTGGGCCTCCGAGCGTGCAACGATTTTTCCTTGCCAAAAGGATTTTGTCACGTTGTAAAAATAATAATATAAAAGGCTTTAGTGCGGCAAATAATGTAAAAAGTGAAAAGAAAAAAAAGTAAAAAAATTCTTCTTTTTCTTCTATCCTCTTTAACGACCACCACTTTCCTGATACAAACCCTAAAACAGATTCGGCTGCTCTAGAGAATTCCATCGACGGTGGTCGGGATATAACTCCATATAAATACATATCAACGGTGGCTGCTCAGGAGAATCCTATCGACGATGGCTGCTCTAGAGAACCCTATCGACAGTGGTCGGATAACTCCATATAACTATTGTGTATTGATACTATGTTTATTTTATCGTAATATTTGGATGAGCTCAATACACGGTTATATTATTGTTCACGATCTTCTAATTTAGCTCAAATCTGTTATTATTCAGTTGCATGGATCATCCAAATCTGTTATTGTTGAGCTACTTATTACGCTTCATATATCTACCTATTACCTATTACGCTCAATATATTTATCTATTACGCTTCATATAACTACATATTACATTACATATAACTGTCTAATGAGCTCTATATAATTACATATTATGCTACATATAACTGTCTAATGAGCTCTATATAACTATATATTACGTTACATATAACTCTCTAATGAACTCTATATAACTACATATTATGCTCCATATAACTATTTATTACGCTCCATAAAACTACATATTACTCTCTATATAACTGTCTAATAAACTTCACAAAACTAAATATTATACTTTATATAACTATTTATTATATTTAATATAAGTACATTTTACGCTCAATATAACAATTATTACGAAATATAACTACTAACACGCAAATGATAACTTACCTTCCAAAATCTTGGTCGTCAACACAACTGGTCTTCCTCTTTTGTGCGTTCAGGATCGTTACAACGGTGGTGTCGATATTTCCATCGAATAGAACAATGTCGGAAGAGGGACGGTATAGGGGATATTGATATCAGTGGGAGAATCCATTGATGTTGATGTTAGACGGAGAGAGAATAGACATCAAAAAGAGATTTGATATTGGAGAATACAACGAAAATACAAGAGGAGGCGAGGCAGAAAAAGAATAGACGACGAGGGACTTCCACGGAGAGACAGAGAACAACTTACAGCAAAAAAAGATTTGATGGAAAGAGCAGAGGACTTCCACAGCTTCCACAGCTGACGACGAGGACTAGGGAGAGAGAATAGTGTGAGAGAGGCAACGTGGTTAGTGATTGATTGGGATTAAGGGTAAGAACATACAAACAATAACGCACATTAATGCGTTTGTTTGAATTTTTTTTTCAATTGAAAATTACAACTAGATTTGTTCTATGATTAATATGGAGATAGAAAAAATTAATATATTATATTATATATAATATAAAGAGAGAAATAAGTAATATATTTTTATATAATATAGAGAAAGAAAAAATAATATATTTATATAATAGGGAGAGAAAAAGTTAACGTATTATAAGAAAATAAATATAAAAAAATATGATATTATACAATAAAATAAATATTTTATAATATATAATTAATAATATTATATGCTAAAATTTTGTGCCCGATAAAAAGTGGGGTTCTTATGAAATGTATTAGTCCTATTAGAGCAAGTGCATCAGTTACTCTAAACACAACTATCTATGCTATAATAGATTTTTTAACAAAAAATCTTCAAAAAAGACCATACATCAGTTAATCTAAATATTAATTCTAAAATACAAAATTCTAAAATTTTGACTAGGACAAATTCTATAATTTTTCAATAATTCTTTCTCTCTCTCCTCTCTCTTCTATAATTTTTTAATAATTATTTATCTCTCCTCTCTCTTCTCTACCATTCTTTCTCTCTCCTTTTTCTTTCTTATTATAATAATAGATTTTGGAGGGAATGAATATTTTATAATTTTGTATGATAGAATTGTAAAAATTTAGAGTAGCTAATGTATTAACGAGTTAAAATTTGACATGCTAAAGTAGGTTTATGTTGTTTTAATGTATTTTAGATACTTAGATTTAGAGTAGATGATGCAGTTGCTCTTATCTTCTAGGACCTAGAACCAACTATTTTTGTTTTTAATATTTTTGTTTTATAGTTTGATGATTAGGGCTAAAATTGAGTTTTGATCGTTTTTTCTTTGAAAGCTTATATTTGAATTTGCACTATTCACAAACTTTTTTTTTTTAAAATTATAAATGGGTCCTCTCAGTAATAATTACCTTTCACAACATTCTCTGCCAACAAAAGAAATAAATATTTTGAATTATGTGTTAGTTAGTCATAATCACATTCCAAAACATTCTCTACTTACCTTTAACTCTTCTATCATGAACAATGTGAATTAAAATATTCTTTCATTACACTAAAATATAACTTATACTAAAACGGTGGAAAAATAAATTTTGATGCCTTAATTTTATTTTAAAAAAATTGTTAAAATAATAATTTTTTGAGATATTTGAACCCATAATCAATTAAAATTATTATTTTTTTATTTCAAACCACATTAGGCTAAACACTAAGATCATCTCCAACCCACCTGCAAATTCATCTGCATAATAGATTTTAGCCCTCCAACCCACCTGTAAACTCAACTTCATTTTGAATTTTTCTACAAATTCTCTCTCCTCCAAACCCAAATTTGCAGGGACACTGTTCACATACTCAAAAGTTTTCAAAACTTTTATTTCAGTCCTTTTAGTTTGTTTTTAATTAATTTACATAATTTATTTATATTTTAATTTGTTTACCTATTTTATTTATTTATAAAATTTATTTATATTTTACTTTATTTATATATTTAATTTATGATAATTTTAATTTGTTTATATGATTAATTTATATTTAAATTTGTTTATATTTATATTTTATATTTTTTAAGTATTATAAATTTATAATAATAAACAATATTGATAAAAAAATAATAAATAATAAAAACAATTTTAATAAAGTAAAACATGTAGAAAAACCGAAAAAAATACAATAATCCATTACATAACTAAAAAATTGAAAAAGACATTCCGATTACACAACTAAGAAATTGAAAAAGACATTCCGATTACATAACTAAGAAATTGAAAATATTTATTTAATAATGTTTAATTTGTTTTATGTAGTTGTATAAATAATTGATTTATAATTAGAATTTAAAAGTAATTAATAAGTTGTTGTAAAGTTATGGGTTTAATTTGCAATTTTTGATAAATATATAGATAATATTGAAAAAAATAAAAATTATTATTAAAATGAATATTCTAAAAATATTCTTTTGAGATTGAGTTTGGGTTTTGGGTTGGAAATGAATTACTGTTTGATGTGATGTTTACTGCATTTTGGGGGTTTGAAAATAAGTGTTTGGGTTGGAGATGACATAATATGTTAAAAAAACTCATATATTTAACTAAATTTGTTTTGATTTTTTATTAAATGGGGCCGGCCCTGACTCAGCTCAACAAATTACTTAAATAATTATTTATTTAATTTATAAATTCTCCTATTATTTCTCTAAAAAAGTATAATATATATTAATTTATATATTTTTATTAGTTGATTTATTCATTTTCGCTTTTTATTACTCTAAAATATATATAAATAGATAATATATAACGACAAACTATATATGTGAATAAGCTAATATATAAATAAAATATATAAATAAATAAGCTAAAAAAATATAAATAAATAAGCAAACGATAAAATATATAAATAAATAAGATAACGATAAAAAAATAAACATTCTCTGCATACTAACACTACATACTAACATACAAAATATATAAATAAATAAGCAAAATATATAAATAAATAAGCTAACGGCAAAAGAAATAAATATTTTAAATTATTTGTTAGTCAGTCATAATCACCTTCCACAACATTCTCTTTCTATCTTTAACTCCTCTAACATTGACAATGTGAATAAAAAATATTCACTCATTACACTAAAATATAATTTATATTATAAATAATATTTGATTCAAAATAATATCTTTAACTCTCTAGTCTATATTTAACAAATTATTTAAATAATTATTTATTTAATTTATTCATTCTCCTATTATTTCTTTAAAAAAAATTATAATATAATATATATTTTTTAAAATATATATTTTTAATTGATTTATTAACTCTTACTTGTTATTACTCTAAAATATATATAAATAAATAATCTAACGACAAAATATATCTTACAAGAGAAACAAAAATTTTGAATTGTGTGTTAATAAGTAATAATCATCCTTTCACAACATTCTACATACTAACAATAAAATATATATAGATAAGATAACAACAAAAAAAATAAATATATTGAATTATTTTTAATCATTCATAATCACCTTTCACGACATTTTCCGTCTATGCTTAACTCATCTATCATTTTGATAAAGTGAATTAAAATATTCACTCGTTACACTAAAATATAACTTATACTAAAAATAATATTGATACAAAATATAGTCATACTCTCTTCTCAACAAATTACTTAAATAATTATTTATTTAATTTATTCATTCTCCTATTATTTCTCTAAAAAATATAAAATAATATATATTTTTAAATATATATATTTTTAGTTGATTTATTAATTTTACCTTGTTATTACTAAAAAAATATATATTTATATATAAATAGATAAGCTAACGACAAAAAAATAAATAAGATAACGACAAAAGAAATAAACATTTTGAATTATGTGTTAGGTAGCCATAATCACCCTTTCAAAACATTCTCTGCAACTCTACTTACTAACGACAAAATATATAAATAGATAAGTTAAGGAAAAAAGAAATAAATATTTTAAATTATGTGTTTTTCAGTCATAATCACCCTTTTACACCATTCTCTACATACTACCTACTACCACTACCGATGAACTATATAAATAGTTAAGCTAATGACAAAAATATATATATATATATATATATATATATATATATATATATATATATATATATATATATATTTTGAATGATTTGGTAGTCAGTTAGCACTAAAATATAATTTATACTAAAAATAATATTTGATTCAAAACATAGTCATACCTTCTGCATAACAAATTATATATTTTAATATATATATTTATATATATGGTTAATTAATTTATTAATTTTCCCTTATTATTAAATTAACGACAATATATATATATATATATATATATATATATATATATATAAATAAATTTATAACAAAAGTGATAAATATTTTGACATTCTCTGCCTATCTTTAACTCTTCTATCATTAAAAAGATGAATTAAAATAGAGAAATGATTAGATGAGGAATTTGGTGAGGGAATAACGTGGCATAATCTTATTCGCTGAAAAAATCAAATAATTTATCTCTTTTCTCTCTTTCCTCCACTTATACATTTTCCAACCAATGAAGGTGATGTCACGTCACCAAATTCCTTCACTAAATTCCCTTACTCTATCACTCCTCATTACACTAAAATATAATTTATACTAAAAATAATATTTGATTCAAAACATAATCATATTCTCTGCTCAACAAATTATTTAAATAATTATTTATTTAATTTATTCATTCTCATATTATTTTTCTAAATAATATAATATAATATATATTTTTTAAAATATATAAATATAATATACTAAAAATATAATATATTTATATATTTTAAAAAATATATATAATATTATATTTTTTAGAAAAATAATATGAAAATGAATAAATTAAATAAATAATTATTTAAATAATTTGTTGAGCAGAGAATATGATTATGTTTTGAATCAAATATTATTTTTAGTATAAATTATATTTTAGTGTAACGAGTGAAAAAATATAATATAATATATATATTTTAAAATATATAAATATATATATATATATATTTAATTAATTTATAAATTTTCTCTTCTTATTACTCCAAAATATATAAATAGATAAGAATGATATATATATATTGTATAAAAAAACTAACGGCAAAATATATAAATTAATAATATATATTATGTATTAATTAGTCATAATCACCCTTTTTACAAATTATTTGTTAGTTAAAAATAATCATATTCCTTATTCTATGTAGGGGTGAGCAAATAGGTAAAACCAATGAGTTTTGTTCAATCCATATTAAATCCAAACTAAATTTATCCAATCCGTAATCCAAACCATTTTATATTGGATCCAAAATGTTTTGGATAATCCAAACTAAAAAATATTAATATATATCAACTTGAAATTAGTCAACAATTTTATTTATTTTATTTTATTTATTTTTTAAAAAAAATTGTATTTTTTTTATTAATATTAAATTTGAATCTGAAAAAAATAATAAAAAATAATAAATAAATAAATATCATTGTCAAAGTGATGATAAATAAAATATATATTATATTAAAATGAAATTTAATTTAAAAAAAAGAAATTACAAAATATATTTTTATTTAGATAGTTTGGATAATTTGGATAATCCCAATCCAATCTGATTTAAATCAATCCGAACTCAATCCGATCAGATCTTAATCCAATCCGAAATATCCAATACGAATTAGGATTTATGATTCGGATTGGATTGGAATTCGGATTAATCCATCCAATACTCACCTCTAATTCTCTGTCTATCTTTAACTTTTCTAACAATGTGAATTTATTAGTATAAAAGTAATATTTGATTCAAAATTCACTGCTCAACAAATTACTTAAATAATTATTTATTTAATTTATTTATTCTTCTATTATTTCTTTAAAAAAAATATAATATATATATATATATATATTTATATATTTTGTTAGTTGATTTATTAATTTTTGCTTGTTATTATTCTAAAATATGTATAAATATATAAGTTAACAACAAAATATATAAATAAATAAACTAAAAAAATATATAAATAAACAAGTTAACGACAAAATAAATGAATAAATATGAATAACGACAAAATAAATAAACATTTTGAATTATTTATAAGTTAGTCATAATCACCTTCCACTACATTCTCTACATATCTTTAACTACTAACGTGAATTAAAATATTCGCTCATTACACTAAAATATAATTTATACTAAAAATAATATTGGATTCAAATCATATAATATTTGATTCAAATCATAGTCAAAACGTAGTCCTATAACAAATTATTTATTTAATTTATTTTTTTTATATTATTTCTCTAAGAAAATATAATATATATTTTAAAATATATTTTTATATATTTTGTTAATTAATTTATTAATTTTCACTTATTATTAATCTAAAAAATATATAAATAGATAAATTAACGATAGAATATATAAATAAATGAATATATATATATATATATTATATTATATGAGTATATATATATAAGCTAACAACAAAATAGATTTTGACCTTCTCTGCATATCTTTAACTCCTCTATCATTAACTAGGGGTGGCCAAACCTACGGATCGGATACGATCCGATATTTCGGATCGGATATCCGCTTTTATTTTTTTCAAAAATTGCGATCCGTATCCGATCCGGTATCCAACCACTATCCGATCCGAAAATACCGGATCGGATCGGATCGGCCAGCCGGATACCCGTTGATCCGATTTTTTTTTCATATTTTAATTTTTTTTATATGCTAGAAAATTGAAATTTTTCTATTAAGGATTTCAATTATGAATAATGACGATTTGAGAGCATATCTAAAGGGAAATGGGAAGAAAAACAAATGAAAGAGACATATTTTTGTTTGAATTTGTAAAGGAAAATGGGAGAAAACATAAGAAAGATGGAAATTTTGTATTTTTGTTTGGGTTTGTAAAGAAAAGAAAGAAAGAGATAAATTTTTGTTTAGTTTGTAATTGTTTAATAATATTTTTATTTGGGTTTGTAAAAAGAAACATGAAGGAAAATATAGGAAGAGAGAGATTTTTGGTTGGGTTTGTATTTATTTAATTATATTTTTGTTTGAGTTTGTTTATTTAATAAATTTTAAAAATGACCGGATCGGCTTCGGATATCCGAAATCTTTTTTGCCCGATCCGTATCCGATCCGGAAATCCGGTAAAAATATCGGATCGGATCGATATCCGAATCCGATCCATCGGATACGGATTTTTTCGGATCGGATCGGCCGGATCGGATCTTTCGGATCGGATTTTTTGACCACCCCTATTATTAACAAGGCGAATTAAAATATTCACCTATTACATTAAAATATAATTTATACTAAAAATAATATTTGATTCAAAATATAATCATACTCTCTACTCAACAAATTACTTAAATAATTATTTATTTATTTATTCTCATATTATTTCTCTAAAAAATATAATATAATAAATATTTTTAATATATATATATATATATATATATATATATTTAGTTGATTTAAAATATATATAAATAAAAAAGCTAAAAAATGTATAAATAAACAAGTTAATGACAAAATATATAAATAAATCATATATATATTATGTGTTAGTTAGTCATAATCATCATTTTCACGACATTCTGTGCAATAAAATATATAAAAAATAAATATTTTGAATTATTTGTTAGTAAGTCATAAACATTCTATGTTATTGAGAAATGTTGGGAGAAAGAATTTGAGAGAGAGAATGATGTGCCGCAATTTGATTAGCCAAAAAATTAATAAAATTTCTCTTTCTTCTCTCTTCTCACTTTTAATCCTTTTTCTAACCAGCAGTGACTAGTGATGTGTGACACATCATTCCTTCCTCATTTTCTCCCTCAAATTTTCTCCCCTATCACTTCTCTTCCTCTATTATTGATAATATGAATTTAATAGTATAAAAATAATATTTGATTTTAAACTAAGTCATACTTTACTCAACAAATTACTTAAATAATTATTTATTTAATTTATTTATTCTCTTATTATTTCTCTAAAAAAATATAATATATATATATATTTTGTTAGTTAATTTATTAATTTTTGTTTGTTATTATAATATATATAAATAGATAAGTTAACGACAAAATATATCTATCGTTAAGTTAACGAAAAAATATATAAATAAATAAACTAAAAAAATATATAAATAAACAAGCTAACAATATATAAATAAATAAGATAACCATAAAAAATAAACATTTTGAATTATGTGTTAGTCGGTCATATTCACCCTTTCACAACATTCTTTGCATACTAAGAAAACGACAAAATAAATAAATATTTTGAATTATGTGTTAGTAGGTCATAATCATCTTCCACTCAATGAAAGAAAGAGAAAAAATTATGATGTTTTTCTATTTCTAAGGTGACATTATTAAATCTTTAGCTCTTATATTATTAATCTATTTATTATACTTTTATCCAATTTCATAGGTAAACCAAAATATCTTCTCACCATTATTATTTTTACAATTTTTAATAAAAAATGTTATTTCTCACTTATTAATCTTTATTTTCTGCATTAATAATGTTTTTTTAATAATTATTTTCTCTAATTTAATCTTTAATTCTAACATTTTTGTTATTTTAACTAGTAAAATATAAGTATGTATGTAACTTATATATTTATTTTTGATATCATTGGTTTTAAAGTTATTTATAATTTAATAATAATAAAAATCAATATTTAAAATTTAATACATATTTAATCAAGATAATGGTACCAACTAATAGAGAATAAAGAAAACCATCTAATTTAATAAAAATCAAGTTTGAGCTATAACTTATCGCTCATCCCTTAAACTTAAAATGAATAATTTATAGCCGAATTAAATATTATATGATTTTTTAAAAAAAGATTGATTAAATATGATTTAAAATTTGATATTTTTAGTAAAGTATTAATATATAATAATAAAGTATATATTAAAAATATTTAAGATTTCATCATTTCTAGATATCTTGTTTGACCGTTGAATTATTTAAAATTTTAATTAAATTTATAAAAGTATATATAAATCTTTTTTATATTTTAACTTTAATTAATTCATTCATTATTGTAAAAAAAGAAAAAGAAACCTTTTTTTTAAATGTTGTTTTGTTTAATTATTATAATAAATTTTATAAGAATAAAGTAATAATATTTTAATATTTAAACTGATATTAAAAAGTAAATAAAATGGAAATGTTTTAATTTTGAATAAAAAAAAGAAAGAAATGAAACAAACCTGTTGGCGTAAAAGGGCTGTTTCTGATGGGGTTTGAATTGAACCATACAGAAGCGCAACCACTACCCACCACCACTTCAAAAACTTGACACGCGTCGGAGGCATCTTAATAAAAACTGGACCCACGATTTCTCTCCTTCCCTAAACCCCTTCCTTTGCATGAAGCCCTCGTTTCACCCATTTCAACTATAAATACTCTCTTCCCTTGAAGCTTTTCTTCACATCTAATCACTTGCAAGTACTACTTACTTACTTGGTAAGTCACTCACAATTCTCTCTTTCTCTCTCTCTTTCTGTCTCTGTTCTGTTTTTTCAATTCTATTGCATGCCAGTTTTTTTTTTTTTTTTTGATTTCTTCTGCAAGTTTAAGTTTGATTGATTGACTTCATCTTCTTGATTTTGATTTCATAGTTAGGGCTCTTATATATCAATCCTTTACTGTTCTTTTCTTCTGATCTGGATTTTATCTTGTGACATTTATACATGCATGTGGTCTGCAGTCTGCAGATTAGTTTTCTGTTTGGAGTCGACATTGATTTTGTTGATTGTAGCGATTCGCATGTGACTATGAACTATAGATCTGCTTTCTTGAAGCTGGGTTTTGTTCAAATTAGCACAATCTCATACAAAATGAAATCTTTCGTTATAAACAAGAAAACCCATTACTTTTAGTTATATCTTTCCATTATTGATCATTTTTTTTAAAGGGTTTGTTTCTTTGCTCAAGGTTTCACATTTCTTCATTGTTTCCATACATATATTCCATTCATTTCGTATTGTATACATGGAAGCAACAAATCTAGTCTTAGATTTATTGATTGTGTTTAGTTTGAACCAAAATTTTGACAGTAAAGAGGCATTTAATGTTCTAAACCGAATGTATTCGTATTTCGATTGATTGTTGGTTCAAGTGCATCTGGTTACTTGATCTCCTGTTTATGTTAATTTTCTCTTCATTTTATTTTTTTTCCTTTTAGATCTGTGCAGAACATTTAATTGACATGGATCAATCGGACCCAAGTCAGCAACAGCATGCTGGAGCAGCAGGAAATCAAATGGGGGCTTACGGTTCTTCTTCCCAGCCGTATCCATCTGGTCCAGTTCAACCTCAAGCCGGTTTCGCTAACCCGCAGTACCAGCTAGCATACCAGCAAGCCCAACAGTTCCATCACCAGCATCAGCATCAGCAACAACATCAACAACAACAGCAGCATCAACAGCTTCAAGCTTTCTGGGAAAACCAAATGCAAGAGATCGAACAGACTGTGGATTTCAAGAACCAAAGCCTCCCACTGGCTCGTATAAAGAAGATAATGAAGGCTGACAAGGATGTGAGAATGGTCTCTGCTGAGGCTCCTGTTATATTAGCAAGGGCGTGCGAGATGTTCATACAGGAGCTGACTCTGCAGTCGTGGCAACACACTGAAGAGAACAAGAGAAGGACTCTGCAGAAGAGCGATATCTCTGCTGCCATATCGAGGACTGATGTTTTCGACTTTTTGGTTGATGTTATTCCTAGAGATGAACTGAAGGAGGAGGGACTTGGTGTGACTAACACTACCATTCCTACGGTGGTGGACCCCACCGCAGCAGACTCGATGCCTTACTACTATGTTCCGTCTCAGCAGCAGCCCGTTGGTCCCCCTGGGGTGATTATGGGAAAACCGGTTGATCAAGGTCCGGTGGTGTATGGAGGTCAGCCTGTGGCCTTTATGCCATGGAATCCAAGTCACCAACATCAGGCTGACCAACAGTAGAGAGCATCTAATGAAATAGGTTGTTTGTACTTTGTTTTTCTTGTGTTTGTGTTTGTATTTCAAATGTTGTTTCAAGTGCATCTGGTTACTTGATGTCCTGTTTATGTTAATTTTCTTAAACCAAAGGCTCCAGCTCCAATATTTAAGACCTCAACTTCTTCAATTGACTTTCACAATCTCATTAAACAATTATCCGTAGAATAAAAAGATACAATAATGACCATTATATTTTGTTCTCTTATTTCATTAGTCATTTCTAAATTCACAGTTCAGTTCATCCGAAGAATTGTGAAGACTTTTCAACTCCAAAAGGAGAGTCAATGTGTATTGTTATTGTTGGTGTATTGTTCAACTCCAAAAGGAGAGTCAATGTGTATTGTTTATATTGTATCTAGTTTTTGTTTTTGTGAACTTCTCAAAATGTGAGAATGCATATAATTTCTACTTAGTTCTATATTCTTTATTCGTAAACTCATATAGTTGAAAATTCAAAATCTTAATTCTCTACAAGATTTTTTTTGAAAAAAAAAAAAAAACAGTGCAAGTTCACCTTAAGTGAACTTGTGGTGGCATGACAATAAAACGTTATACTTCAATGGAGCACTAATATTTTATTGGTAAATAATCAATTGACATCTAAATACATTGTTGTAATACACTGTTATAGTTTATTAGATATAATTTTGTTGATAACTATGTTACTTAGACCGAGTCATTAAACATATATTACACTTAAACATCCTTATGCACTGAGTGAGACGACAATAAGGTGTACAAAAATATCCTTATGCACTGAGTGACTTATGCACTGAGTGACTTATGCACTGAGTGAGACGACAATAAGGTGTACAAGAGAGTTTCTTATGGCTATGCTATGCAGTACAATATTGTAGTATTGTAGATAAAGTATAACCATAACTACAGTAAATTATCATTATTGTTATTATTTATACCTTCAAAAGAGTATATTATACTTATATCTATTACAAGACTATATAAACTTCTATAAAATTTAATATTTCATTTTTATCCTTTAATTTTTTTTTTGTTAAAATATTAAAATTTTAATTACTTTAGTATATTTTAAAATATAATAATAATAATTATAATTAAATAATTATTTATATTCATGTGTGTTTAATTTTATAATTTAAATAATAATAATAATTCAATTACTTATTTTTATTTTTATTTTAATTTTATACATCTAAAAAAATTATAGCATTTTAAGGTTAAAATTATTTATTGTGATAATTTTATAAATAATTAAATATAATAATTATTTTTAAAAACTATGTTAATTAAAAAATAGGTGACATATATAAAATTATTATTATTAATGTTTTATTTTATAAAAAAAAATTAATATTGTTTTAATGTACAAAAATTTATAATAATACAAAAATTTAAAATTTTAATTGATATATAAATAAGTTTTATTTATATAATTATATAAGATAAATTATAAGAATTATATATAAAAGAATGTAACTCATAAAATATGATTATTTATTTTAAAAATAAATTTATATGATAATTAGATATTATTATTTTTATTATTAATTTTAATATAATTAATAATAGAAATTATATATAAAATAAATATTAAAACAAGGATAAAATAGTCTTTTATATTTCTTATATTATATTATCAAACACTAAGTAATAAAACCTATATAATTTGTCACCTAATTTATGGTTTAAATTAAATTTTTTTCTCTTATTAACATTATTTTCACAAATCTTTTTAATAAAAAATATTATTTCTCTCTATCTATCTTTATCTTCAGCATTAATTTTTTAATAATTTTTTCTCTAAAATTAATTATTTGAGTTCTAATAATTTTTATTATTTTACCCACTAATAAAAGTATTTATGTAATTATTTATTTAATTTATTCATTCTCCTTTTAATACTTAAAAAAATATAATATAATATATATTTTAAAAAATATATATTTAATTATTTTGATTAGTTGATTTATTTATATATTTGATTAGTTGATTTTATTAATTCTCCCATATTATTACTTTGATAAATATATAAATAAATTAAGGACAAAATATATAAATAAACTAACAAACAAATATAAAATTAAATAAGTCAAAGACAAAATAAATAAATAAACTAACGACAAAAATATATAAATTAATCAGTCATAATCCTCATTCCTAACATTCTCTGTCACACACGACATGTGACACGACAAGACATGTGACACGACACGACATTCTCTGCGTCCTCCTATTTTTAAGTGACATATACAATGTCAAATCTTTAGTTCTCAAATCATTACTCTATTTATTATATTTTTGCCCAATTTCACATGTAAACTAAAATATTTTCTAATAAATTTTTCTTATTTCTCTCTTGTTCATCTTTATCTTCAACATTATTTTTTTAATAATTTCTTTCTCTCAAATTTGTCTTTCAATTTTAATAACTTTCTTATTTCATCCACTAACATAAGTATATGTATGTAATTATTTATTTAATTTATTTAATTCTCCTATTATTACTCTAAAAAAACATAATATAATATAATATATATTTATATATTTTGTTAGTTGATTTATTTATATATTTTATTACTTGATTTATTAATTCTACCTTGTTATTAATCTGGAAAAATATATAAATAATTAAACGATGGAATAAATAAATTAAGAACAAAATATATAAATAAATAAATATATAAAAAATATATAAATAAATAAGCTATACAAAAATATATAAATAAGTTAAGGAACAAAAATAAATTAATTAATCTCATATTAGATGATATAATGAAAGAAAGAGAAAAGACTAACAATAAAATATATAAATTAGTAGGTCATATTCCTTCATTGAACATTCTCTGCATATATTTCCTCTGATACTCTCTGACACCATGACATTCTTTTGCATATATTACGTTCTTAAATATTACTTTATTTATTATATTTTCATTAAATCTCACCTGTTAAATAAAATTTGTTTCTCATTATTATTATTATTATTTTCTCAATTTTAATTTTTTTTTCTCTCATTATTTTTTTTAATAATATTATTTTTTTAGTATTCTAATTCTAATAACTTTGTATGTAATTAATTATTTAATTGATTTATTCTCATGTTATTACTCTAAAAAAACATAATATAATATATATTTTAAAATATATTCATATATTTTGTTAGGTAATTTATTAATTATCATTTGTTATTATTTTGGAAAAATATATAAATAAATAAATTAAAGACAAAATATATAAATAAATAAGCTAACAAACAAATATATAAAAAATATATAAATAAAGAAGTTAACGACAAAATATATAAATAAATAGAACAAATATATAAAAAAACATATAAATAAAGAAGCAAATAAAAGCTAACTATAAAATATATAAAAAATATATAAATAAATAAACTAACGACAAAATATATAAATAAATAAGTTAACGACAAAATAAATAAATAATCATTTATTCAGACTGAAAAAGAAAACAAACGAATCCTCCTATTTATAAGGACATATACCATGGAATCCTCCTATTTATAAGATGACATATACCATGTCAAATTTTTAGTTCTCGTATTATTACTTTATATTTATTATATTTTCATCCAATTTAACATGCAAACTAAAATATTTTTCTCATTATTATTATTTCATAATTTTTAATAAAAAAAATATTATTTCTTTTTTATCCATCTTTATCTTTATTACTATTTTTTAATAGTTTTTTTTTTAAAAAAAATTTAGTTTTTCAATTTTAAAAACTTTGTTATTTCATCCACTAACGTAAGTATGTATGTAATATATTTTTATTTTGATATCATTATTTATAAAATTATTTATGATGTAATAAAATAATATATATTTTTTTCAACATCTAAAATTTAATACATACTTAATTGAGTTGGAGATAAATATTTTATTCTCATTGTCATTCCTAATTATAATTTATCATTTTTATTTGCCCTACATTATTAAATTTATTCGTTAAAATTATTGTAATAACTTATAATGAATTAAATAATCTATGATTAAAATAAATTGATTAATTATAATTTTGAGATTTTGATATTTTGGTAAAAGTATTAATATATATAATAATAAAGTATATATTAAAAGTATATATTTGATAGAAAAGTAAATCTTTTTATATATTAACTTCAAATTAAATTTTAAAAAATAAATTAAAAAAAGGTAAAAGAAACCCTCTCTTTTTTTTTTATATATATATATATAGTTTTATTTTATTTCTGCATGTTATGATGACTTGGTAGTTTGATGGCGACTGCAGCCTGGATAGGTAACAGGTAGCAAAATATATGTGTTTATAGGTTCCGTGGGCTGGTTTGATGTTGTTATTTGAATTTTTAATTATTATAATATTTTTTAAAATTTAAAGTATAGATTTTATAAAAGATAAAGTATAGTATTTTAATATTTTAATTGATATTAAAAATAAATAAAGTGGAATAGATTAGTTTTGGATAAAAATTAGAAAAAAAAACATGAAAATCAAACCAAACCTGTTGTGACATTTATACATGCATGTGGTCTGCAGATTAGTTTTGTGTTTGGAGACATTGATTTTGCTGATTGTAGCTATTCGTATGTGATTATGAACTTTAGATCTGCTTTCTTGAAGCTGGGTTTTGTTCAAATTAGCATAATCTCATACAATATGAGATCTTTCGTTATAAACAAGAAACCCCATTACTTTTAGTTATATCTTTTCATTATTGATCATTTTTTAAAAGGGTTTGTTTATTTGCTCAAGGTTTCACAACCTCTCTCACATTTCTTCATTGTTTCTATACATATATTCCATTCATTTCAAATTGTATACATGGAAGTAACAAATCTAGGCTTAGATTTCTTGATTGTGTTTAGTTTGAACCAAATTTTGACAGTAAAGAGGCATTTAAAGTTCTAAACTGAATGTATTCAAATTTCCATTTTTGTTTCAAGTGCATCTGGTTATAACTTGATCTCATGTTTATGTTAATTTTCTCTTCATTTTATTTTTTTTCCTTTTAAATTGGTGCAGAACATATAATTGATATGGATTAATCGGACCCAAGTCAGCAAAAACATCCCCACTCCCTAACATCAATCTTCGTAACATAATTTCTACATGTTCTCCACTACAAATGATTGAAATGTTTTGGCCACAGTTATTCCAGCTTCATCGATTGTATTCAATATTCTCTTTGAATTTCCGTATATATTACTTTGTAGAATCTAATATGGCGTATCCTCTTAGGATTTAATGTATGATTGTGCTTAAGACAAATACTTGTTATCACAAATTTTTCTTCATTCTGAACAAATGCATTAATCTTAGTTTTACAATTTGTCTTAGTTATAGATCTAGGTTGATGAAACTTATTTTTGGCCCTCGATTTTTCATACAACTCTTAGCACAACCATTGTTGAAGTATTTCCTATTAACACCTACATTTTGTTTCCTAACTTGGTAATGCTGAATCCAGTTAAGTGAGCATATGATGTGTATAAATTAAGAAGTTTTTTTTCGAGGAAAAATTCAACATTGAGAATTTTACTACGAAAAAGTTCATTTTAAATTTGTCAATTTAAAATGAAAATAAGTGTAACTAAAAGTAAGAAAATATTTAGAAAAATAATTTTTCCAATTTCGGGTCTCGAGATGTCATATTTTGGGTCTCGAGATGTCACATTTCGGGTCCCAAAATGTCTAATTTTGGGAGAAAAAAAATCCCGAAATATCTTATTTCGGGACCCAAATTATGACATTTTGGAAATTTTATCCCGAAAGTAGACATTTTGGGACCTGCAATATGACATTTTGAAAAACTTTCTCCCAAAATTGGACGTTTTGGGACTTAAATGTCCTGAAAAGTGACATTTCGGGAAATTTTCTCCCGAAAATAGACATTTCAGGATCCAAAATAGGACATTTTGGGAAATTTTCTCTCGAAATTGGACGTTTTGGGACATTTTCTCCCGAAATAGAGAATTTCGGGATTTTTTCTCCTGAAATTGGACATTTCGGGACTAAAATTTGAATTTTTGGAACATTTCCCTCGAAATGTGCATTTTCTGGATGTTTTTTTTGTTAGAAAAAACATTTGCACCAACAATTAGGAACTTTCAGGTTCAACAAGGAGCGATTTATTCAAGTTCAGTATTTCATATACTGCGTTGTTTTTTTTGTTGGTTTCCTGAAAGATCAAACCGATCGTTATCTTACAAAAACAGTCTAAAGAATATTGTTAAATAACTAGATCTGAAAAAATTAAATACAATACGCTAGAGTTTTGGTTGGGAGAAGATCTTCGTCGGAGAAGTTTGAGAGTAAATTACGAGTTTTGGGTTTTGGATTATATTTATACATAATAATTTTTTTTTATCTTTTTATAATTTTCTCTCTCTTGCCCACGTGGTCACGTAGGATTCCTAGACTTACTTTCGCTACACCTTCACTGAGTTTATCATTCCTCAATTTTAAAATGCAAAACCTTAAATTTCTCCACTATTTTTCATTATTATTTTGTTTGATTGACTTTGGTTATTTATGTAATTAGAGTAATTTAATTTCTTTTGAATGAAATTTTATATTTTTTTTAGTTCTTGTTTAATTATGTAACTGTTATTTAAATAATAACAAATAAAATTAGAATTATTTAGAACTTAAGTTCTAGTGTATTAATTTAGGAAAATGATTGAGGTCGCGAATGACGATATGAAATACAACGAATCCGACGTACTAGATAAGAGAGAGTATTTTTTTAAAATATATATACATCAAATTCTCATGTAAATCGTTTGACAAGAACATTCAAAACGATTTCTATGTAAAACATTTCACACTTTCATTTGAAGTGTTTCATTCTATTTTGAATGATTTATTTTTAGGTAAAAAAATTGTTATAATCATTTTTAATGTTTCAAAATTAGAATTTATACAACAAATTTTCATGATAGGGCCATGTAAAACGATTCACACATGCATTTAAAATTTTACTATTTTTTTATTTATTTTATATAATTTGTAGAATTCAAGTAAAACAATACATGAGGTGAAGTAAGTTAAACAAACCTCCACATCAAGCAAGCACTCCACACCATTAGAAAATACTGTCAATAAAAGTTCATTAATAGTCTATTGCGTATCCTCTTAAAAAAAGAAAGCTTTCTATAGAGAAAGTTTCAATATCTAAACCAATGAAGGCTCCAACTCCAATATTTAAGACCTAAACTTCTCCAATGGGCTTTCACAACATCGTTAAACAATTATCTGAAGAACAAAAAGATGCAACGATGACCATTATATTTGGTTTTCTTCTTTCATTGGGCATATCTAAATTCATAATTCAATTCTTCCGAAGTATTGTGAGACTTTTAAACTCCAAAAGGAGAGTCATCATCCTGAATAGTGAAGAGGAGGTAAACATTGAAGGAGATGATGTTCAATGTGTATTAAACATTCTGAGAGATGAATTAGAAATTGAATAGTCTATTGGAGTCGACTCTAACGAGCTAGAGTACAAGGACATGTTGAGGGCGTGGAGAATAAAAACAGGAAATGAATGAGGACAAGCAGGGACGGACGTACGCTTGAGCTGAGGTGTGCTTAAGCCCACCCCAGATTTTTATTTATTTTTATATATAAAGCATCAAATATGGAAAGAACATATTAGGGCAAATTACCTGGGCGGCCCTCGAACTATCTCGATCGTTCACTTTTGGCCCTCAAACTAATTTTTGAAACAAATCGTCCCTTCAACTTTTATAAAGGTCACCAGTGACCCTTCCGTCAACTTTTTAGTTAAACTTAACGGTTTAAATTTAAAATATTATTTTTTTATATATTATCTTTAATCTTATATTTTATATTTATATATAGATTTATTAAATCTCTTATATATAATATTATATATATATATATTATTATTAAATTTTATAGAATTATTAAATCTTTTATATAATA
Source organism: Impatiens glandulifera (assembly GCF_907164915.1). Classification (NCBI taxonomy): domain Eukaryota; kingdom Viridiplantae; phylum Streptophyta; class Magnoliopsida; order Ericales; family Balsaminaceae; genus Impatiens; species Impatiens glandulifera. The sequence continues at coordinate 57,552,428 of NC_061864.1, forward strand.
AATAAATAATATATATATTATTTATTTATATATATATATCTATATATATATATAATTTATATATATTATCTTTAACTAATTTATATAATATATATTTTAAAAAATAATTTAAGTGTTAAAAGTATTTGAGTAGTTAGAAGGTTTCAATTACTTTTAATCTTTCAAATTATTTTGTAATATATATATATATATATATATATATATATATATATATATATATATATATATATATATATATATATATATATATATATATATATATATATATATATATATACACGTATATATATATATACGTATATATATATATATACGTATATACGTATATATATATACACGTATATATATATATACGTATATATATACACGTATATATATATATACGTATATATATATATACACGTATATATATATATACACGTATATATATATATACACGTATATATATATATACACGTATATATATATATACACGTATATATATATATACACGTATATATATATATATACACGTATATATATATATACACGTATATATATATATACACGTATATATATATATACACGTATATATATATATACACGTATATATATATATATACACGTATATATATATATACACGTATATATATATATACACGTATATATATATATACACGTATATATATATATATATAAAAGCTAACGATAAACGAACTAACGACAAAATATATAAATAAATAAGTTAAGTAAATAAATAAGATAAGGACAAAAAAAATAACATTTTGAATGGTTAGTCGGTCATAATCATAACTTTATCTGCATACTAACGACAAAATATATAAATAAATAAGTTAAGAACAAAATAAATAAATATTTTAAATTATAGGTTAGTTCGGTCATAATCACATTCCACAAAATTCTCTGCTTATCTTTTAACTCCTCTACAGTGCTGACCCGCAATGTTGGGCTGCCCTAGACCTACATTTTTTAATTCATAAATACAAATTTTTTATTTTAAATAAAGAGAAGATGAAAAGTGTCTACCTCACTTTTGTTTGGAAACACATCATTTTCTTTTATGATTTTAATTGGACCTCGAACAATTAACATTATCCTCACATTCCCGGACCGTAGTTTACAACTTTAATAACATATTTATCCTCGTAATCCTCGTTAACACCTTCCTCTTCCTCATCATTTTCTCCATAAATACATTTTTCTTTTTTCTTATTTTCTTCATTAACACCTTGATATTCATTTTTTCTTTCATACATTGATCTCTAATATTCTCCTTTGTAGGTGGTTCAAAACCTCATATTGTCATTATTACATTCATCTCTAATGACATTATTTTCTTCATCACTTATTTCTTTATCTCTAATAGTGTCATTTTCATTATCACTTATGTCTTCATCTCTAAGACTCGAACTCAAAGGGATATAACTTTGATTTTTTGCATTGAATAATTTAGAAATCGAGCGCACCAATGACTTTGTCATTGCATCATTTCATCGTTTGATTCTTCTATTATAAGATCTAGAAGTTTGTTTTTGAAATGTACGAAACCTCACTCTATTTTTATTTATATTCTTCGTCATAACTCAAAAAATACATATGTTAAAATAATTAATTAATTTTTTTATAAAAATTAATAAATAGTAATTCAACAAACATGTTATGACATTATTTATATATAACATAATTTTAAATCCTAATTTATAAATTTCTAATCTAATAACTATCATATTAATTATTAGTTTTCTAAGTAACAAAGATTAAGTATTTTAAAACTAAATTTCTTTCATTGGATTAATACTAAATAACTAAAATCTATCAAGTATTAACAATAACATATTAATTACTAATTTACTAAATACCTAATTCAAAAACTCAATATAGTTATAATAAAATATTTAAGTATATAAATTAAAAGATGATTAAAAAAATGACCTTAGAAGATTTGAGAACTAATTAAAAAATTAGAAATTTTTTAATAAAGTTAAAGTATATTAGGTAAAATTTATAAGTAAGTATAAGAAGTTTATATAATTTATAAGTATATATTAATTTAAGTAGTTTATAAAATTTAAAAAAATATATATTAAATTAAGAAATTAGAAAAGAATAGTATAAAATAAATAGATTGTGATGGTTATGCTTGAAAATATAATAATAAGATTATAGAAAGAGAAAAAGAAAAAATAAAGAAAAAGAAAAAGAAAAAGAAAAGGTAAAAAAAAAATTGCCGTTTAAAAAGGAAAGAAAAGGTAAAAAATATTACAATATTTTTTTTTAATAAGAATTGGGCTGCCGAGGGTGGGTCTAGCCCATGGGCTTGCCAGACTTTCCCTTGGACCGGCCCTGCTCCTCTATAATTGAAAATGTGAATTAAAATATTCACTCATTGCACAAAAATATAATTTATACTAAAAATAATATTTGATTCAAAACCTAGTCATACTCTTTGCTCAACAAATTACTTAAAATTTCTTCTTATTACTCTAAATATATATAAATCGCTAACCAACAAAATATATAAATAAATAAGATAACAAAAAAAATAAGTATTTTGAATTATGTGTTAATATGTCATAATCACCTTTTTCACAACATTCTCATTCTTATTCTCTGCATACTAACAACAATATATATATATATATATATATATATATATATATATATATATATATATATATATATATAAACTAACAACCAAAGAAATAAATATTTTAAATTATTTGTTATTAAGTCATAATCACCTTCTACAACATTCTCTATCTATCTTTAACTTTTCTATCATATCATTGACAAAAGTGAATATTCACTCCTTACACTAAAATATAATTTATATTAAAAAATAATATTTAACTATTTATTTAATTTATTCATTCTCCTATTATTTCTCTAAAAAAATATAATATAATATAATATACATTTATATATTTTTTTGTTAATTAACTTATTTATTTATATATTTTTTAGTATTAATATATGTTATTTTTTATATACATTTAAAGTTAATGTATATAATACAAATAAAATTATTTGACCCACTAGATAGCTCAAAGGTAAATTATAGTTTATAAGAAATTAAATATTACAAATTCAATTATAAGACTTTTTAAATAAAAATGGAACGGTGAAAGTGATTAAATAAAATGGTTTAATTACTAACAAATAAAACATTAGATACGGTGGAAATTAAAAAAAATTATTTACATGTTTAAGATATATAAAATGGGAAATAATTAGCAATAAATGTTAATTGTGAATCAAGAACATCAAATCTAATATTAGGAGGAGTTGCTGGCACGTCTATTAATCATCAATTGGGCATCATATAATTTATAATGGAGGACACGACAATTAAAAGTGAATCCAAACAGACCATTACATGAACTCCTCCACTATGGGTCCAACTTGACCCGTATTCATGACCCGGACCAGTCGACATTCCCATCAAAGATATAATAATATTTTAGATGATACCCATTTCTTTTTTTAGACAGTAAAACAATTTTAATACTTTTTAAATTGATAGGTCGGTTTGTACTTTGGTTAATTTTGGAATCAAACTAGCCCTAAATACTTTGACTTAACAAAAGTGATTACTATTTAATAGGTTATATCGTGAGGTCACGTTGATAAATAGAAATCTATATTTCATTTGTTATTCATAGACATCCCTTCATTCTTTTAAATTTATTTAGGTTTATGTGATTTATTAACTGTTATCAAATCCTTTAAATAAACAATTCAAATAATTAGTATCACTCCTTAGAAATATAAAAATTTAATATCTAAATGACATTAAAAACGATTTAAATTAAGTTTGAGAACAATATCATCGTGCTAACATCTATAAAAACATACTTACTTGAATTAAATCTATTTTTAACCTAATTTGTAAACAACAACAACTGATTTCATCACAAAATCAATGTTTTAACTTAGAATTCAAAACTCAAATTTTTATTAAGATCACTTGACATCTTAATTTTGGCAAAATGATATATATACATCATCTATAATTTATTATGTGGCACTCAAATCCATATATAAAAACAATTAATTAGATAAACTTGTAATTTGATATTGAGTTATTTGATTATTTCTAAATAAGTTCTTATATATTAACATTATATATTCTCTAGATAATTAAATTACTCAACTAAATAAATAAAATATCTTACTTTAATTTTTATAAAATTTAGTTTTAAATATAAAATAATATTTTAGAAAAAAACTAAATAATATATATTCAAAAGTCACAATAAAAACAAAAAATCCTACTAATGTACACAATAATACATATATAATTATTCTCATCCAAATTATAAGTCAAAATAAAAACAATTAAAATAGAAAGGATCCAAATTGAAGATATATATATATATATATAGAAGGCATGAATGAAGAATAGTTAAAGAGAAAGAAAAAAGTGTCCATTAATGGAAGCTTCAAGGTGCTTTAGCTTTGTTTTGGCCGTTGGATGGATAACTATTGGATGTATGATCATGATCGGACGGCTGCCATCTGCCTACGGTGCTGCTGGCTATGGCTTCCAGCCAACTCCATGGACTTCCGCTCACGCCACTTTTTACGGCGATCAAACTGCCTCTGCAACAATGGGTATAAATCATAATTCATTTCTTTTCTTTTGTTTAAATAAATAAATATATATATATATATATATGAAAAACTCCTTGTAAAATTGTTGTTCTTCATTTATATTTACACTTTTTTATCTTCTATATTATCTTAGTGCTGATTTGATGTAGGTTTTTTAGGGTAATAATCCACTTTTTTTTTTTTTTTTTTAAGAAGTGTTTGATAAGTTTTTATAGAAAATCGATTTTAAGTTTCATTTATACAACACCCCTCTATTTTTTTTCACGTTTTTTTATATGAGACTGTGTCAGCCCAATTCTCGGGACCGACCATGTATTAAAGGAACTCTTAAATAGATATAATGTTTTCTGACATAATTGTAAGATCTTTTTGTTAGTTTTGATCATCATGATCTTCGTCTTTTTGTTTGTTTTGTTTGAGAATGATCGTGTGTTTTACTCAAACGAACATGTATTATATGATAAATAAGAATCGAGAGTGAAGAAACTTGATGAATTAAGTATGTTTCTTAACGTGAAAATAAGAATTTGAATTAACAAACGTAATTGATTCTATATATGAGATCATCTCCCGATCTTATTAATTAAAACAATGTATAGCTTTTTGTAAAATACAAAATAGCTCTTATGCTATTCTAACAATAAAAAATCTTTATAAATGAATTTATTTTTGCCTAGGGAATAAATAATATAACTTATTAGAACTTATTAGAAGTAGAGATTCATATTAACAAACTCAATTAAAAAATAGCAATAAAAAAAATTATACATCCTTTAATAATGTGTCAGGTTGTTTTATTGTATCAAAAATCAACTTTTTTTTTTAATATGTTTACTTTCTCACACCTTTTTTTAAGAAAAATGAAAAATAAAATAGATGGTAAGACTGATTTCAGAATCAAGACAACCTCAACTATTACAATTCGTTTAATTTTTGTTGCATTTTGATAGTTTTAAGATTTTTGCAGTATTGTGAATCAATAAAAATAGTAACATTTAAATAATAATAATAATATTTATCTCGATTCTAAGTTCTAACCGGTTTCTTTCAAAAGATTGAGGATCTAAAGATATCATCTTAATTCTAATAATGCAGGAGGAGCTTGCGGTTATGGAAACCTATACAGCACCGGATACGGAACATCAACAGCCGCTCTAAGCTCGGTCATGTTCAACAACGGCTACGCATGTGGAGCATGCTACGAAATAAAATGTGTTACATCTCAATCGTGTTATTCCGGTTCAATAATTGTCACCGCAACAAATCTTTGCCCACCAAATTGGAACGAAGCATCCAATAACGGAGGTTGGTGCAATCCACCTCTGTACCACTTCGACCTTTCTCAGCCAGCATTTACGAAAATAGCTCAATCGAAAGCGGGGATTGTACCCGTTATGTATAGGAGAGTTGCTTGTACGAGAAAGGGAGGAATTAGGTTTCAATTTCAAGGAAATGGTTATTGGTTGTTGGTTTACGTTATGAACGTTGGTGGAGTTGGAGATATTTCGCTTATGTCGGTTAAAGGTACGAAAACTGGTTGGATAAGTATGAGTCATAATTGGGGAGCTTCTTATCAGGCGTTTGCGACGTTGAGTGGTCAAGCGCTTTCGTTCATGGTTACATCGTATACAACGAAACAAACTACAATTCTTAATAATGTCGCCCCTTCAAATTGGAATGCAGGCATGACTTATCAAGCAAATCTTAATTTCCAATGAAGTTTGAAACCACGATTTTTTGGTTGGTAATGAGTCTTCTACAATTAAGCTAAATGAGTTATTATTCGGACAAGTTCGGTCCATTAAGTTTAATCGGTTCTTTTTTGCTTTCTTTCTTGTTATGTGATGTAAATGTCCAAAAATTTATACAGGCTATAGTCCAAAATGTCATAGAAGTTCGTATACAAGAATAATATTCCATCATGTCTAGGCCACCGCATGAAGAAAGAAACAATTTTACACATTGTAAACAACAAATTAAAAGAGGAATCCAAATATATATAAATATAACAAATTTATTGAATTCTATTATGGTTCTTCAAATAGCAAAATTTTTAAGTTCTTAAGTTTTAAGTTTCACTAATAACACTGTTATTAAATGTAGTTGATTAAATATGGATAGTCCCAGATCATGGTAGTCACTCCGAAAATAAACTATAGTGACAAAAAAATAGTTGAAGGTAGAAGTTATAATTTCATGTTTTATATCAAAATAATATATATCATTATACTTGTAAACAAAATTGAAATAGTATGTAAACATAACAAATTAATTGGATGTAAAAAATCAAAATTATACATTTATACTTTCATAAAATTTAGCACCGACTCTAAGGAAAGGTAAGGTGAGATAAGGTAAGGTAAGGTAAGATAAGATAAGACAATCAAGACAACATGATATCAGAATTATGTTAATTAGACTATAGATTATATGTAAGTTGGAATTCCCAACTATATTGAGTTTGTAATTAGTTGTTAGTATGTCTAATAACTTTATAGTTTAATTGTTTACTTTGTAAGAATTTAAGGACTATTTTAATAGTTTTGTTAATAATATACCAAAGGGGTAAATGACACCCTAGGATCCATTACTTTTTTCTCAATCGGTTTCTCATCCTCTAAACATAACATTTATATATCTTTTAGAATTCTTATGGTATCAGAGCGGATCTTCAAGAACAAGAAGAATCACATCCTCTAAACATAACATTAAGATATCTTGTATATTTCTTATGGTATCAGAGCGGGATCTTCACGAACAAGAAGATATTGAGACAACGTTTTCTTCTTCAGGTACTGATTCTTCTTCGCCTTCTTCGAATTCTTCTTCGACAAGTATTTCGAGTAAAGAGGAGATTCAAGAAACTGTCAGAATGATGGAAAAGAAAAAAACATGACAAAGATACAATGACTATTCATAACTTAGATAATCCTGCACCACAATCTTCAACGGTTCAAACTATATAAGCTGGAGTAGTAGAATTCGGCTGGCCCTTGAAGTAAAATCGAAATTAAGGATTATTGATGGATCCTGTATTGCTCCAACTGAACCAAAAGAGTTTGATAAGTGGAGGAAGGTCGACTGCTTGGTCCGTATATGGATCCTTAATACAGTTACAAATGAAATTAAAGGTAATTACTCTTCTACTACAACTGCATTAGATCTTTAGAAATATATTCAAGAAACACATCAAGAGAATAATGGTCCTCAAGCTTTTCAAATTCAAAAGGGGATTAGTAATTTGCGTCAATGACCATTAACATTAGAGAAATATTTATCTAAAATCAAGAAATTATGAGATGAACTCCTAGTGTTGGAACCTCTGTCATCTTGTGATTATGAACTAAGAAGTACTTGCTGTTGCAAAATGATAAAATTAGTCATTCAACAAGATACATCCAAGAAGCTGACACAGTTCTTGATGGATCTGAATGAATATTATGACAATGCTAGACAACATATTCTTTTGATGGATCCAAAACCAATCATTAACAAAGTATATTCTATGTTATTAAGCATTGAGAGACAAAGAGAAGTTCAATCACTAATGATTGATTAAAATGAAAATTTCTCTATGCTTTTGAAGGATAACATAGAATTACAAAGATGTCACAAAACTGGAAAATTCAATATAGGAAAAGGAGGAAGACAATCTATGGGAAGAGGTAACAACAAAGGAAGTTCTTCAAAAGATATATACTGCACCTATTGTAGAACTGAAGGACACAATCAAGATGGTTGTATCAAGTTGAATGGGTATCCTAATTGGTGGAAGAAGAATAAAGATCAAAAGGTAAAAAATATGGCTAATATGGCAGACACTCCCTTCTCCAATTATGAAGAACAACCAGAATCCTATGAAAAATCATCTTTCAAAATAAGCAATGTTGATATTGCTGCTGCCTTCAAAGAAATGATGAAAAATCTTTTACATAAGGAAAAAGTAAAGAACATTACTATGAGGTACACAAATTTTTCCTAATAAAACTTCTAATTTTTATAATGTTTGTAGTCTTAATGTTCATTGTAATTTTAAGAATGAACTATTTGGATTATTGACAGTGGATCTAATTGTCATATATGCTTAAATGTGAATAACATGACTGAAATTAAGAATGTTGCTAATATACCTTTATTTTTACCTGATGGAACAACTAAACATGTGAAGCAAATAGAAAATGTAAAACTTTCTGATAAATTGAAACTTCTTGATGTTATGAATGTTCCAGATTTCAAATACAACATAATTTCAGTATCTAAACTTGCTAAGACAAATCATATTAGATGTCAATTTCCGCATACTGGTTGTATATTGCAGGATCTTAAGGACAACAACACTATAAGAACTGGAGAACTATCTCAAAATTTGTACTTGTTTGAAAACACAGGATCTAAATCCAGGTTAGAAAATACTATACTAAATAGTTGTACTGATTTTAAATCACTGCATAAGAGACTTGGACACCTTTCTGATGTTGCATTAAAACATGTTTTTTCTTTTAATAGAGATGATATTGTTAATTGTGATGTTTGTCCTGTCACTAAATTGAAATGATTTCCTTTTAGTAGTAGTATTTCTAAAACCACACAATGTTTTAATATTGTTCATATGGATATTTTGGGTCCATACAAAGAAAATTCACTTATAAATTGTCCTTTTATGTTAACCTTTGTTGATTATTATAGTAGATTAACATTGATCTACATGATTAAATGCAAAAATCTTGTTATTCAAACATTCATTGAATTCTATGCCATGATCAAAACTCAATTCAATTTGACTGTCAAAATTATTAGGACAGATAATGGTAGTGAGTTTGTTAATAATGGATGTCAATCTTTTTTAAAGAAAAATTGGATTTTACATAAAAAAAATCGTGTGTCTATACACCCCAACAAAATGGGGTGGTAGAAAGAAAACACCGACATCTTCTTCAAGTAACTCGGTTATGCATGTTTCAGGCCAAAATGCCTAAAATAATTTGTCCATTTTCAATATTAATGGTAACACATGTTATTAATTTATCCAAGCTCCTTCCAAAACTCCTTCCAAAATTTTAGAATGGGATAGTCCATATCATATTCTTTATAAACAAAAACCAGATTATTCTAATTTGAAAATTTTTGGATGTTTATGTTATACAAAAAATAATTTTCCAAATAAAACAAAGTTTGAGCCAAGGGGGTCAAAGTGTGTCTTCTCTAGTTATCCTTCAGGACAAAAAGGATTCAGGATTTTTGATTTAAAACAAGAAACTATTATTGTTTCCATAGATGTTGTTTTTCATGAAAATATTTTCCCTTTTTACAAAACTAAATTTAAAGAAAAAAGTTCTTATAATCATGACACTCGTACTAACCAAGCTGTTTTTGATTTATATGATTCTGATTCTGAAACTGATTCTGATACTGATACTTACACTATAACACTTTTGAAGAATCACAAACGGAAAATCAAAATATTATTGAACCTCAAATTGAAAACACACATTTTCAAAAATAATCTGAACATTCTCAAACTTTTTTTTCACAAGATGAAACTTCTTTTTCACAAGATGAACAACTAAAAGTGTGAAGACAAAGAAAACCACCAGCATGGTGTAGTGACTGTGTGATGAGTTCAAATATTGATTCATCTACAAAAAAACAAAAAATTATATACTCCTAACACTTTTCTTTACACATTCAAATGCAAAAAAAAAGAAAATTATCTAGAAATTTTAGGTAATATTTCTACTATTAAAGAGCCTCAAACATACATAGAGGCTTTAAAACTTAATCATTGGCAACAAGCCATGAAAGATGAGTTAACTGCTCTTTAAGAAAATAAAACTTGGATTTTAACTTCTCTTCCAAAGGGAAAAAAGTCAATTGGATGCAGGCGGGTATTCAAAACTAAATTGGAACTAGATGAGTGAGTAGAAAAATATAAAACTCGATTGGTGGAGAAATGATACAACCAAAAGAATGGAGTTGACTTTCACGATAGTTTCTCTTCGGTAGCCAAAACAGTAACGGTTCATTTATTTTTGCTTTAACTGCTGCTAAGAAATGGTTTTTACAACAATTTGATGTAAATAACGCATTTCTCCATGGTAACCTTAATGATGATGTTTATATGATTCCTTCAGAAGGTTATACTGAAGCTAAAACAGGTCAAGTATGTAAGCTTAAAATGAGTCTTTATGATTTAAAACAAGCATTTAGGTAGTGGAATTTAGAATTTACAAATTGTCTTATGTTGGGTTAAAATTTTTAATGTTTAAACTAGTTTTGATAATTTAGCTTAAATAATCAAAAATGGAGAAATTGTTGGGTTAAGATTTTTAATTGATTTAAAATAAATTAACAATCTTGATTTTAATGACTGATTAAATGGTTTTTTGATAATAAATAGATAAAATTAAGTTCAATAATTGTTAGTCATATCAAATATATAAATATATATTTAGATATCAACATCGTATGTGGTGTAGTGGTAAGTACACTAGTCTGTCACACGAGTGATCACCGACTCACATAGTTAGACGTGCAATCTAACTCCTTCAGATTAGTGTGAAGGGAAACGTAGTTAGACTTGCCGTCTAACAGATGAGAGTTAGACGTGCAGTCTAACTCTTTCAGATTAGTTTGAAGGGAACCGTAATTAGACGTGTTGTCTAATTCCATTAGACCTGGTGGTCTAATGGATCCTGCTATTAGACAGGGGCGTCTAACTTCATTAGACTTGTCAGTCTAATTGAAGAACATCTAATGCCACACTTCTGCAGTTGTTTGAAGCTAGCATCCATCTACCCACGATCAACTAGCTGTATGCTACTCCTGCTTCACTATTCCGTGCAGATCAGTACAACTGCTAGTTGCAACCAATAAACTAATGTCACGTAAGCAAATATTCTTCCCACTACTTGTTCATTGCAGGACAATCATAAAAGAATATTCGACACACTAACAGATTGGTACGGCCACGTTCATGGTGCTCAGAGTCTGGTGTACCTGTATACTATGGAGGCTTTCCAATGGGCGTTCGCCACATGTCATTATAGAAGATTCGACCGTTGGTTCCTGCTCTCTATTTAAAGATCCTCAAGGACAACGGATGGATAGCCAACTAGACACTTGACAGACACACATTACACATACAAATGAACTATTGAGATCACAATCTTACGAATTACTTTCTTGGTTTTACTGGTTTTGTACATCAAGAGAGTGATAGAATTAAAGTATTGTCTAGCTGAGTGATATTCTTCAATATACTGTCAGTTGAACAGGGTCTGTTCTATTCAACAGTGAGCTAGCTTTGCAACTGTATTTGATTCTAAAGAAAAGTATAGTGAATCCTTCCGGTGGTTGGAAGAATGGGTGACGTAGGAGAGTTTTGCTCCAAACATCCATAAACAACTCTTTGTGTCATTTACATTCTATCATCTTCTCCTTCATCGGTTCTTAGTTTCAAACCTAAGCAAACGTTTCTCCACTTGAATCGTTTAAGAGTTTGCAATGGTTTGTGAAGAATAAAAAGTGATTTAAATCCATAACAGGATTTCTATCAAACTGTTTTTGTACGAAGTTGTCATCAATAGCTAGACCCCTGTCTCTATTTGTGTCACCGATCATTTCATCTTACAAATTATGTTTTCTTACAATCTGCTCATCATGATAATTGCTTGTTCACAATGAAAACTAATGATTTCTTTTTAGCTTTATTAGTTTATGTTGACGATATTTTAATTGCAGGAGATAATTTATATCAAATTAATTGTGTGAAACATTTACTTGACAAAAGATTCACAATTATAGACCTAGGAAATGCTAAGTATTTCTTATGATTAGAAATATTTCGTATTGATGCTAGAATATATGTTAATCAACGAAAATATATTTTTGATATTCTTGCCGACACATGATTAACGGGTTGTAAACCTGCTGTAATCCCTCTGACAAAAGGGATTAAATTAAATGAAAAAATAGTAGTGTGATAACTGAACCTTAGAAGTTCAGACGGCTTATTGGACATTTGATTTATCTCAGTTTTACGCGACCCGACATTAGTTTTAGCGTACAACAGCTAAGCCAATACATGAATCAACCCTTACAAATTCACTGGGATGCAACCCTTCAGGTTGTGCGATACCTGAAAGGGACTCCTAGTTTGGGGTTGTTTTATCCTTGTTTATCTAACTATCTACTTGAGAGTTTTTTAGACGTAGATTGGGCTACCTACACTGATAGCTGACGATTAGTCACAGGTTATTGTATCAAATATGGTGATGTACTAATATATTGGAAGACAAAGAAACAAAACACTGTCTCTCGATCATCGACTGAAGTAGAATACCAAAGTATGACTACCATAGTTTGTGAGCTCAAATGTATTTCATTTTTACTACAAGACATGAACGTCTCACTTAAGTTACCAATTCCGCTGCGGTGTGATAATCAAGCGACAATACATATCGCTGAAAATCCGGTTTTTCATTAACATATAAAACGTTTAGACATAGACTGTCATCTTGTACGTGATCATTTCAAACAAGATTTTATTCAACATGTATATTCAAAGGTACAACAAGCCGATATTTTCATCAAACCATTAGAAATCCGACCCTTTTTTTCCACTTCGGGACAAGATGAATCTTAGAGATCTACATCGGAGGGGATATCAGAATTATGTTAATTACAATTTAAATTATATGTAAGTTGGAATGCCCAACTATATTGAGTTTGTAATTAGTTATTAGTATGTCTAATAACTTTATAGCGAAATTAATTACTTTGTAAGAATTAAGAACTATTTTAACAGTTTGTTAAAAAAAAAAAAAAAAAATCACCCAAGCCATTACTTTTTTCTCATTTCTAATCCTCTAAACATAACATTTGTAGATTTCTTACATGACCTCTTAGAACGCTCATTTTTAACATCTCCATCCATCCATAAAACAAGATTACGTAAATGAGATATTTAAAACTTAATTAATATATAAAATTATGGTCTTGTGGTTAACTTGTTGCTTCTCTGCTCATCTCCATCCATAATCAGAAATGGTTTTCTTACCATCATTTTCTCTCTCAACATTCCTATTACTCTCACTAACATTCCTATCTACACTAACCACAACCTCCGCCGGATCTCCTCCGCAACTCCGATCATCTCGTCTAATCGATCTCCTCATCAGAGACTATACATTCAAACATAACATAAAAAAAACAGGAAAACCCTTCGCCGTTCATTTGCCAACAAATCTATCCGGTATTCATGTCACCGCCACCAGACTACGCTGCGGCAGTCTCCGTCGATACGGTTTGAAGATCGGCGAGTTTCGTCTTGACGCCGGCGTCAGTTCTTTCCCATGTGCAGAGAGAATCATAATCGTAAGACAAAATCTTGGAAATGAATGGTCTTCGATTTATTATGAGAATTTTGAACTCTCTGGTTATAAATTCATCTCCCCTGTTTTGGGTCTTTTGGCGTATAATTATGGGTTAAATAATGATAGCACTTTTGAAGTTGGGATTCAGGCCGGAGATGATCCGATCTTGATCGATTTTAGTAATCTAACGACGGCTAAATATGACGACGGCGGTGGCGATGAAGGGCTTATTCCTTTATGTGCTAGTTTCCGGCGAGACGGTAGAGTCACGGTGGCGAGACAGGTTGATAAATGGTTTAATTTATTTAAAATTTTATTTTTTTCAAATATTTCACCCAAATATTAATTAAAATAAATAATTATATATATATATATATAAGAAATAACAAATTTAATAATATTTTTTCTTTAAACTTAATTTCAATTTAATTTTAATGATTTTCCAAATAAATCAAAATTATTTTAAATCAAAATTCATAACTTTTTCATATTTTATATTTAAAATTTTTTCATATTAAATACAAAAAAATTAATTATAATTTTTTTTAAGGTGATTTGAGTTATTTGAATAAATTTTTTTTTTATCACATATCCATTATATCAGTCAATTCATTAATAAAAATACTAAAATATTTTAAATTATAATTTTGTAACCCTGCATTCCTTTCTTTCCAAAGATAGTATTTTATCATTATATTAGTTAAATGTAAGTTTATTTAAAAAAAAAAACAAAAAAAAATTCTTAACCTTCTCAAAATAATCACTAATAATTTTATTTTACATAACTAAGTTATTTAATTAACATGAATCCAAACTAGCCTTAGTTGGAATTGTGATAAAATAACATTTTTAAAGAAGAACCCAATATTGAAATAATTTGGAAAGATTTTTTTTTAATAGAGATTTGTGTCTGAACAAAAAAATTTGAGATACCTTGAGAATAAAAAATAATGTTTTCAAATAGGCTTAAATTATATTAAAATGTGACAATAATATCTTCATACCTATTAAAAATCCAACTTGCAATTATCTTAATTCTAATATCACATAAAATACCAAAAGAAAAAAGTTATTACTATGACTAAAATATAATTGTTCTCATTAAATAATAATATTTGAAGAACAGGGAAATTCAAATATTTGTGTGGCAAGGGAAAACGGTCATTTTGGATTGGTGGTTGAGATTCCATTAATTCCGGCAAGGAAGAAGAAGGGCGAAGGGTGGTGGCAAGTGGCGATCGGAGTCTCGATAGTGACAATGATGGGTGTTTTCTTAATGGCGGTTGTAATGGTTGTTTTTATATCGAAGATGAAGAGAAAAATGAAAGAAGAGATTGAGAGAATTGCTTATGAGGAAGAAGCTTTACAAGTGACAATGGCCGGCCATATTAGAGCTCCAACTGCGCCAAGGCAATAATAGAAGAAGAAGATTGTGTAAATTAAAAATTCAATCTTTGGAACTCATTTAAATTCCTTTTTTTTTTTTAAATAGAAACACTACATGTACAAGATATTTTGGTTAATTGAATAGTAAAGTGTTCAATTCTACTTACATAATTTAATTGAAAACAAAGTTAAAAAAATAATAAATACT
Source organism: Impatiens glandulifera (assembly GCF_907164915.1). NCBI lineage: Eukaryota > Viridiplantae > Streptophyta > Magnoliopsida > Ericales > Balsaminaceae > Impatiens > Impatiens glandulifera. Next base: position 57,568,010 of record NC_061864.1, read on the forward strand.
AATAAATTTTACTAATCCATGTATTAGTTCTGATTAGAACCATATAGTATTATTTAACATCGATCAAATTTGAATTGTTTGGTTTATGTTCCCAAATCATTTCCGTTTACTATTAATCCGAAATCATATCATAGGTAGTACCATTTTCTTCTATTGCCAATATGGTAGATTATGTTTTTGAATTGTCGCTGAGTTGTACTTTATATCCTTGTCAATTAATTTTTTTTTTCAAAACCGGGTAATGGATTAAAGTGGCATAACAATTTTTATCGATTCAAAGTTGAATAAAATTATGTGACGACATTTTCATTGTTGGTGGTTATAGTTGGCAACTGTTTGTAAAACATATAAATTGAAGTATTTCGATGATAACGAGTACAAATGAACAATAACAGATACCTAGAGAACATAATTAAAGTTTGTGATTGAAGATAGAATCGGATGAAATCTTAGTTTTATAAGATCATAGTTTATTCAATATAAGGGTGAGTTTTTTTAAACTTACAAATTACATATTTTACAGTTTTTTGAGTTTTTTTTTGCTTTAAGAGTACTCAAAGGAAGGAGCACTTGAAGTAAGCGTGCTAAAGCAGGTTGGTTGGTAAGTTGGCCATAAGTGAGTGATCCATTTGGTAACAAATAATATTAATTTATTATAGGTAGAAAAATTAATAAATATTGCTACTTTGAAATACTTTTTAGAGTTCTATTTAAGTTATAATTAAAAAAAATATTAACAAATTTATTAACATTATCTAATTTAAATCGATATTTTAAAATTAAATATTTGATAAAAAAAACTCACTAAGATAGTTCAAAAAGCATTCTTAAGAAATAAAATAGCACGACTATGAAGATAATGCTAGGTTAAAATGTTTAGATTAATTTATAGATTAATTAAAGTACAATTTTTTAGCTTTAAGTTTTAAAATGAATAGAGCAAGTAAGAATTGTTACGTTAATAATCAACATAAATCAAATTCATTATAAAAGTCATTACAAATTAAACCAAAAAAAAAATCATCTAAAAATTACATAAGAACAATAAAGAAAAGAAAAATAATTCAATACAAAAGAAGAATAGACTAACTTAATTAGTGTATGGTTGTTGTCTTTGATTGTTTACACTAAGGCCTTTAATTAAACTCGTATGTCTCACTCCTATTAAATTAGGGTAGTTTACCATTCATTTTCCATATTAAGTTTTATACTTTTATTTTTCATTTAACAAGTTAACAAAACTCTCACCATAATCTCAAATTTTAATTTAGAAAGTTCTTAACAAAAATTATAATCTTGTCATTAATCTTTTAGACTCGACTTTAATCACTCGGTGGATTCAATTTTAGTTATTTTATAAATTTATAAAAACAAAACTTAATTTCAAAGACTAAAGCTTCACCTCAACTAACTTGGTCACCCTTATATTGGTTTCTAGTTCATTTTCTATTCGAATAGTACTATTTAGAGTGATTTTTATTAATGTTTGGATAAAACAAATTTCCGATTTGATTAGTTGACAAAAAATTAGACTTAGATAGTATTTGTGTCCATATCTCAATAATGTCTCGAACACTAATAAAATAAATATATAACATTATCAATATATATTTTATAAGAGTTTTATTTTTTTATAATAATAATACGAATTTTTAATATATTAAATACATATATTATATACAAAATAACTTTATCATAGAAGTAGATAATTTTATTATAGAAATAAAAAATATTATATCCACGGCGTGAGAATTCTCTAATTCCAAATATAACGTAACAAAATACATTAATGGTAGTAAAAGTAAAGTGTATAAGTTCTCAATTCGTCACATTATCTTCCTCATATGTACACGTTATATGACTATTATTTCAGCCTGCTCCAAAACATATTATATTGCAAATTTTCTTTCTTTCTTGAAAATTATATCATTTTTTATTTTTTGTATAATCTTATTTTATTTTTGGTGTGATTAATAAGACACGTCCAAATCAGAGCGTTTCTTTTAGAAAAAATCACGAAAATATGATGTTAGGTAAAATCAAATTAACTAAAATAAACTAAGGAAATAAGTTTATTTCAATGCATACATTATTTTGATGATTTATATTAAACTTAGTTATGATCCAGCTAAGTTGTATATTTGTTTTGTGCAGGTGCAAATATAAAAGACTTTGCTACTTCAGACTGCGTCTGAAGTAGGCTGTCTTAGACGTCTTACGTAGTTAGACGTGGTAGTCTAACTCCTTTAGACGTGGTAGTCTAACTCCTTTAGACGTGGTAGTCTAACTCCTTTAGACGCGGTCTAAAGGAAAACGTAGTTAGACGTGGTAGTCTAACTCCTTTAGACGCGGTCTAAAGGGAAACGTAGTTGGACGTGGTAGTCTAACTCCTTTAAATGCTGTCTAAAGGGAAACGTAGTTAGAGGTGGTAGTCTAACTCCTTTAGACGCGGTCTAAAGAGAAACATAGTTAGACGAGGTAATCTAACTCTTTTAGACTCGGTCTAAAGGAATGCATAGTTAGACGAGGACGTCTAACTCCTTTAGACGCGATCTAAAAGGAAGCGTAGTTAGACGAAGACGTCTAACCCCTTTAGACGCGGTCTAAAGGAATGCGTAGTTAGGCAAGGACGTCTAACTCCTTTAGACGCGGTCTAAAGGGAAGCGTAGTTAGACGAGGACGTCTAACTCCTTTAGACGCGGTCTAAAGGGAAGCGTAGTTAGACGAGGACGTCTAACTCTTTTAGACGCGATCTAAAGGGATGCGTAGTTAGACGAGGACGTCTAACTCCTTTAGACGCGATCTAAAGGGATACATAGTTAGACGAGTACGTCTAACTCCTTTAGACGTGGTCTAAAGGGAAACGTAGTTAGACGAGGAAGTCTAACTCCTTTAGACGCAGTTTAAAGAAGAACGTCTGATACCTCGCTTTAGCAACTATTTGAAGGAAGCATTCGTCTAGCCACGATCACTTAGTTGTCTACTCCACTTCTTTCAATAGTCTGACAAGCCTGCTAATTCTATCAAATGAATGAATGCCACGTACGCGGATATCTCTCAATTACCTTTCCAGTACAGGACAAGATAAGAGGATATTCAGCGCACTACCTGTTCGGTACGACCACGATCAAATTTCTTAGAGTCTACTACACTCTCGTACTATATGAGGTCGTCCAACGGATACATGTTATGTGTCCACAAATAATATTCAACCGTTGGTGTACATCAATCATATATATAGAAGCTCAAGGCCAACGGTCGAACGATTTCACTCATTCGATTCAAGAAAAGTCTCAAAAAGCAAAAAGCGAAAATCTCTTACTGTCTAGCTGTGAGTACATTATAATTGCATACTGTCTTTTATATGAGAAACCTCAGTATTGTAAGTTGAATAGAGGCTGTTCTGTTCAACATAGAGTTATCTAGCTTAGTGAGTTATATTTGATTAAAAGTGTTTAATGGATATCCTTCCGGTTGTGGAAGAAAGGGTGACGTAGGAGTTTTATTTTCGAACATCTATAAAAATCCTTGTCTTCTTTACTTTCTGTCATTTTGTATTCAGTTGTCTAAAGCTTCAAATCCAACAAACAGCTCCGCACTTGAATCCGTTTCAAGAGTTTGGAAGATTTGTGAAAAATAGAAACAGATACTAATCCCTCACAGGATTATTATCGAATTGTTTATCGTAAGCTGTACACAATAGTCAGACCCTAGTCTTTATTGTTAATACCGATCTTATCAAGTGGTATCAGAGCCTCGTTTTCTATTCTCAAGCACCAAAAAGAATCTGAATCATGTCTATGGTCTCCATAACTAAGGTTCCCATGTTCTCGAAAGAAAACTATATTGTGTAGAAGAAGAGAGTCCATGCTCATCTATCTTCCATAGATGATGACATGTGGCTTATCATCATCGAAGGTCTGATCAAGATTGAGAAATACAAATCTGAGTGGACCAGTGAAGACAAGAGGAATAATAACCTCGACAACTTGGCCATGGATATTCTGTACAAAACTTCTGATGACAACATGTTCAACTACAAAGAAATCTGGGAGAGGTTGACTCAACTTTGTGAAGGCAACAAGCAAACCAAAGAGAACAAACTCATGGTTGTCACACAATAGTTTGATAACATTAAGATGCGTACTAGAGAGACGATGATTGAATTTGATGGGAGATTTAGCAAGATTATCACCACTCTTTCCACCTTACAGCAAGACGAGAGGTTGCAATCAAAGTCATGCGTGCTCTGCCTAGGGAGTGGGATATCAAGACGATGGCGATGAGGGAATCCAAAGATCTCAACAAGATGGAGCTCTTTGACTTGCTAGCCAATCTGAAGGACTATGAGTTTGAGATAAACTCTAGGAATGAAGAGGAGCTTTCCACATCAGCTATTGCAACAAAGGCATTGGTGACTGCTGAGGAGCCACCTACTGCCACTGATGTGAAGACTGCTATAGAGCAGATCAACAGCGACGCCATGACTCTCTTCGTGAAAAAATTCGACAAATTCATGAAGAAGAGCAACTCTAACTCAAGCTCTTCAAATAATAACAATGAGGATAAGAATAATTATAAGACTAAATTAAAGTGTTTTAATTGTGATAAAAAAGGACACTTGAAGTCAGAGTGCAAGAAGCCAAAACTGGATGAGAAGAAGAAGGACAACTAGAAAGAGCTGAAGGCTCATAGTAGCTGACAATAAAGTCAAGTGGGCCTATAGAGACTCAGATGACTCATCATCCAGCGATAGTGATGATGAAGAGGTCACTTGCTTCATGGTAGAAGAAGCAAAAGAATTTGAGGTGCAACAGGTCAGCTGCATGGAGGAATTTGAAAGCATACTCTTCTAAGAATATGCTCAATAAGTGGAAGATGTGTTCTGAAGGCCACTCCCCAGACTAAGTCTTCTTTCCTTAAAATGTTTTTGGTCTTATAGACCTCAAAATTATTTGATTTTTTTTAAAATTGTACAAATTGAAGGAAAAATTGTTGATGTTTAAAATAATCAGACAAACTTATAAAGACGGAGGTCGCAATTGATCTAATTAGATCAGTCGTCTAAAGGAGCTACATACTTAGACAAATTCTTGCTTAAGCAACTTTCAAACTAAGCTTGGCTAGACGTTTATTTGTGAGACAGGCGTCTAAAGCGTCTGTATCGAGCGTGGTTAGACGCCGTCTAAACAGATGTCTACCCAACTTAGACGCAAGGGATGCAGATGGTATGTTAGATGTCTAACTATATGTGCCTTTAGACTTCTCATCTTCGGATCAATCAAAGACAATTGTCAATTTAATATGTGTTGTCATTTAATTTTCTCGCTCAAACAGTAAAACAATCATATTCTAAATTCGAATAACTTGAAGACAAGTGTCTCTCAATGTTAAGAATATGACTAATATACCCTACAATTAATTACTTCAGGACTCTGTAATTACTAGGAATTTGGTAAAATATAGTTAATGATGACTGATTTTGGGAAAAAGGCGTCTAAAATTAAATGAATATTTTTATTTCAAATAATGCCTGTTAAACACATGGTTGTTCAAATTTTATTTAAGGACATCTTGCATGCCTAAAGGGTTTTTACGCTATTTGCAATCTTAAAACCCTAGTTTGATCTCTACCTTCTCTCTAAAAGAAATCCAGATCTTGCTTGTTTAATATTCTTCTATTAAAAAATGACTGCTAAAAAGACTGTCTCTCTCTCTCTCTAAAGCTGCCAAAACGAAATGTAAGGTAACCTTCTCCGCTCCTACAGTCGTAGTTCCCAATGTTGAAGTTCTAGTGGTGGAACAAGCTAAAGGACCAACTGTTGAGCTAGTTGGTCAAAATAATGAATGTATTAACATGGAAAACACGCCTGCTTTCCTCGATGAACCAGTAGCTGTATGTGCTGCTGGTAATATTAATACTAAAATTGAAACAGAGTAGGTAGAAGCTCCTTCGTCTACTACTACTGTTGCTATCTCCGAACAAGCCCCCATTCAAACGGATGCGGCGATGCCTGTTGTTGAAACAATTAAAGAAGCACCTATTCAGAAGGCAACTGGAATTTTAACTGAACTTGCAGAAGATGCGTTTTAAAAGGCCCTCTCTCCTTTCGAAATTCTAAGAGCAGCTAGAGGGGCTCCAAGAATTTCTTTCAGAGAACTAATGCCTACTCCCAAACTAGCTAAGGTTCCCGGAAAAGGGAAAGATGTTGCTGAAGATGTTCCGAAAATCATTTCGGAAGCCAACCTAATCTTCAACCTCATCATGGAGGATGTTGAGGTAAAAGATCCTGTAAAGATCGAAGCCTTCAACACTTGGATGAATCATAGACTGGATTCACAATACGATGAAATCATCTCCAGCAACGAGATTGAAACTGAATGGAAAAAACTAGTAAAAATGGAGAAGCGTATTCTCAAATGGGCAAAAACAACAAGTGTCCATGAAGCGCTTAAAAGAAAAGAACTTGTCGTGGAAAATAAAATGGGATGTTCCCTTTTTCCTTTACTTGAGGCGAGAAAAACAAATTTTAACTCCCTTGATAGGGATGCCAATTCTGAGGAAAAGGCCCTTAAATGACTTGACCCGCTCATGGAGGCCTATTGCTATACCGTCCTCCAATATTCTCATGGTACATGATTCTCCAAATCTAAAATCTTCCATTTTGAATCATTTGAGGTAGAATTAAACTACAAAGATGAGGAGGAACCGATCATTCACATTAATGACAATCTACATTGTGAACTGCATTAAGGTTTTCAGGATCTTCTGAAAAATACGTTAAAAGATTTGTCATTCTACATTGTAAACTGCATTCTCACTTGTATATAAAATGTATTTTCATTTATATATAAACTGCATTTTCATTTGTATATAAAATGTATTTTCATTTATATATAAACTTCATTCTAAATTTTTGGTTTATGCGTTTTCATGTTTCATCGACTGCGTTGTCATATTTTATAAACTGCGTTGTCAATTTTTTGAACTGCGTTGTCTTGTTATATATTAGTTGAATTAATATGTTTTATATTTTAATTTTAACTTATGTTCATTATGCATTGTAAAGTTTTTATTATGTGTTGTCATGTTTTAGTAATTGCGTTGTCAAGTTTTATGAATTAGGTTATCCTATTTTTTGAACTGCGTTGTCATGTTTTATACTATGCATTTCCAACTTAACTAATGTATTTAAGAAAGTGTTTGAAGGACGGAGATCATTCATAATACACATTTTTTGATAATGTTTTCAGGTAAGATCTTCAAGTATATAGAAGAAACTTTTGTAACATGAGAGTGTTTTTATGTTTCTGAATTGTCTATTTCATTGAGAGTGTCATTTTTGTTTACACATGTTTAGGGGTGAGCAAATGGGTAAAACCAATCCGTTTTGTCCGATCCGTATTAAATCCAAACTAAATTTATCCAATTCATAATCCAAACAATTTTACTAATTAATACGGATCGGATACAGATTGAAAATAGTTTGATAATCCAAATTAAATATATATATATATATATATATATATATATATATATATATATATATATATATATATATATATATATATATATATATATATATATATATATATCTACTTGAAATAAGTCAACATTTATTTTAAATCGATTTTTATTATTATTATTAAATTTAAAATTAAAAAAATAATAAAAATAATAAAATAAAAATAAATACCATTGTCAAAGTGATGATAAGTAAAATATATATTATATTGAGATGGAATTTTATTTAAAGAAAAATAAATTAAAAAATAATTTTTTATTTAGATAGTCTGGATAATTTGGATAATCATAATCCAATTCGATTTAATTCAATCCGAACTTAATCCGATCCGATCTCAATCCAATCCGAAATATCCAATCCAAATTAGTATTTAGAATTCGGATTGAATTGAATTTCGGATTAATTCACCCAATGCTCACCCCTACACAGATTAATTATTTATCTCAAGAATCCTCAATTTGTTAATCTAGAATTAAACTACTTCATATTCAGAATTATTCATACTATTAGTCCAAAGTATGGATTATAATATTATATTGCTATGGAGAATGCATTGAGTCATTATTACATGTATTTCTTGAAACTTTTTTTCTTTCGAAAATGGTCTTCAGAGTTCACTAGCTGCAAAAACTATTTTTAATACATTTAAAGACATTATAATGAATTCATACCTTTATATAGTGCTCATGTAAATGATATGAGTTGTGTATGAATGATGTGGATAAGACTGTTAAAATCTCGAGTTAACTCTTAAAATCTTAAGATTTTACAATTTTACATTAAGTTAACGAGTCTGATTTTAAGTAATCTCTTAAATAGGTAAACTCTTACGATTTTAAATTTACGATAATAAGATTTTACGATTTTACGAGTTTATAAATAATTTCGATTTTTATTATTCTGTACGATTTTATTTAAAAAAACAAATTTATATTTAAAAATTAAAATATAAAATCATTATTTATTTAAAATAATTGATTAATATAATTAATTTTGTAAGAATTAAGTTTTTATAGTGTTATTTACTTATTTTTATTTTTTAATTTATTTTATATTAAAATATATAATTTTTTAAAATTGCATAAATATAAAATACTTAATTATATATAAATAATAAAAATATATAACTATTATTTTTTCAAATTAAACTTTTACGATTTCATGTACACTCTAAATTTTACGAATTTATAACTACGGTTTTACGTAAACTCTCGATTTTGATAACATTGAGGTAGATACTATCTACCTCAAGGACATATTTGCATAGTAAAAAGAAGGAGGTAATTGCATATGCACAATTTTAAATTATTTTATATATATTACATAATTTATGTCTTAATATTAATGAAATAAATGTATAAGAACCAAATTCATTCTTTATAAAAAAAAAGAAAGAACCAAATTCATTCTTTATAAAAAAAAGAAAGAACCAAAATCATTCTTTATAAAAAAAAGAAGAGTATAATCCTAGTTATAATATATAATAATATTAAAATACCCTATAAATTATTTAGTAAATGTAAAGTTTTATAAATAATTATTAAATCAACACATTCATATTAAAATAATGCACTATTAATTTCTAAATAATTTAAAGGTAAAATTTTCTTAAAAAAGAGTTTGAAAAAAATTCAACTAATTAAATTTTTACTTTAAGAAAAGCATTTAAAAAATATATTTAAAACTTTTACTACTTTTTTTTAAAGTTATATATTTATTTTAATAAAAAAATGTTCAAATCAATTTTATAAAATAAATTATAAATAAAGAACAAAAAAGTTTATACAGATATATATTATATTGAGAAATATATATGGAAAAATAAATTGAATTTTTAATATATATTTGTTTTTATTATAAAGAACTTTATAGATATATTATTACAAAAGAAAGTGAATATTTCTCTTTCTTTTAGTTATTTTAGTTGAAATGTGAGAATCTATATGCCACCATTTTAATATTGAGAAATATTTATATTATAAAAATCTGTTCTTTTCTTTCACTTTTGAATATTAAAAAATATTTATATTATTAAAATCTGTTAATCTCCTTCATCTTTTAATATTGAGATATAAATAGATCTATCATTCTTGTATCATTATAGACAAACAAAACCTGTCAAAAGAAGTTAACAAATTGTTATCACTTAACATGGACAAATTGGTGTGTCTGGTTGTATTGTTAGCTCTTTTCATTTTGGGTAAGTTTATTATTTCTTTAATAAGATATTTTTAAAAATCATAATCAAAAAAATTTAATTTTTTATTTTTACAGATGATAATAACAGAGTAAGGTTAGTTGAGGCAAATATACATTGTCCAACTCCGAGCACAACTTATAAAGGCCCATGTATAACAAACGGCCTTTGTAGTGAACGTTGCAGAAATGAAGGCAAAGTTTGGGGACAATGTACTGGTTTTGCTCAACTCAAGTGCACTTGTTACTTTAATACTTGCTAGTAATCATTTTTTTCTGTTACTATGCAATATTATAATTGCATAAACTACCTCCTATAAATAATTATAATCATGTATGAAAAAATCCAATTCTAAATAAATTTTTTATCATTTTTATTTATTATGTGTGATCATTTTAATTTTTGTGTGATCATTTTAATTTTTTTAACATATAACTTTAATTTACATGTTATTTACTTGGCCAATAATTTTTAAGCCGACACGAAAACACGACCTAAACAGAACACAAAATAAATAATGTTTGAGTCATGTAATTTTGGGTTCGGGTCGAAATCATATTGATCTATTAACCTGATTAATAAATATTTCAAAATCGGATCGACTTCAAATGACTAAAATAGATACGTAAACTTGTTTATAATTTTCTTTGTAGGATTTTCTATTTATCATTTTATACTCAGTAACTCATTTTTTTGAAGAGTTTTCGCTAAACGAATTTGTAATTTAGCTTCATTGTTATTTTGTATTGATTTTATTTAAATACTAAATTGAGATGTGATATTAATTAAATCGGACTGGGTTCGAGTTTAGTCAGGTTAATCGAGTCAGAGTCGGGTCAATTACAAATAAACATGACAGACAGGTTCATGTAAGATTCATGTTAGAGATTTTGACCTAAATTATTTAATTGACCATATTTAGATAAAAATTGCTGACCACACAAATTTATCATTATATAATATTTAATAATGTCCAAATAACTATAAACTATAATAAATATAAAATTTCATAAATAATTATTCAAAAATCAACACATTCATAATAAAAAATGTTTGTAAAATTTTCTTAAAATAGAGTTTAAATTTTATTTTACTAATTAATGATTTTTTAAGAAAAATATTTAAAAAGAATATTTAAAATTTTCAGAAATTTCTTTTTTAGGTTATATTTATTTTAATGAAAAATGTCAAGTTTGTTTTTAAAATAAATTTTAAATAGAGACCAAAAAGTTTTTTAATTATATTTATATTATATTGAAAAATAAATGAGTGGAGATAATATTTATTTAAATATATATTATATTATATTGAGAAATAAATTAGAAGAGAATTGTTTTTAATATTAAATATTTATTTTTAATAAATGTAGAAATTATAATGGATTTATACCTTTTATATAATGTGGTCATGAGCAAATTTAAGTAGTTTTATATATTACATAATTTTTGTCTTAATGTTAATGAAATAAATGGATATCAACGAAATTCATTCTTTATAAAAAAAGAAAAGAAAAGTATAATCTAGTTATAATATATAATAATATTCAAATACCTATAAATTATAGTAAATGTAAAGTTTTCTAAAAAATTATTAAATCAATACATTCATATTAAATAATGTGCACTATTAATTTCTAAATAGTTTAAAAAGGTAATTTTTTCATAAAAAAGAGTTTGAAAAAAAAAATCAACTAATTAAAATTTTACTTTAAGAAAAGCATTTAAAAATATATTTAAAATTTTTACTATTTTTTTATGTTATATCTTTATTTTAATAAAAAAATATTCAAATCAATTTTATAAAATAAACTATAAATAAAATATGTTAAAAGATATGTTATTCTAAATTGTAAACTGCATTTTTATTTGTATATAAACTGTATTTTTATTTTTATTTATTGCATTTTCATTTATATATAAACTGCATTTTCATTTGCATATAAAGTTATTCTAAAGTTTTGTATTAAGTGTTTTCATGTTTCATCTACTACATTGTCATGTTTTATAAACTGCGTTTCATTTTTTAAACTGCATTGTCCTGATGTATATTAGCTACATTAATATGTTTTATATTATGCATTTCCAACTTAACTCATGTATTTAAGGAAGTGTTTGAAGAACGAAGATCATACATAGTACACATTTTTTATAATGTTTTCAAGGAAGATCTTCAAGTATATAGAAGAAATTTTGTAACTTGAAAGTGTTTTTATGTTTCTAAATTGTTTGTTTTATTGAAGATTATTCTTGTTTATTGAGAGTGTCATTCTTATTTACATAGGTTAATTATTTATCTCAAGAATCCTCTATTAGTTAATCTAGAACTAACCTACTTAATATTCTTTAGAAGGGTTATTCATACTATTAGTCCAAAGTATGCAGTAAAATATTATATTGCTAGGGAGAATGCATTGAGTCATTATTACATGTCTTGATTGGAACTTCTTGTCAAAAACAGTATTTAGAGGTCACTAACTGCAAAAACTATTTTAAATATATTTGAAGAAACTATTTTAAATATATTTGAACAAATTATAATGGATTTATACCATTTATATAGTGTGGTCATGTAAATGATATGAGTTGGCTTGCTGGTGATGTTGATGTTGTGTGTATGAATTAGGTGGATGATGTAGTGTATCTAGAGAATGCATATATGACAGGGACATATTTGCATAGTCAAAGAAGGAGCTAATTTCCCTACTCTCGGACTGAAATTTAATATTTATTAAACTGGAATGTCCATTTTCTTAAACTTAAAATTTTGATTTAGAAATTGTCAATCTTTATGTTCAATTGTCTTGCATAAAACTTATTGAAGTTCTTTTTGTAAGTTTTTAAATTTAATTGCTTGATATGCTTATGTCATATTCTCATAATGTTCTCATAACAGAGTTGTCATATTCTCATAAAAATGTTGTCATGTTCTCAAAATTACGTTATCATGTTGTTTTAAAATTTAATATAATGTTTATTAAAATAGAATGTCATGTTTCTCAAATTGAAATCTAATGTTTATTAAACTAGAATGTAATTTATTGAAATAATAAACTTAGACATTTGATTTTGAAATTGATAATCTTTATGTTCAATTGTCTTGCATTAAACATATTGATTTTTTTTTCATGGAGGCTTTTTCAAGGGTGAAAGGGGAGTAAGGCAAGCAGACCCTATATTTCCTTACCTATTTGTCTTAATAATGGAAATTCTTTACTGCATTTTAAAAATGCTTATGAGAAGTCATCATTTCAAATTTCACCCGTACTACAAAAAAGAAGCAATAACCCATATATGTTTTGCAGATAATCTATTTTTTGTGGCTTATGCGGATGTTGAATCTGTTAGTATAATCAAAGAAGCTCTAATAATCTTTTCGAGTATTACAGGTTTATACATCAATGAGGACAAAAGTCAGTCTTTATATGAAGGGGTTAATGAAGAAAGAAAAATAAAACATATTCAATATTATGGGAATCAAGGAAGGTGAACTACTAGTGAAATACCTTGGAGTACCCCTGTCATCAAAACAACTCTAATATGATCACTTCAGACAACTGGTAGAAAATGTTAGAAATTCTGTCTTGAGTTGGACTACGAAAAAATTGTCTTATGTAGGTAGAATCGAGCTCGTTAAAAGAGTCATCTTTGAAATTATTGGCTACTAGGCACAACAGATAGTCATCCCAAAGAATGTAATGGCTGAACTCGATAGAATCATGAGAGATTACATCTGGGGAACACAAGACAGAGGAGGAAAAAAAGTCAAATGGGAGGATGTTTGTACTCTCATAGAAGAAGGCGGACTAGGAATAAAAAGTTGTGTTGAATGGAACAAAGACCTCACCATCAAGAGCTTATGGAATTTAGAGTAAAAAGCGGACTCCCTGTCGGTCAAATAGGTGCATACAAGATTTATAAAAGAAGAGCAAAGTATCTGGACACGAAGCATCAATGAAAGAATGGCATGGTCATTGAATAAATCCTAAAAACAAGAAAAGATGCCTTTAAAATGGTGAAAACCACAATTGGAAATGGAAGAGGGGTACTATTCTGGCATGATCCTTGGCTGGATAATACTCTCATTATATTCAAAGAAAAAATGCAAAGAAATAGAGTTAAAATAGAATAAATCAAGTACTCTTTTAGAGACGTCTATGAAGGTAAATGTGATTCACTTTTGAGACGTATTTCAGAAGATGATAGAATCCTAAACCTAATGAGGTAGAAGCAACTCAATGAAAGAAATGATGAAATATGCTGGAAAACAGAAAACAATGAGAAGTTTATTACAGGAAAGGCATAGGAAATGGTTAGAACAAGAGGACATGAGGTAGATTGGCATAATGTGGTATAGTCTCCAAAGTTTATTCCTTGTCACCAATTTATTCTCTAGCTGGTATACAGGAAAAAGTTGACAACAAAAAACAGAATTCGAAAATACATAAACATTCCTGATATCAACTGCGTCCTATGTTCGGAAGTTGAGGAAAGCATAAACAATTTATTTGGGGAATACTCTTTTATAATACAAATCTGAAGGAGGTATGCTGTAAACATGAACATCATCAAATTTCCAGGAATATGAGAAGAAATCCAAGAGTGGATGAAGAATAAAGTAAAAGGAAGATCCTTCTATGTAAGTATGTTAAAATGCTACTTTGAAGTAGTAATCTATAATATCTGGAAATAAATAAATTCAAGAACTCACAGTGGAAGAAGTAGAACTGCTGAAAATATTTGGAGAGATATAACTTCAGATGGAAATACACTCATTCAATCCTAGAGAGGAATTGACAGGAATTAAAAGAATAGAACACTCTTCCAGATATGGGATATTTCGTTTGAGAATGTCACAAATAGAATAAAAGTAAAAATGCTATAAGCGCTAATTGATTGTTGTTGTTGTTGTCTGTCATTCAATTATTGTTTCATTGTCAAATCTAGAAATTGTCTAGATCTGATCTTAACATTTTGTATTTTTCTTCCTCTTTTGTTTTTTTTTAATAAAATGACAGTAAACTGTTTTTCTAATAAAACATATGATTTTTTTGTGTAAGTTTTTAATTTTCATTAACTTGATACGCTTATTTCAGTTTAATAAACATGAAATTGAAGTTTAATACAACATGACATCCCAGTTTAATAAACATGAATTTCAGTTTTATAAATATTAAATTTAAGTTTAATACAACATTACAACATTGTATTGAGAACAAGATAACAATGTATTGAGAACATGACAACACTGTATTGAGAACATGATAATAATGTATTGAGAATATGACATTAACGTTTAAAGTTTAATGCAAGAAAATTGAACATATAAATTGTCAATTTTATGGTGTGTTAAAATTTGAATGCGATGTTTCTTATCTCAGTTTAATAAATGTGACATTCAGTTTAATATAACATGGAATTCTAGTTTAAGAATATGAATTCCAGTTTAATAATCATTAAATTTCACTTTAATACAACATCACAATGTTGTATTGAGAACATGACAATGTTGTATTGAAGATATGACAACGTTATACTAAGAACATTACAATATTTATGTTTAATTAAATGTACATTCAAATCTATAATATATATAAGTTTCATTAAATTTACATGTATAAAGATAAGAGAATTCACTTCTAAATAAGAGTTTTTGTTACCGCAATATTAACAACCATTTTAAGATTTTGATTATTGTGTATAATGTTTTCGCCTCTCTCATTCTTCTTTCTTGCTTGTTTCACATGTGTCATCGTTCTCATCTTTAGATTTCAAGTATTCATCAAACCCAAGCAGCTGAAAAGATAAAAAAAAAACATTAATGAATGTATTAAAAAACTAAACGTAAAACAAACCTAATAACTTCACCATTGTATTAAACTGGAATGTCATGTTTGCTATTTCACTTTCATAAACATGACATTCTAGTTTAATACAACATTAAAATTCAGTTTAGAAAAATTTAAATACAGTTTAATAGAAATAATTTAAGTTTAAAACATGACATGACAACGCTTTGTTAAAAATATGACATCCGCTTTTCAAGTTTAATAAACCTATCAGCTTACATAAATATTTTAAAAAATTTTACAATTTTTTAAAAATCAAATATCTATATTTTCTTAAAGTCCTTGAACATCAAATGACTAGATTTTAAAAAATAAAATAAAATTGCAGTTTAATAAAATGATTTAAGTTTAAAACATGACATGAAAACACTTCGTTGAGAACATGACAACGCTTTGTTGAGAACATGACAACGCTTCGTTGAGAACATGACAATGAAACATTGAGAACATGACATTGGATTTTAAAGTTTAATAAACCTATCAGCTTACAAAATCATTTTCAAAATGTTTCCAAAAATTTTAAAATCAAATGACTATGTTTTCTTAATGTTTTTGAACAACATATGACTAGATATAAAAATAAAATAAAATTGAATTGCAATTTAATATAAATGATTCAGTTTAAATCATGACATGATAACGCATTGTTGAGAACATTACAACGAAGCATTGAGAACATGACAACGCTTCATTGAGAACATGACAAAGAAGCCTTTTGAACATGACATGCACTTTTCAAGTTTAATAAACCTACCAGCTTACAAAAACATTTTCAAAATGTTTCCAGAAATTTTTAAATCACATTTCTATGTTTCTTAAAGTTTTTGAAAAAAATGACTAGATTTAAATAAAATATAATTGAATTGCAGTTTAATAGAAATGATTTCAGTTTAAAACATGACATGAAAACACTTTGTTGAGAACATGACAACGCTTTATTGAGAACATGACAATGTTTCATTGAGAACATTACAATTGAGAACATGACAATGCTTCATTGAAAACATGACAACGAAGCGTTGAGAATATGACAATGCACTTTTCAAGTTTAATAAACCTATTAGCTTACAAAAACATTTTCAAAATATTTCCAGAAATTTTTAAATCACATGTCTATGTTTCTTAAAGTTTTTGAACAAAAAATGACTAAATTTAAATAAAATTAAATTGAATTGCAGTTTAATAGAAATGATTTCAGTTTAAAATATGACATGACAACCCTTCGTTGAGAACATGGCAACGCTTTGTTGAGAACATGACAAAGAAGCATGTTCTAACATGACATGCACTTTTCAAGTTTAATAACCTATCAGCTTACAAAAACATTTTCAAAATGTTTCCATAAAATTTTAAATCATATGTCTATATTTCTTAAAGTTTTTCAACAAAAAATGACTAGATTTAAATAAAATAAAATTGAATTGCAGTTGAATAGAAACGATTTCAGTTTAAAACATGACATGAAAACACTTCGTTGAGAACATGAAAACACTTTGTTGAGAACATGACAACGCTTTATTGAGAACATGACAACGAAGCGTTGAGAACATGACAATGAAGCTTTGAGAACATGATATTCAATTTTAAAGTTTAATAAACCTATCAGCTTACAAAATCATTTTAAATTGTTTCCAGAAATTTTATAATCAAATGACTATATTTTCTTAAAGTTTTTGAACAACATATGACTAGATTTAAAAATAAAATAAAATTGAATTGCAGTTTAATATAAATGATTTCAGTTTAAAACATGACAACACTTTGTTGATACATTACAACGAAGCATTGAGAACATGGCAATGCATCATTGAGAATATGACAACGAAACGTTGAGAATATGACAAGACACTTTTCAAGTTTAATAAACTTATCAGCTTACAAAAACATTTACAAAATGTTTCCAGAAAATTTTAAATCATATCTCTATGTTTCTTAAAGTTTTTGAAAAAAAATGACTAGATTGAAATAAAATAAAATGAATTGAAGTTTAATAGAAATGATTTCAGTTTAAAATATGACATTACAACGCTTTGTTGAGAACATGACAACGCTTTGTTGAGAAAATGAGAAAGAATAATTTAGAACATGACATGCACTTTTCAAGTTTAATAAACCTATCAGCTTACACAAACATTTTCAAAACGTTTCCGGAAATTTTTAAATCTAATGTATATATTTCTTAAAGAATTTGAACAACAAATGACTAGATTTAAAAAAAAATGAATTGCATTTTAATAGTAATGATTTTAGTTTAACACATGACATGACAATGCTTCGTTGAGAACATGACAATGATGAGTTGAGAACATGATAACGCTTCGTTGAGAACATGACAACGAAGCGTTGAGAACATGACATGCACTTTTCAAGTTTAATAAACCTATCAACTTACAAAAATATTTTCAAAATGTTTACAATTTTTTTAAAAAAATAAAATGTCTATATTTCTTAATGTTTTTAAACAACAAATGACTAGATTTATAAAAAATAAAATTGAATTGCAGTTAAATATAAATGATTACAGTTTAAAACATAACATGACAACGCTTTGTTGAGAACATTACAACGAAGCATTGAGAACATGATAACTCTTCATTGAGAACATGACAACGAAGCGTTGAGAATATGACAATACACTTTTCAAGTTTAATAAACCTAAGTTTAATAAAGCTATCAGCTTACCAAAACATTTACAAAATGTTTCCAGAAATTTTTAAATCACATGTCTATGTTTATTAAAGTTTTTGAAAAAAAAAATGACTAGATTTAAATAAAATAAAATTGAATTACAGTTTAAAATATGACATGACAACGCTACGTTGAGAATATGAAAACGCTTCGTTGAGAACATGACAAAGAATCATTTAGAACATGACATACAATTTTCAAGTTTAATAAACCTATCAGCTTACATAAACATTTTCAAAACGTTTCCAGAAAATTTTAAATCAAATGTCTATATTTCTTAAAGATTTTGAAAAATAAATGACTAGATTTAAAAAAAATGAATTGCAGTTTATAGTAATGATTTAAGTTTAAAATATGACATGATAACGCTTCGTTGAGAACATGACAACGAAGAGTTGAGAACATGACAACGCTTCGTTGAGAACATGACAACGAAGCGTTGAGAACATGACATGCACTTTTATGGTTTAATAAAGCTATCAACTCACAAAAACATTTTCAAAATGTTTACAATTTTTTAAAAATAAAATGTCGATATTTCTTAAAGTTTTTTAACAACAAATGACTAGATTTATAAAAAATAAAATTAAATTGCAGTTTAATAGGTGACATACAACAGCAAGAGTAATCCTTCTCGGGGAGGCGTCATAGTTCTGGGCGAGGCCAAAAATTCTTTGATAGCTTCGAAGGCTTTGTCTTGCTCTTCTCCCCAAACAAACTTAGCAAGCCTTCTCTAGCCAGTCATCAAGTCGGAGACGGAGCTTAGTCATCTCTTTTTGCTTGTGCGCTTGACCATCGGAGATCATAGACCAGACCGACCTATAAGGAGGGGGCGGTCTGACTACGAACAATTTAAAATATGTCATGACAACGCTTTGTTGATAACATGACAACGAAGCGTTGAGAACATGACATGCACTTTTCAAGTTTAATAAACCTATCAACTTACAAAAACATTTTCAAAATGTTTACAATTTTTTTTAAAAAAAAAATGTCTATATTTCTTAAAGTTTTTGAACAACAAATGACTAGATTTATAAAAAATAAAATTGAATTGCAGTTTAATAGAAATGATTTCAGTTTAAAACATGACATGACAACGCTTTGTTGATAACATGACAACGAAGCGTTGAGAAGATGACATGCATTTTTCAAGTTTAATAAACATATTAGCTTATAGAAACATTTTCAAAAAGTTTCCAAAAATTTTGAAATCAAATATCTATGTTTCTTAAAGTTTTTGAACAACAAATGAATAAATTTTAAAAAATATTGAATTGTAGTTTAACTGAAATGATTTCAGTTTAAAACATGACATGGAAACGCTTCGTTGAGAACATGATAAAGAAACGTTGAGAACATGACAATGAAGCGTTGAAAACATGATATACACTTTTCAAGTTTAATAAACTTATCATCTTATACAAACATTTTCAAAACATATCCAGATATTTTAAATCAAATGTTTATGTTTCTTAATGTTTTTGAAAAATAAATAACTACATTTATAAACAAAATTGAATTGCAGTTTAACGAAGCGTTGAGAACATGACATACACTTTTCAAGTTTAATAAACCTATCAGTTTACATAAATATTTTCAAAACGTTTCCAGAAAATTTTAAATTAAATGTCAATTTTTTTTAATGTTTTTGAACAATAAATGACTAGATTTAAAAAAAATTGAATTACAGTTTAATAAAAATGATTTTAGTTTTAAACATTACATGACAAAGCTTTATTGAGAACATGACATGCACTTTTCAAGTTTAATAAACCTATCAGCATACATAAACATATTTTTAAAACGTTTCTTGAAATTTGTAAATCAAATATCTATGTTTTATTAAAGTTCTTGAACAACAAATGACTGGATTTTCACATACTTGTCTACGCTTCTATGTTTCTTCAAGGTTAAAGGAAGGGAGCTTGTGATGATAAAAACGAAAATGGTAAAAACATAGCTTCAGATGGTGAAAATTGAGATTGCGATGGTAAAAAACAGATTGCTAGCTTGCGATGGAAAAAACGAAGCTTACGAGTTTGCGATGTAAAAAACGGAACACGAAATTTGCAAGCTTACGATGAAGAAAACCACATAGCTTGTGCCTTTTTTTTTTTATAGAGAGACAACATGAGTTAGGGTTACAAATGAGGAATAGAGAATGGGTTATGGCTAAAAATGAGACAGAAGCGCGCTGTTTATTTCTTTTTATATTTTTAATTTTTTTCCACGGTGTCACGTCACGTTGGGAGTGGCTGGTGTAGTCTCTCCCCTCTCTATATATTAGAATTTTGGATTTTATATTTATATTTTATTCATAAGATTTTTTTTTATTTTCATTTCTTTTTTTCTCATGTTGTTTAGTAAATTTTTAATATAAAAGATAATAAAATTATAAGAAATTTTTTACCAAGATAACTCAGTGGTAAAAGTCGGCTTAAGTAACTAAAATGTTACGTGTTCGATTTCAACTAGAAACGCTTTGAGTTGAAGCGTGAGTTCTAACTGTAGGGTGTCATACTAGTTCTACTTCATTATGAAAAATAAAGAAAATAATAGTTTGAAAAGTTTGTTTGAGCTCAATGTATTAATTAAGTAAACTATACTATACCATAAAACTATCAAAATTTTACCTAATATTGATTTTTTTTTTTTTTTTAAAAGGATAGGAAGATAGAAAAAAAGAAAACAAGGAAAAAAATTTATAAAATAAAGAGAAAGATTATTATTTTTTAGTTGGGTCATTAATCTGCCATCCTAGGAATGGGATTTATGCCGGCAAAAATAATATTTTAATAAACTATTAACAACCAAATTAAAAAAATATACGTTAATTATTATTTTTAAATATATTTTTTTATTAATTGTTTTTCATTTTTTTTTATTAATTACCATTATTTCTCTATTAATTAAATTGTTATGTAAGATTTGTACTATTCTTGTAAACTTACCAAATTTATATAAAATTCCCATGCACATGGACAGTTAATGATATAATTAAAAATATAAAAATATTTTAAATAATAAACTATTATTCAAATTTATATAATTTTAAATTAAATTAAATTTTTAAAAATTAAGTTAAATTCAAATATAATGTTTAACTATATTTTTATATTTATCGAGTATATAAAGCTGAAAAATATTTAAAAGAAATATTTAATTATGGGCGGATCTAACTTAATTTTTTTTTTGTTATTTTTGAAGGGCACCCCATATTTTTTTTAAAGTCTACCGGAACATAAATTCCTAGAATCGTACCTATACCTAGATCTAATACACATGGACCAATCATATAAATGGACAACATTGATTGTGTGAAAATAAAAGTTATTTTGACAAAAATTATATTCAAACAATAAATTTTGGATTAAATTATAAATCAAATAATATAAAGTTTTACTCTAATATAATATTACTTATTATTATATAATTATTTGAAAAAATAAAAATATTAAAAAATTTTAATAACCAACTTATTTTAACTTTTTATATTTTTTATATTTATAATTATTTTAATTATTTAATAACTAAATTGAGTAAAAATTGACATTTATCAAGAATAGAAAAATAAATAAATTGAATAGAATTAATTGTTTTATAGTAAATAAATTATTATAATAAATAATTATAAATATAAAAAATATTTTAAATTAATATATATATAATAAAAAAATAATATTTGATAATAAAAAATTATTTTTTAAGTATAAAATGTCTTGATTTTTTATAATAATAAATCATTATAATAGATAATAAATAAATATTAAAAAATATTTAAAATTAATATAATAATTAAAGAAAAAATAAAAAAATTATTCATACAATCTCTTAATTTGTTTTTTATAATAATAAATTATTATAATTGAAGAAATATTAAAAAATATTTAAATTAATATATATATATATATATATATATATATATATATATATATATATATATATATATATATATATATATATATATATAAATACATGGTAAAAATATTATTATTTGGTCTTAATTTATTATTTTATAATAATAAATAACTTTTAAATGAGGAAGGGTGACGAAGCCAATCTCCACTTACCTTTGTTTGCATTCCAAATTTCAAATTTCAAAGTACGTTTCTCTCAATTATTTAAAACTTAACATATTTATTTACATAAATTTTAATTTTATAATTTAAATAATTTTTGTTTATTAATTTTACATTTGTTTTTGTTTTTTTAAATATATATTTAGCAAATATATTTTTATTTCAGTATTTTTAATTAATATATAAATATAATAATCTGTTACGACTTGTTTCGTAAGATGTGTTTTGGGTTCAAGAATCAAGTTCTTGATCTATAAGACCGGTGGAAATTCTACAATCAAAGGGCAGCGGAAGGTTTTCGATAGAGAATTTGGGGGGGGGGGAGGGATAGAAGAATCAAGGGTGCGAAGAGAATTACTGTTGGTCTATACCAAACAGTCCATAATAATAATAATAATAGACGAATAGGGGCGAAGTCACATCTTCATCATTCTATTCATGGGTCCTTGGGGAAGAAAGATCAGCCTTATATAGGTGATGTCTTGCCCCAAAATATTCGGTTACAACAATAACTAGAAAATAACAGAATTCGGTTTGTAAAGTAGAAAAGGAAAGCAAAACAAAATAATAAAATAACAAAACAGAAATCTGGCTCATGTGCACTATAGGACCGAGACCGGGTGCCGAGAAAGGTTGCTGGAATTTATTCTAGGACCGAGGGCTTGATGTGTAGGCCTAACATTATCCCCCCCTTCAAAATTCGTCGCCCTCGACGAAATAAGACCGTGGTCTGCCGAGCCTCCCGAGCCTCTAATGCGCATGCTCAGTATTTCAAAGGATTTGGTCGGACTTCAGCAAGTCCAGTAAGTGACGGAGTCTTAGGACCGCATTTCTTAGAAGCCTTCGGTCTTCATGCTCCACAACCAGTCCTTCCTTCGGCCCTGCACGCCAAGTGCAGCAAAATGGCCATTTTTCTTCCGGGCATACTCTAGAATGTCTTCAAACAACCAAGCCCAGTCCTTTATCCAGACCAGCAACACATGCGCAACAACATAGCCATGTCTTCCGACTACCTTCCTGGCTGGTGTTCGGTTGTTGGGTTGCTAGGTGAGTCCTTTGATTATTTTTTGAAAATTTTCAGGAACGTCTTCCAAAACAAGTGAAACAGTTTGGCATTCGTTTTTGCTCTTTATTTGTACTGTGGCAGCAACATTATGATTTTCCAAGGCCTTTTCTAGCTGGTTGCCTTGTATTATGTTGACCCGCGACCGGGGGGCACCTTGCTGGACCGAGAAAGTGTGCAAGATAATGACACGTTCGTCCCTTGTCTCAAGCACCAAAGGTGGGTCATAAAAATCTGATTCTTGGACGGGTTCTTGAACGCTTTCTTGGACTTCTTGATGATTAGGCGGGGCCATGAACAATCTGGATTTGCACCTATGATTGAGCTCCCATTTTGTGCTCGGCCAGACCGTGTTAACAATGCATGGTTTGGGCAGCAGCGGCGGCTTGGCATTGTACAAGGGCTTGCGACCGAATCGCAGCAAGAGATCTTTCTTGAATTTATGCCACGTCAATGCTTCCATATGGTTGCGATTCCGTAAATATGATTCATGCCACGTTCTTGCCTCTTTTGAGAAGTGAGTGCGGACAATGTCCAGCTTTGTGGCATCATTCGTCTTGCTCTCCCTAAATACTTGCTCGGCAAATAAGAGCCAGCCCTCCAAATCAGTCCCATCAAATTCAGGAATATCAATATTTGTGAGCCGGGTTGGAGGAAGGTAGCAAGAAGCAATATTATAGGGTCGGGTGCGGGGATTTTGGTCATTATTAAACGCACCTTTTTCAATGGCTGTCAAGCTTTTTCCAGCAGCATACCTTCTGTCCATATTTTGCTGAAAGGCATTGTGCAAGGCAGCCTGTTCGGTCATATGTTGTTGCTGCAGGGCAGTATTCATGGATGCATATTGTTGGGTCAACCCTTCGAGTAGGGTTCTAAGATCATCCATCTTTGCTGCTATCTGGTTTCTTTCATTTGAGAATCGTCTTGCTCTGATACCAAGAATGTTACGACTTGTTTCGTAAGATGTGTTTTGGGTTCAAGAATCAAGTTCTTGATCTATAAGACCGGTGAAAATTCTACAATCAAAGGGCAGCGGAAGGTTTTCGATAGAGAATTTGGGGGGGAGGGATAGAAGAATCAAGGGTGCGAAGAGAATTACTGTTGGTCTATACCAAACAGTCCATAATAATAATAATAGACGAATAGGGGCGAAGTCACATCTTTATCATTCTATTCATGGGTCCTTGGGGAAGAAAGATCAGCCTTATATAGGTGATGTCTTGCCCCAAAATATTCGGTTACAACAATAACTAGAAAATAACAGAATTCGGTTT
Organism: Impatiens glandulifera; assembly: GCF_907164915.1. Lineage (NCBI taxonomy): Eukaryota > Viridiplantae > Streptophyta > Magnoliopsida > Ericales > Balsaminaceae > Impatiens > Impatiens glandulifera. The sequence continues at coordinate 57,592,685 of NC_061864.1, forward strand.
GTAAAGTAGAAAAGGAAAGCAAAACAAAATAATAAAACAACAAAACATAAATCTGGCTCATGTGCACTATAGGACCGAGACCGGGTGCCGAGAAAGGTTGCTGGAATTTATTCTAGGACCGAGGGCTTGATGTGTAGGCCTAACATAATCACTTTTTATAAAAAAAACATTAATTATAATTTTTTGTCTCAATTATTTTTATAATAATAAATAAGTTTTAAATACATTTCTAAATCACTTTAAAACTTAACATAATTAATTAAATATATTTTAAAATATAATAAAAATAATTTCTCAATTTTGTTTTTTTCATTTAATGTTTTTAGACATTTACTCACACTCCGTGGACGAACATTGCGGTCTTCAATTATGCATTCTTAAACATTCGATTACACATTTTGGCATGATTTTAGGCTCTAACTCACCCTCCATGAACACAAATCATTGAGTTTTATCACCAATGTTTGCATTATTCAAACCGAAATTCCCTCCATGGATGAACCATTCGATTACACCTTTTGACATTATATTAGGCCCTAATTCAACCTCTGTAGACGAACCTTTATGTTTTCTCACCAATGTTTACGTTACTTAAGCCGACATTCCCTCTGTGGACAAACCCTTAGGTTATCTCACTAATCTTTGTTTAATCAAGTCGACAATCTCGTTTTTGTTTTATCCACCACTATTATATGTCACACCACGTGAATACTTTAACCACTATATGGTTGAAATAATTTTATAATTTTGTGTATGTATATATATTTATAAATTAGATTTTATAATCAATGTATTTTTTATTTTCTATCTTGTAAGCATGAAAATTTGACATACCCCAATTTATAATTTTAAATTAATATTTTGAATTTTTATATTCAAAATAATTCAAAGTAGGGGTTTAAGACCTAAATTAGAATTAATTAGGATTAATTATTGTAGTAATTAAACTCTAATTAGGAAAAATAAATAAAAATCCAAAAACAATTTGAGGTTAAAATATTGTATTTATTTTACCCAAATTAAACCCAAGAAGGGGTTGAAATTATTTAATTATGATTTTAAACATAAATTATGGTTAATTTCTGACTTAAAAAATTAAATAAATTCACAAAAATACCCAAAAACAAAAATAATAAACATAACTTTTATTATGTTGTTAAAAATAAATTTTATGAAAATTTTGGTGAAGAAAAACGCAAGAAAGGGATTAAAATTCGATTTCAAATAATACTTTTATTAAAAATAAAAATTGATAATCTAGTGTAGCCGAAATTATGTTTAGTTGATCCAGTACGTTTCAGAACCATTAGATCAGAGCACTGGATTTTCATCCAGCGCCCATGAATCAGTTACGCCTACCCGTTGTAACAGAACACACACGCACCTGGTCCACACGAAAACAATTAACGGAACGCTGACGTCCGTTAGCCCAGCCGCCTAGACGCAAACGGAACGCCAACGTCGCGTTTTGGACAGATCAATATGATGTCTTTTTGATCATTTTCTTCGCGAGTTGCTATAGGTCGCGATGATCTTCGACGATCTTCCTGAAGCTCTAGCTTCTTCAATAGTCCACCTTATCCTCTAATTTTTGCTTCCACGTACTCGCCTACAATAGCCATATGCCTATTAATCTTATCTTCCCCTAGAACTAGGCTGCCACAAATAGGACATAATTCAAGGATAAGAACTTTGATCATCAAATTGAAGTCGGATTTCTCTTCCTTAACCGACCTAAAACTAGTATAAATAGTCCTTAGGTGATCCTCTTTCAATCTATCAAACAATAAACACATATCACAACAAAAATTAAAGATTTTAGATTTTGGCCAAGAACTGATTTTTTGTAAAAATCTTCTCCGACCATCACAACTTCAAAAAGATTCCAACAGCTCATAGGAGTGTTCTCTAACCGTTGGTAAGCATCCAGATCCTTTATAATTCGATTTGTGATTAAAAGTTGTTGAAAATTAAAAATTTCTAAGTTTGAACGGTTTGGTTTGTTCTGGGGTTTTATTATGTGATTTCTTTATTTAGAATCAATCCTTAAATGTTATATGAACTTTCTGTTGAAAGAAATTTGATCAAATCAACCTTAAACTTAAAAAACAAAAATTTGAAATCAATATTTCGATTTTGAAAAATTTATGTTCTTGAGCTTTAATCTTGAAATTTTGATTCAAATAGCTACTAAACATGTTAGGATGAATTCCAGATGATTATAATATCATCCCGATCATGTTTGATCAAACTATATTTTTGAAAAAAAATATATTTTGATTTAATCTTCAAAAATTGTTACAGTGATGTTATGATTTTTTTATTTTGGTTGTGTTCAACTATATTCATCATTTCAAAGATATTGGAACAAAAATCAGGCCTTGAAATGGCATAATTCAAAAGATCCCAAAATTTGACCTAAAAAAAGTTTTTAGAAATTGATCTTTGTAAGGTTGAATAATCGTGATTTAGGTTAGGACTTTTGTACTCCATAATCATATGAACTAACTGCAACTTATAGATTTTGATTCCATGATCTGAATAAAAAATTATGGCACCTACAATTCTTGACCAATTCAATAACACTCGGTCCCAGACAATTGAGTCTTATAGGACTGGGACCGAGACCAAATATCGATGTTAATGAGTCAGGACCGAGACCGAGGACCGATGTTCTTGAGTCAGAATCGAGACCGAGGACTGTTATTCTTGAGTTATGACCGAGATTCAAGACTGGTGTTCTTGAATTAGGAATGAGACTCAAGACCGGTGTTCTTGAGCAAAGACTGAGGATATCGACGGAGGTTTCTAACATCGAACAATGAGTATTTAGGACCGAGCCTTCTAGGTCCACAACCGATAAAACTAGACCTGGGACCAAGTATCCCAAATATAGGACTGAGCCTCTCGAACCCTAGTACCGCGTCCTCCGGTCCCTTGACTCATGCTCATAGCCCTAATCTAGACCATCCCAGTCTAGACCGAGCCTAGATCACCAAAACCGGACCCAAACCCTAGAACTCCGGTCCTAAGGCCTATTTGATTGCATTTATAAAAATCTAAAATTATTTTTGTAATTTTAGAACCCAAATCCATTTTCAAATAATCTTGAAAGGTCTGAAATGATATTTAATATTTTTGGTATATTTCCTAAAATATTATTTTGTCTAAGGCCCCGTTTGGATTTTATTTTTAAATTCTAACACTTTTTTAATATTTTTCAGGATTTTTATTCAGTTTTATATCAACGTAATTGCACGTACGCCCTTTTAAATAATCCTGTACAATTATTTATACAATTTAAACCTATACTTATTTAGGACCTCAAACTACTATTTAAAGAAAATAAAATTTTATAAATAATCATTGAAATAGCCAGACTTTATTTATTTTAAAATAAAACCGTCCTTAGGCGGACACTTAGAACATAACGCGAAAGCTCTTTCCCGAGCGTAACTAAAAATCGAACCCCTTCTAGAAACTCTAGTATAAAATACGTTTGTATACGTACCCTTTTATTGATTTTTCTAAAATTACTTGGCGACTCTATTTTGAAATAAATAATCTTTTAAATTAGTTATGTTTGATTAATTTAAACCGAGTTTTGATTAAATTATCATTTAGCCCAGATTATTAAAATTTGAACAAAAATTAATTATTTTTACATGATTAATTTCTAAAGCTCCTAGGTATTTTTAATTTTTTTAAATTAAATATTTCATTTTAAAAGACGCCTAACACGCAAAACAAGGTTGAAACACATTGAACCTTGAGCCACCCCGCGATATTTTCCGTATTGCCATGTGTCCATGACACGTGTTAAGCTATAGAAGGAGCGATTCCTGGGGGTTACAGCTTTTTTAGCGACTCTACTGTGGAAAAACCTTTTTAATTTAAAAATAATAAAAAACAAAACTCTGGCTATAATTTTATTTAACATTTATAGTTCTTCACAATAACCCACCTTATAGGGTCCATCACCCCAGGTACCTAGGCTCTATCTAAATAATTGCAAAAAACCTAGACGGGTATTTCACTTGGAATTATGTGAAGAAGTACCAAATCGTCTAAGGGAGTCTAAGTAGAGTAGATGTCGTCTAAGGGCGTCTAAGTAGAGTAGACGTTGTCTAAGGGTATCTAAGAAAATGGACGTCCAAGATGAGGCATCTAAGAAGATGGACGTCTAAGATGAGGTGTCTAAGCAGATAGACGTCTAGGATGAGGCGTCTAAGTAGATAGACATCTAAGATGAGGCATCTAAGCAGATGGATGTCCAAGATGAGACGTCTAAGCAAATGGACGTCCAAGATGAGTAGATGGCATCTAAGATGATCAGATGGACATCTAAGATTATCAGATATCGACTAAGATGAGAAGATGACGTCTAAGATGAGGTATCTAAGTAGATGGACGTCCAAGATGAGCAGATGACGTCTAAGATGATCAGATGGACGTCTAAGATAATTAGACAACGTCTAAGATGAGCAGATGACATCTGAAGGCTGAGCGTCTGAAGTAGATAGACGTCTGAAGTAGATAGACGTCTGAAGTAGATGAGTGTCTAGATAGTTGGTAGGAGAGTTCATCAAATGAACGACTACCACGTACGCTGTTATTCAAATTGCATGTGATGTATTGCACTGTACTACCACGATCTCAATATATTCCTGTTGTACTACTAGTACCTCATGGATAGTACATCCAACAGAAAGAGGACACGTGTCTAAAAGGAGGATTTGACCGTTAGTGCTTTTCAAGAATAAATAGCTGCCAAAGGACAACGTACGAATTACTAGAATCACAATAGTTGAAGCGCTCTCTCTCTCTCTCTCTTTTGGAATCACCAGATTTCGAGAAGCTTGATTTATTGAATCAACTTACTCTCTCTCTCTCTAGCTATTTTATTCTTAAGTGTATTATGTAATTCACTAAGTGAAGCTGTGAGATAATAACAGTGTGTTGTAAGTTGAACAGAGGGTGTTATGTACAAAAGTGTGTGTGCTAGGAGTTCAGAACAAGCGGTCAATTATGTCCTGAGTTTTTAACTGGGTTTGTGTAGTGTGTTCTATACAAATAAAAGTCTTTTAGTGAACATCCTTCCTGTTGAGGAAGAAGGGGTAACGTAGGAGAGTTTACTCCGAACATCCATAAACAAACCATGTGTTCTTTACTTTCTGTTGATTGCATTCATATGTCTGACGCTTAAAATTCAACAAACTGTTCTACACTCGAACTTGTTCAAGAGTTTCTGAAGATTTGTAAAGAATAGAAACATATCTTAACTTCTAACAAAGTTAAAATCGAACTGAAGTGTGTAAGTTTTTTACAATAGTTAGACCCAGTCTCTATTATTAACACCGATCCCAATATGATAATATCTAACATATTGATATGAACCAAATATAAACATTGAATTTTGATTCATATTGTTTTATTAGTCTTGAGTTTGTCTTAACCACCATTTGTTAAATTATTTTATTATTAATTCTTTACATTGTGCACTTTATCGGGATTTTGATGGCATGATATAGACAAAAACATTACTTGTGATCACGATATTGTTTGGGAGACACATGTTAAGGTGAACAATGTTATATTTAAAAAAAGATCATATTTTAGTTTCATACTTTATAATTTTATTTTGAATAGGTAGATCCTAATGCATATGGATTGAGAGACAAGTCTATTCCATTTTATGAGGATAGGTGTATTGTATTTACAAAAGATCGAGCAACTAGACAACTTGTTGGAAGACCTCTAGAAGCAATGATAACAATAGAGAATAAGTGGGGACTAATGACATAGAGTATGAAAATATTGGAAAAGAGCCTATATCGGGTCAATTCATGCAAGAACCAATGATGTAGAAAAAGGAAGATCGAGTAAAATAATTAAATTTGAACCTCTAATGACATGCATGAAGGAAATTAATGCCACAATGCGAGAATTATTTATAAAGTCAACAAACAATTTGGTTGTATTAATTGCTAAAACTAGTTACCAACATAATCTATCATCGACAATAGTGTAAGTATGTGAAATAATTATTTTTATCTTGATATAGTTGACAAGATAGATACAACTATTATAGTTAAAGCCAAATAAAATTTATTGACATATTTTTACATCCTTAAATGATGATACTGACACATAGAAAGAATTTCTAGCATGTATGGTTAAGAAAAGATCCTTAAATGATGATACTGACACATCGAAAGAATTTCTAGCATGTATGGTTAAGAAAAGGTATGCATATATATTACTTACTTTTGATAATAATGTAGATAACATGTCACTTTTATCCTTATAGAAACCTGTACAATTGCAGTCTTTTGAGACCATTAATTCATAAATATTTTACATTTAATATATTGATCTTAGTTATACTTTTTTTTTTATTATTATAATGTTTTGAATCTATAAAATTATGTTATTAAGGAAGTTAATATATTGTGTCAATCTTATTAACTGGATATATTCTTAAATGAGATAAAAAAAAATATTTATTACTAAAGTCATCATTTAATTTAATATAGTAGTAAGAAACTTGATTCTTAAATGAGATGTTAAGAATTTAAGATTTCACCATGAACAAAGAGTAAAAGTACTATAGGTGAGAAACAAAAGTTCTAACATGAACAAAGAACAAACTTCGTTAACAACATTTTATAACATAAAAGCACAAAGGATGTGTTCACTACGAGCAATAATTTAAAAAAATATATGAATGGAGAGAAATAATAAAAGAAATTAAAATTAAATAAATATTAATTTAACAATTAAATTAAGTTTATATAAATATAAAGGGCAAAGATGTTTTTTACATTTTTATACTACCAACCAAATACGAAATTATAAAATATATACATTTTATAATACTCTTATTTTCAACCAAATACATATATCTCTTAATTCTCCTTTACAACTTAAGCCCCTACAACTAATACATATATAACTACTATCATCAAATGTTATATTGTCAAATGTTATATTATCGATGAAAACAAATGCACAAAATACTTTTATTCTAATATTATACGTGTATCTTTCTATCTTCTTTTTGTTCATAAATAATTTCGATTTTAAATTATAAAAGAGAATAAATTTATATTTATAAATTAAAAAATATAGATTGAGGTGACTGATATACCCGATCTACATATTTGAGTTAGTATCTCGATTATTTTTTAATAAACTATTTTGTTAGAGAGATATTGTCGAACCTTTAATGATAATAGACGTTTGATTCGTATAATTTATAATGTTATTATTATGACGTTTTCTAATATAAAGTCGGTTAGTTAATCATTTTTCTCGAAAATCTTTTGACTCAATAACTTATTTAATAATGTGTTTGTAATTTTTTCACATTTTTCATGTTTTTTTTACTTTTTATTTTATTTTATTTTTTATGTCATATTTTGTTATTATGTTTAATCGTGATTTTAATATACATTAATCATTTAAAAATATATATTAAATTAATATAATTAATTTTGTAAATATAATTTTGTATAAAAATAATTAATTATATATATAAATAATAATATATAATTAATATTATTTTAAATTTAACTTTTACAATTTTAATATAAAATCCAAAGTTTTAAAATACGTGGTCCGACCGCCGGTCCAACCGGTCAAACCGTGAACCAGGTGATTAACCGTACCGGTTATTAGCTTCAATACGTGAACTTTACGAACCGGTTAAAATCCGGTTGGACCGAACGGTTCGGACGGAAAAGTGATCCCGAAATTTCCGGTTGGAAAGTTTTTCTCTCTCCAAACACCAAAATTTCTGCCAACAATCCTTGTTTCTGACCTGCGATAATGGTATTTCTTTCTGCATTTTGTTGTTGGTGTTATTTCCTGCCATCTTTTCCCATTGTTTAAATAATCAATAATGTATATTTGTAGAAGAATGGAAGAGAAGAAAGATTGGGATGAGACTGGATAGGGAAGAGAAGAGAAGAGAAAAAGGAATGGGACGGGAGAGAGAAAGAAAGAGAAGAAGGGCTGTGATGTTGAATAAACTTTAATTAATAAGGTATTTAGTTTTTTTATGTTTAATAATCCTAGAGTAATAACTAGGGGTGAGTGGGATAACCAAGAGATTTGGGTGGGAGCTATTTAATATGCAGAATAATTTTGTTTTGTAATTTGAAGAGTCAAGCATATGAAGAGTCTATGCTTTCCTATAAAGAGTTGTAAAAATCTATTTGAGATAATAAGAAAGATATATTTTGGCATCTTGTTATCAACAAATTGGTATCAGAGCTATTGTGTGTGAGGTGAGCGTGAGAAAACATGTTAGTCTCAAAAGAGAACGCCGCGGTGTGCGCTGGCCGGTGTGCGCTGGCCGAGAGAGAAAAACAAGAGCGATCGAGAGCCTTGTGAGGTGTGTGTGTTGAGTGTAAACACTTGAGAGGAATGACAGGTCTAACCAATGGCATCCCGCTACCCAAGTTGACAAAAGGCGTCAACTACGACAACTGGAAGGTGCAGATGAAGGCCCTTTTCGGTTCCCAAGATAACTGGGATGTGGTCGAGACTGGGTATGAGGAACCGGAGAACACAGATGGGTATTCAAATGCCCAGTTGAACGCATTGAAGGTCGTTCGAGCTAAAGATAGGGCGACTCTATATCTACTATACCGATCTGTCGACGAATGTGGTTTTGAGAAGATAGCTGACGCAAAATCTTCCAAAGTGGAATGAGATACACTCGAAATAGCAAACAAAGGAGACGAACGGGTGAAGCAAGTCCGACTTCAAACCCTAAGGGGCGATCTGGAAAACATGAGGATGAAAGAGTCTGAAAGCGTATCTGAGTTCATTACTCGAGTGGAGACCGTGGTGAACAAACTAAATCGGAATGGTGAGAGTTTTTCATCAAACCGAGTTGTTGAAAAGATTCTGAGGTCATTGACAGATAGTTTCGAAAATATTGTGTGCGCAATAGAAGAATCTAAGGATGTATCAACGCTCACCATTGAAGAGCTTGTTGGGTCCTTGGAAGCGCATGAGCAGAGAAGGAAAAACAAGAAGGGGGAGTCTCTTGAACAGGCTCTCTAGGCGAAGGCGACAATAAAAGAGGAGAAGGTGCTTTATGCTTAGAGTACCAGAGGCAGAGGAAGAGGCAGAAGCCTAGGTGGTAGAGGAAGAGGTGGACGAGGAAGTGAGCAAGTCGGCCAACAGAACTGGCATGGCAGAGGTTAAGCTCGGGGTGGCCGGACAAACACAAATAATAATATTGAGTGTTATAACTGTGGAAAGAATGGACATGTTGCCAAGGATTGTTACTCGATAAAATGTTACAATTGCGGAAAGCTGAGTCATATTTCCAAAGATTGTAGATCCGAGAAGAAAAAGGAGGAACCAACAAACTTTTTTGCTGAGAAAGAAGATGAAGGGTTGTTGCTGGTGACAAAAATTCCAGAAACTGAGATCAAACCAAGCTGTTCTGATAACTCATTTTGGTACTTGGATACTGGGGCAAGTAACCACATGTGCGGTGACGAGATCTTATTCAAAATACTCTCAAAGGTGGAGTCCGGATCCATTTCTTTCGGCGATGCTTCAAAAGTAGCCGTCAAAGGTCGAGGAACGATCAGGTATCAGCAGAAAAATGGGGGAATCGGAGAAATCAGAGATGTTTACTACGTACCTGATCTCAAAAGCAACATACTGAGCATGGGACAGTTGATGGAGAAAGGGTACTCGACTATAATGAAGGACCGAGAAATGCAACTGAAGGATAAACTTGGGAGACTCATTACCCAGGTAGAAATGAAGAAAAACCGTATGTACAAACTTGAGCTTAAAATAGTTCAAGATAAATGTATGCAACTTGATCTAGAGGATGAGGCCATGAAGTGGCATTATCGGTTCGGTCATCTTCACTTCGGAGGGTTGAACGAGCTAGTGAAAAAGGAGATGGTGCTTGGACTGCCTAACATTATATTCGAAAAGAGGTTCTGTGAAGAATGTGTGATCGGAAAACAAGCGAGGACTTCTTTCCCAAGCAGTTCTGAATACAGAGCAAAGGAGCAACTCGGACTGATTCACACAGATTTATGTGGGCCAATAACTCCAGAATCATTTGGTGGTAAAAGATACTTCCTTTCTTTAATTGATGATTTTTTGAGAAAGACGTGAGTTTATTTTCTGAAGGAGAAGTCAGAAGTGTTTGAAAACTTCAAGAAATTTAAAGTGATGGTGGAGAAAGAAACAAACAAAGTTATCAAAGCAGTCCGATCTAACAGAGGAGGTGAGTTCACTTCTAACGAGTTTAACAAATACTGCGAAGAACATGGAATCAAGCGTTTCTTGACTACTCCATATTCTCCGCAGCAAAACGATGTAGCAGAACGAAAGAATCGAACTATACTCGATATGGTTCGATCTATGTTGAAAGGAAAGAATATGCCGAAATAGTTTTGGGCAGAGGCAGTGCAGTGCGCAGTTTATGTGCAAAATAGATGTCCACATGTCAAGCTAGGAGAGAAGACACCTCAAGAGATTTGGAGTGGTATGAAGCCGAGTGTCTTTCATCTCAAGGTATTCGGTAGTGTGGCCTATGGGCAAGTACCAAGTCAGCACAGGACAAAGTTAGAAGATCGAAGCAAGAAGTACATATTTATCGGGTATGATGAAAAATCTAAGGCATATAAATTGTTTGATCCTATTAATAAGAAATTGGTGGTGAGTCGAGATGTTCACGTGGAGGAATCAATGACATGGAACTAGAGTAACCCGATTGAGGAAGAAACTAGTTCAGAGGCTGTTATGCCTCCGATATCAACAACCACAGAGCTTTCAGAAGATGAATCTGAGCCTCTACAGCCCAGAATGAGAAGTCTACGGGAGATATATGACACTACAAATGAAGTCCACATTGTATGTCTTCTCGCCGACTCAGAAGATTTGAATTTTGAGAAAGCTGTACAAGACGAGAAATGGAGATCGACTATGGATGAAGAAATTGGGGCAATTGAACGCAATAAAACCTGGGAGCTAACCGACCTTCCTGAAGGAACTCGACCCATTGGAGTAAAATGGGTGTACAAAAAAAGATGAATGTCGAAGGAGAGGTTGAGCGTTATAAGGCTCGACTTGTGGTGAAGGGCTATAGACAAAAGGAGGGAATCGATTATGATGAAGTTTTTGCTCCTGTCACGAGAATGGAGTTAATCCGATTTCTGATCTCGTTAGCTGCTCAAAACCAATGGCCAATTCTACAGATGGATGTGAAATCAGCATTTCTAAATGGAGTGTTGAAGGAGGAGGTGTACGTCGAGCAACCACTTGGGTATATGAATAGAGGTGATGAGAAGAAGGTGCTGAGATTGAGAAAAGCCCTCTATGGGCTGAAGCAGGCTCCTCGTGCTTGGAATGAGAGAATTGACAAGTATTTCAAGAAAAATGGGTACCAGCAATGTCCGTACGAACATGCCTTGTACACAAAGAAATCAGAAAATGATATGATGGTAGTCGCTCTCTATGTCGACGACCTCATATTCACCGGAAGCAACACAAAACTAATTGAGGAGTTCAAGGAGGTAATGAAGAAGGAGTTCGAGATGATAGACTTAGGTTTGATGAAATATTTTCTTGGCCTAGAAGTGAAGCAGTCAGAGGAAGGGATTTTTATATCCCAAGAGAGGTATGCGCTTGAAATTTTAAAGAAGTTTAAAATGGAGGACTGCAACCCAGTTTCAACTCCAATGGAACCAGGCACTAAACTCTCAAAGTTTGATGGAGGAGAACGGGCTGATGCTGGGAGATATCGAAGCTTAATCGGGAGTCTAAGGTATCTTACAAGCACGAGACCCGACCTAATGTTGAGTGTTGGGATAACAAGCAGATTCATGGAGGATCCAACTATACACATTGGAAGGCCTCGAAGAGAATTCTGAGATATGTTCGAGGAACTCTTTCACTTGGTATCTTCTATTCAAAATCAGATAACTACCGATTAGTGGGTTACTCTGATAGTGATTGGTGTGGTGATGTTGATGACCGGAAAAGTACTTCGGGTTATGTATTCCTACTCGGAAATTCAGCTTTTACTTGGTTGTCAAAGAAGCAGCCTATTGTAACTTTGTCGACCTGCGAGGCAGAGTATGTGGCGGCCTCTTGGAGTGTGTGTCATGCAGTATGACTTTCAAATTTACTAAAGCATTTGGGAGTGATCCGAGACGAAGGGACTGTGATTCGAGTTGATAACAAGTCGGCGATCGAGTTGGCAAAGAATCCAGTTAATCACGGAAGGAGCAAGCACATTAATGTCCGATTTCATTTCATTCGAGAACAAGTCAAAGAAGGAAATGTTGAGTTGGAGCATGTTGAAAGTCGAGCTCAAGCCGCTGACATATTCACCAAGCCATTACCGACCGCACTACTGGAGAGTTGTAAAAGGCTGATTGGAATGAGAGATGGGAAGAATATTTAAGTTTAAGGGGGAAATTTGTTGAATAAACTTTAATTAATAAGGTATTTAGTTTTTTTATGTTTAATAATCCTAGAGTAATAACTAGGGGTGAGTGGGATAACTAAGAGATTTGGGTGGGAGCTATTTAATATGCAGAATAATTTTGTTTTGTAATTTGAAGAGTCAAGTATATGAAGAGTCTATGCTTTCCTATAAAGAGTTGTAAAAATCTATTTGAGATAATAAAAAAGATATATTTTGGCATCTTGTTATCAACATGTGATAGAAGCAAGGGCTATGATGGAAGAAGGGATGGGACGGGAGAGAGAAAGAGAAGAAGGGTTGTGATGGAAGAAAGGGCTGTGATGAAAGAAGGGATGAGACGGGAGAGAGAGAAAGAGAAGAAGGGATGGACGGGACGGAGGAAAGAGAAGAAGGGATGCGATGGAAAAGTATGGAACGAGAGAGAGAAAGAGAAAAAGTAAATGTGATAATGTTACCCGGTTTGACCGGTGGTTAATACGGTTGAACTTATTAAACCGGAATTCGTCTAAAAAACAGGTTTATCACCGGAACGGTTTTCAAAACCTCAATTTTATAAACATTTTTATCCCATATAAATCCGTCCATTCTATGGTTCGGTTGGGCAATTGCAATCAAATTCCATTCACAAATCACAATACATTTAATTATATCATAGTACATGTACTAATCTGGTTTCTATCAATAAATCTTTAATTCTTAGTTTCTAAAATGTAATATTTACAAAGGGATACGCAAAAAAGCTAATTCAACGATCGCCGGTGAATTTCTCCCTCTCCGGCCAATCCCGCCGGATTAATATGAGAATGAGGCCATGGAATTATTCCGCCGTTCATTGACGTCATCACCGACGGAAAACAACAATTACAATCTTCCTGACATGGATTTGGTACTTCCGACCATTCCCACTTCATCGGACTTTCCTTCCGGCGATGAATTCCTCCGGCCAACTCCCCCCAACATTCAACCTTATTAAATTCAGATATATTCGAATGAAAATAAACCCAGACCATAGATTCCTTCAATTCTGGATAATTTCTAAATAAATTCATATCTCCATGAACAAATGCTTCAAGAACAACAGGAAGTTCTTTGCAGAAAACATAGTATCGAAGTGGAGCGAAAAGATCTAGAAGAAAATGGCCGCCACTTATATGACAATGAACATGAAGAGACATATTTCCTTTTACTTTTTTCCATTCTGCAATTACTTCATCTCTTTGAATCCTATTGCACCATCCTTGTAACTGTAATTAGATAAACAAAATTAGGGTTCTTAGTAAAAATCGAATCTTGATCAATCTTGAATTCTTGAATTACCTGAGAATTGTTAATGGTTTGAGATATGGCTAAAGTGATTTTAGAGGTAATATCACTATGAGTAAGAGTATAAGTTCTTGGTATATTTTCTGGGTATTTATGTTCATCAACTCCTAAGAACAGAACTTTCAATTTTGAAGCTTCGAATATAGCTGGTCCAAATAATCGAGCAACCTTCAAATCAAAAAGAACAATTTTAAACATTTATTAAAAACCCATCAAATAAGAAAGACAGAGAAACAGAGAAACAAAGAACTTACAGGGAATGATGAAGAAGGATGTTTCTTTGAAGGTTTTCTTGTATGGAAGAAGGGAATCTTTGGAGAAGATGAAAGTCTCATTGGAGAAGAATTAGCGACAGTTAAAGAAACCATTTTTTCTTATGAATAAGAAAGTTGATCAAATTCAACCCTTTTCTCTCTCTTTCTCTATATGGAATGAATCAATTAATCATAATTTTCTTGTTACATTGATCGTTGAAATTAGGGAAACTCGAGGAGTTTAATTGATACAAGTAAGTGAGAGAGATAAAGACAAGAGAAGAAAAGAAAACTAGAAGAATGGAAAGAGCTAGAGAGCTACACGTTTATTCATTCATCTTCGTCCACCTATTTTTATTTTTATTTTTATTTTTAAATTATTTTCTTTTATATTTATATTAAAAAAAAAGTAAATAGAAAATAATATTTTGTGTTGATTTTGAATATGTGAGAATATATATTTTTTATATATAATAATAAAAAAAATTAAATTTAATATATATATTTTAATATTTTAATTAATAAATTAAATAATCTAATTAATAAAAAGAGGAATAAAATTATATTTAATTAAATTCTGAATAAATAATCACAACCAACGAGTTAGTATTCTTGAGTGATAACATTAGTTGTACTAAATTTAATAAAAAAAATAAAAATATTCATGTTTATTTATTTAAATTTAAAAATATAGTATTACATTTTGAGTCATAAATCTCACTTATTTAAAGTTTTTATAATTGTTTTTTTTATATATATATTAGTTTGAAAATGATATTTATGTCCTGACTCAATTCAAAAATACAAATATATAATTTATTTATTTATTCTTGATATGTTATCTAAGTTTTAAGATTAATTTTTAATATATTAATTTATAAAATAATAGTAGATTTATTTACTATGTTTGAATATTTTTTTTAATTTATTTACTATTTGAAATTTGTGTATATCTTTAATATTGTAAATTATATAATATGTAAAAGAACATTAGAAAAAACAATATTCCGTCCTTTTTTTTTTTAAATTTTTTTCTATAAAAGACTTCTAAAAATTATAGTTATTTTTATTAGACAACTGTAATCATGACCCATAACAAAATTTAAAAGAATTATTTGAATTTAAAAAGATACTTATAAGTTACATTACATCCACACTCAAAGACTGTCACTAACTTTATTTTATTTTGAAGATATACTATATATGATTATGTTAAGCTTTAAACTATAACCGAGCCTTTCGAATTCCTTAATTTGAGAAACGGGTTCTTGATAATCGGGGCCGATGGTGGAATTCAACACTTAAGCGCAGCGGACATAGAATGAGAGGAGAATTCGAGGTTAAGAAGAGAAGAGCCGAAGGTGAGAAGAGAATATCACTAAAATACACCTAGTAGTCCAAGAAAGGGGTTGAGGGCCGAGAGAATAACTTAGAGCACCAAGTTCCAAAAGATTCCATTCATAGCCCCCAAAAGTGGGGTGGGCATCAGCATTTAAAGAGGCTGAATTACCCAAAAGTATTCGGTTACAACTACTTCCAAAATAACAGAATTCGGTTTAAGAGAAATAAGAGAGAAATGAAACAAAACAGAATTATTCAATAAAAAACATAAACTGGCCCATATGCACACTTGGGCCGAGAAACGGGTGCCATAAATATTTGGGGAGCAGACCGTAACATAATCTCCCCCTTCGAGGTTCGTCGCCCTCGACGAAAAGAACATGGATTGGTCAGCCTCTAATGCGCATCTTCAAACTTCAAAAATATCGCTTTGGTCGGGCTTCAAAATGTTCAGCAAGCTTCGCCGCAAAGGACCAGTCTTCTTAAAAATCTTTCGGTAGAATCGTTTCAGTAGTGGAGCTGGTCGGGTCCTTGCGGTCTTTTGCGCTGCCGGGTCTCTTGCCACTCCGCCCATGTGAGGAATTTCTATGCACCCAAGGTCGAGTTTTTCAGTGTTTAGAGCTGGCCTTGGTTGCTGCAATGTCTCCAGCACCTGGTGCAAAAATAATTTCTTCCAGCTTTGATTAAACTTTATAGTGTTTTCAAAAATCCAGGCCAAGTCTTTTCCCCGAACCAGCATAACAACGGCATCGAAGGAGCCATAACTTCTAATTAGATCATCAGGAATATCTTCCAAGGTCATTGCCGCGAGGGAAACAGTTTGGCCTTCGGGCTTACACTTTATTTGCATTTTGGCAGCAACACTACATTCATCTTTGTTTTCCAGCTGGTTTCCATGCATCAAAGTGGCTTGCGACCGAGGAATCCCCTTTAGGACTATGGTTTTGTCTTGCTTCTCATAGGATAGGGTCAGCTTTTCGAAGTCCCAAGATGACGGGCCTAGAGTAATCATCCATTCAATTCCCAACACAATATCATATCCGTCCATGGAAATTACCTTCATTTCTGTTTGATATTCATTGTCTTCCATCGACCACTTCAAATCTTTGCAAACACTAAAGCATAACACATTAGACCCATCGACCACTCTAACCGATTGCACCCGGGTTGCTATGCTTTTGTGGTATATTTTCTCCAAAATCCTGCTATTGATAAAATTGTGGGTGCTGCCTGTATCGATCAAGATCACCACCGGTAGGTTCCCAATTTTTCCAAGAATCTAGAGCGTTTGAAAATCTTTAGACCCGGTAAAGGCATGTAAGGATATGGATGGTTCATCCCTTGGGCCGAGCAAAGAAGGTAAATCATCAAAAACAGGTTCTTGATCGGGTTCTTGGTCTTCTTGATTGGCCGAGACCATGAATAACTTTGATTTACACCTATGGTTTGGTTGCCATTTTTCATTGCAAGAGTAGCATAGGCCCTTCTTTCGCTTTTCATCCATTGAGGCTGGGTCTAATTGCTTAACATGGCTCTGGTTTGTATTTGAAGAGGACCCATATGATAAATTCTTGAAGTCGGTATTGGTGCTTGGCCCGGCTGTGTTGATATTGGATGGCGTGGGCAGCAACGGTGCTTCAGCGCTGTACAAGTTACCATTGCTCATTAAGGACCGATATGTTGCTTCTTGGACTTTAGCCATGGCCATGGCTTCGTTTAGAGAATCCGGGAATCGCAACCTGATACAATTTGCAATTTCCTCCCTTAAACCGGACAAGTAACAATCTATGACGTATTCCCTTGGCATGTTGTAGAGTTTTTGAGAGATCGACATATATTGCAGATTATATTCTTGAACCGACCCAACCTGTTTCAAATTCATCAACTGTCTCAATGGAGTGTCGTGTATAGAGGGCCTGAATTGCGTCATAAGATCTCTCTTGAACACGTCCCAAGATAGGGCCTCCATATGGTCTCGATTCTAGAGATAAGATCCATACCACATTCTTGCTTCGCCAGAAAAGTGAATGGGTGCAATTTCTAGTTTCGTGGCATCCCTAGATTTGTCCACCCTGAAAAACTGCTCGGCGGATATTAACCATCCCTTGACATCCGACCCATCAAACCGAGTAAAATCGACCTTGGTTAGCCGAGTGGGAGCAACATAGTGTTGGTCGCGAATCTGACCAGGGTGTTGGGGCCTAAATGGAGAAGGACCGTGGCAAGAATTATCATCATAGGGTCTGTGGCGGGGTTCTTGCACATTTCCAGATGCCCCGCTCTCAAAGGCTGCCATTCGTTCTTCAACCGCATCAAATCTTCGGTCTTTGGCAGCTTGCATCGCAGTTGTTTGTTGGGACAAGTTTTCAATAAGGGCCTTGAGCGCATCCATTTCTGATTGCTGGCGAGTTTCTACCATGTCGAGAATCGATCAGCTCTAATACCAATATGTTAAGCTTTAAACTATAACCGAGCCTTTCGAGTTCCTTAATTTAAGAAACGGGTTCTTGATAATCGGGGACGATGGTGGAATTCAACACTCAAGCGCAGCGAACATAGAATGAGAGGAGAATTCGAGGTTAAGGAGAGAAGAGTCGAAGGTGAGAAGAGAATACCACTATAATACACCTAGTAGTCCAAGAAAGGGGTTGATGGCCGAGAGAATAACTTAGAGCACCAAGTTCCAAAAGATTCAATTCATAGCCCTGAAAAGTGGGGTGAGAATCCGCATTTAAAGAGGCTGAATTACCCAAAAGTATTCGGTTATAACTACTTCCAAATTAACAGAATTCGGTTTAAGAGAAATAAGAGAGAAAGGAAACAAAACAGAATTATTCAATAAAAAACATAAACTGGCCCATATGCACACTTGGGCCGAGAAACGGGTGCTGCAAATATTTTAGGACCGAGGTTTTGATGAGCAGACCGTAACAAATTATTATTAAGGTTTTGTTTGATAAAATTAAAAGGTGAGTTCATAATTTAATTATTGAGTAAGTTAATTTTTTTTTTAAAAATCAAATAAAAATATAATAATATAGTGTGGACTTAAATTTAAAAGTAGTTAAATATCATTTCGTCCTTATAATTAAAATTAAAATCATTACTATATATATCAAAGGAGTTTGATTAAAATAAATATTTAACAATTGAAAAAATGCATGTTATATAAGGTGTTATAAAAACATATATAATTGAGAGAAAGGACGAGCATTGTTCTAAGGACTTCTCCAACCAGACTGGAAACGCAAACGCAACTCCAATTTTTGCTCCAATCGAACGACAAACGATCCTGAGAATGTAAACTCTCTTTGGGAAGAAAAACATATATGCGTGGTTTGTGTTCATCCTGCATAATTTTTTTTATAAAATGTTATTTAAGTCCTTGAAATATATAACCATATTGATTTAAATATTAAATTTATTTATATAAATTATTTGAAATATTTCGTAAGTTCTTCAATTTTTAATTTTAAGATAAAAAGTTATAATATATTTTAAATATATAATTAAATCATTAAATTGTATTATATCTAAAAAAAAAATTTAATTTATTTTATATTTATATTTTATTTTATATTTTTAAGTTATATTTTTTAACTTAAATTTTATAGATTATATATTTATAATTAATTAATTTTATTTTAATTATATCAAAGGAATGAAAAAAGATTGGAATTAAATATGTAAAATTTATAAATATATAGATAATATTAATAAAGTTAAAAAATTAGTGTAAGAAAAGAATATTCTAAGAATATTTTTTTGAGTTTAGAAATGAGTTTTTGGGTTGGAGATGAATTAGTGTTGAAGTAACATTTACTGCATTTTGAGTTTGAGAATAAGTTTGTGAGTTGGAGATAATCTAATTGATTTTGAAAGTTATTTTTATAAATAATTTTTTTATTTTATATATATATATATATATATTAATTTTCTTAATTAATTAACTAAAATATTAATACTTTATTCTTATAAATTATAAATACAAAATACATTATAATAATTTAATCAATTAAAATCAAAATAACCATGATTTGCATCGAACAAAAAAGTAAAAAAAAAACAATAATTAAAACCAAAATAACCATGATTTGAATCAAACAAAAGTAAAAAAAAAAAAAAAACAATAAAATTTCAAATAACCCACATCAAACAAGCTCTTATAGTCGTAGTAGAGTACTAATGTTGTTTTTCTTTCACCTAACTTTGTTAGGTGCTGATTTTTTAGTTAGTCAATGGAAGCTAATGAAAGTTAACCATCTATTTGCTCTTTTGTTTACTTCTTTATTTTGAAGATTTAAATTGGGGTTGACTAATATAAATTAGAGTAAGATTTTGGAATTGTGAGGAATTTGGGTCATTATATCAACTAATATAGATATGTGCAAATATATAAACAAAATATTATTTATATATAAATATTTAAATAAAAATAATATTATTTAAAATTAAATAATTTTAAATTAATTTTAAATTATTAAAATTAAATTAAATTCAAATATAATATTTACATATATTTTTAAATTCATAAAATATACAAAGTTAAAAACATTTAAAAGAAGGATTAAAAAATCTAATAAGGGGCTTAAATAATTTTAATTTTTTTACGGGAAAATATGACTTTCGGATTAATTTCTTAAAATTAGTTCAATATTTGTTTATCTAATTATTTAAAAATGGCAAAATATATTTTTATCTACTCATTTCATTTAAAAAATTTTTATCATTATTTTAAGTTCACCCGAAATTATTTTAAGCCCACCACAACTCAAGCTTTTCTTAGGTTATTACTTCAAGTCAAATTCACACACACATATGATAATTATTTTAAAGGGATTCGAACCCAGTCTTAAGTATGAAACGTGAATACTTTAACCGCTATACCATGTAAAATGTTTAAAATAATTTTATAATTTTGTGTATGTATATATATATTTTGTAATTTAGATTTTGTAACCAATATATTTAAATTTTCTATTTCATCGTAATTTATCTTTTCATTTTTCTAATATATATATATATTATTCTAGTTAAAAATATTTATTTCTTCTAATTAATTTTTTAATATTTAATAATTATATAATGTTAAATATTTATTTATTTTTATATTTATAATATTTTATCATACTTTCTTTAACTAAAAATTATAATTTTTTAAAAAAAATGTTAAATAAAATTTTGTCTTTATTAGTTTATATTGTTTTCAAATCATATATGATTACAACTTTCGGCATGATCTTAGACCCTGACTTCCCTTCTGTGAACTCGAATTATTGAGTTTTATCTCTAATATTTGTGTTACTCAAGCTGACATTCTATCTATGAACGACATTTTATCTATGAACGAACCATTTGATTACACATTTTAGCATGATCAAAAGCCCTAACTCACTCTCCGTGGACAACCCATGAGGGTTTCTCACCATTGTTTGCGTTACTTAATTTGGAATTCCCTCTATGGACAAACTCTTAGGTTATCTCACCAAAGTTTATTTACTAAAGCCGACAATCTCGTTTCCACTTCATCCACCACTATTTTATGTCATCCTTCATGTCAAATTCACCTCCACATATAATAATTACTTTTAAATGGATTCAAACTCTAGTCTTAGGTATATAACAAGAATATTTTTACCGCTAAACCAAGTAAGACGTTTGAAATAATTTTATATTTTTTTATATATATTTTCTTTAAGTTAGATTTTGTAACCAATGTAAATATATATATATATATATATATTATTTGTTTTTTAAAATATCTAATAAATATTTTTTATTTTAATATATTTTAATTTAAATTTATTTCTAAATTTTATTAATTTTGAAGTTGATTATATATATATATATATATATATATATATATATATATATATATATATATATATATATATATATATATATATATATATATATATATATATATATAAATTAATTAATTTTTATTACTATTTTTTAAAATTTTATTTTAAGAAAAAATAAGTTTAACTTTTTATATTATTAACTTTTCAAACAAATTGGTATTTGTGTTTCAAAATATTTAATAAATACTTATTATTTTAATATAATTTTATTAAATTTTATTTTTAAAATTTAATAATTCTTGAGGTTGATTATATATATATATATATATATATATATATATATATATATATATATATATATATATATATTAATTTTATTATATTAAAATAATAGATAATTATTATATATTTTAAAAATAAAAAAACATAGATTTAAATAATTAATAATATAAATGGTGAATATCTATAACTAGTAAGGAAAGAAATATAACTTTTATTATATTACCTTATTTCTTTGTTTTTCATTATAATAATAAATATAAAAAAATAAAATTAATATTTTAAAATTATTTAAAATAAAGTATTAAAAAACCAACATTAATATTAGATAATTTAATACTTCACCAATCTTAATCACAGTTTCACACGCCTCTATTATTTTTAATTGTTTCAATCTGACAAATTAAATAAATTCAAATTAAGCATTATTTATATATATATATATATATATATATATATAAAAGTTAAAAATTGAACATAGATGGTTAAGAATGTCCCACTTTTATCAAATTTAGTGTTAAATTTAAAATATAAATTCTTATTAGCTTAATTGGTTAAGGGTTGTACTTATTTTGTTAGGTTGTTAGGTTGTGTAAACACTAAAAATCTACCCATCAATTTATAAAATTAAAATAATTATTTTGATTTATTTTCAAATGAATAAAATCAAAATAATTAATCCATGGATAAAATCCCAATTAAACAATTAATTAGATTAATTATTGTGATGATTAAATCTAAATTAATTAAGAAAAATTGCAAAATAAAAAAATTAAAATTATTTGAGATAAATATTGTAATCATTTATCTTAAAATAATTTTAGAAAAATTAAGAGATTAAAATAAATAATTTAAGGATGAAATGAGTTATCCATTTCATTCCCAAAAAATATTTATTTAACCCTAAAATATAAAAAAAAAATATAAATTGGTAAAATATTTTCCATATTTTTTTTATTTAAAAAGATCAATATTAAAGACAAAATGGTGAAAGAAAAATCAATTTAAAATAAACCCTTAAAGTTTTAAAATAAAAATAAAATTAGTAATCGGGTGTAGCCGAAATCCAAAGATAAAGCTACAGCCGCGACTACATCCATTAGATCAACGCTGGATTCTCATTCAACGCCCTAGGCGCGCCCGCGTAGCCGGTTGTAACCGAAGGAACGCGCGCCTACGCCTCACCAAATCGGTTAACGCTCGTTAGTTGAAATGCTAATAGAGCGCCCGATCACTAAAGGAACCAGACGAAATGCTCCGCGTTCGCATTTCCCTCTAAATGACGTTGTTTTGTCCTCCGATCACTTTCTCCATTGCGAGGTTGAGTGGATAATTATCCACAACCATCTTGGATTTTTCAGAGATGGAATTTTGTCATTTCTAGACGGATTGTTTTCTTTCAAAATCTGAAATACTCACCCTACTTCGATGATCATTTCTCCTACACCAATAGGGATGATTCATTCATATTCCGACAAGTAGGATGAAGAACAACCAAAATACCATGATTGGATTTTGGCTGATTCAATCCACTTGGATGGATCGATCGACTCCGGAAAGCTATAAATAGCTTCCCTGAACAAATGTGAAGGCAAGAGATAACATTTGAAGCCCTAAATAAAAAAATAAAAAATCTGCCATTTAAGCTCAAAGTTTCAATTTTTTTGAATTTTCTGTTTAAACCTCTAAAGCTTGGATCTAGACATCCAAAAATATTCCCTAAAGTTTAAGGAGTGTTCTCCAATCCTTGGTAAGCTTTCAATCATCCTTTAATTCATACTTCCAGTTTAAAATTATTTTTTTATATTTTAGTTTCAATAAGCTTGTATGTTGTCTGGTTCTTTAATTTGATGGTTGAAAATCGATCTTATAATCATTTATTAACTTTTCTGTGAAAACTAGAACCGATCAATCGGTCTTAAAAAGAAAAATCCAATTTTGAATTTGAAAAATAAAATAAAAGGTTTGTTGTTCTTCGGCTAATCTTTGAAGATCAAAAGTCCATAAAGGTTCCCAACATGATTGTAATCATGTTAGGCAACTCTTTGGATCATGTTTAATTAAAAATCAAAATTTTCAAAATAATTAAAAATATTGAGTTCTTGATTTGGTCAAAACGAACAACCAATGTTCTTGTTTTGATACCAATCAAGTATATGAGATATAAGGAAGCTCTTGAATAACTCATTTCTACTCAAAACAGTTTTATCTACTCGTTAATCCAATTTTTTATCACAAACTATTTTGAACTATTTGATCATAATCCAGGTCGATTGATACCTTGAGATGATGATAAACATATTTATGGAAGCTTTGTGAAGCTACCCAAACAGTTGGATCAAACAATCCAATTTTAAATAAAAAATTACAAAATATGAAACTTTTGTGCTATTAAGGATCGATAAGTCCGACCTAGGACCGAGAGGTCCGACCAACAATCATCGGTCTAGACTAAAACCTAGGACCGAGAAATTCAAACCCAGGATCGAGAGGTCCGACCTAAAAATTCGATATGACTGATAGGTTCGACCGATGTCTTGAGCTAGGACCAAAATGTTTAACCGGTGTTCTTCTCCTAGGACCGAGAGGTCTGACCAATGATTTTTATATCCAGGACTTAGAGGTTTAACCTAGGAAGGAGGAATCTTGACCTCAACCAAGAATTCCCGAACCTAAGATTGATGAGGTTAGCTCAAGACTAACCCAAGACCGGTGGGTTTATACAACCAAGACCGATGATTTTTAGACCTAGACCGACAAAAATGAACCGTAGGCCTAGGACACCGGTTCTAAGCCCTGTTTGGTTCCACTTTTCAAAATCCATTTTTTTTTGTAATTTTGAAACCCCAAACTATTTTCTAAAAATCCCAAGTGATTAAAATGATTTCAAAATATTTTTGGGATATTTCCACAAAAAATATTTTGTCTAAGGCTTGTTTGGTGTTTATTTCTAAACCCTAATGTCTTTAAAAATGACTTATGTGCTTAAAGTATTTCTTCACCAAGTGAACGTCATCAACAACAACTACCAACATTTAAATATCTACAATATTTTAAATAACACACAAACCTTACGCATGCTTGGGACCAGAAGAATAATCGGTAAAGTAAAACGTTATATAGTTGATTTTCAAAATCCAACTTTATAAGTACAGACTGATTTAAAATGGGTACAGAGGATGAAGCGTGAAAGCTCTTTCTAGATTATCACTAAACTACGAACTAAAAGAAACTCTAACCAATACGTTTGTATACGTATGCCGACTTTTATTGATTTATAAAAATCAATTGGCGACTCTATTTCAAAACAAATATATTTTTAAAATTAATTATTTTTATTTAATTTAAATAAACGAATTTCTAAAAATAAAATTGTAATTTGATTACCGTAAATCCCCAAATTATTTAAAATTTAATCACGAATTAATTATTTTTAATTAATTTCAAAAGCTATCATGGATTATTTAAAAATCTTTTAAAAATAATATTTTATTTTAAAAGAAGATTCCTCACACACAAACAAATGTTGAAATTCTCGAACCTCGAACTTTTCCGTGAAAATCGAAATAATGGGGTTTTCTAGGGATGCATTCGAAGACAAATTAAAACGACATCATTTTGATCGTCTTCTTCGCAAGATGTAGCAGTCCACGACGATCTCCGGAGATCTTCAAGAAGCTCTAACTTTGTCATTTCTCCACCTTATCCCTTAATTTTTTCGCCCATATCTTTGCCTTATATTCGCCTACAATAGCCATATACCTAGGTAGGACACATCACCCTAAAACTAGGCTGCCATGATTTGGATAAGAATTAAGGATAAGCTTCAAGATCATCGAATTGAACTTGAATTCTTCTACCTCAACCGACCTTAGGCTAGTATATATAGTCCATAAAGGTTTCTCTACCAATCCATCAAGAAATTACAACCTAATACACTACAAATCGAAGTTTGAGGATTCTGGAAAATAATAGTTTTTATACTTACTACGACCACCACAATTCCATTCTAGGCTTCTAGAAAGCCTCCAACACTTCTAAGAAGTGTTCTCCAACTGTTTGTATGAATCTAGAGCCTTTGTATATCAATTTGTGATTGAGAATTTGAGTTTTTTCAAAATTTTCAAGTTTGATCGGTTGATCTTGTTATAGGGCTTAATTATGTGTGTTCTTTGTTTAGAATCACTCCCTATATTTTTGATGAAATGAATTGATAAAATCAACCTACAACAAAGATTTCAAAATTTTGAACATATAATCTGGATTTTTCAAAATTCATGTTCTTGAGTTTTAGTTTTGTTTTTTGATTCAAATAGTTGTTATGTTTGTAAACATGTTATGATGATATCCCAAGCACTTTAACTTCATTTTGTTCATTTTTTATCCAACTATGTCTACGAAAATTTTGAATTTGGATTTCATCTTCAAAACTCGTTGTAATGATGTTCTTGTTTTGGTTGTGTTCAACTATATTCCTCATTTCAAAGCTAATGGAACAAAAATCAAACCTTGAAATGACCTAATTTAAAAGATTCCAAAATTTGACCTAGAAATGATTTTTAAAAATTGATCTTTGTAAAGATCCAATGATCGTAATTTATGTTAGAGTTTTTATTCTTCATAATCATATGAATTAACTGTAGCTTATAGATCATGATTCTATGATATGAATCAAAAGTTATGAGACCTGCAATTTCTTTTTACCAAATAAAGAACACTCGGTCCTAGGACCGAGTCCTGTAGGACCAGAACCGAGAAACATGACCGATGATCTTCGCTTCAGACCCAGACCATGAATCGGTATTCTTGATTTAGGACCGAGACCAATGACCGATGTTCCTGAGTCATGACTGAGACTAAGGACCGATATTCTTGAGTCAAGACTGAGATCGATGATCGGTGTTCTTGAGATAAGACTTAAAAACTCGACTGAGTTTTCTAAAGCTAGGACTGAGCACTCCTTTTAGCTTAGGACCGATTTTTCTAGCCTAGGACCGAGTATCTTTAACCCTAAGACCAAGAACAACCTAACCCTATGACCGAGGACTTAGATTGATAAACTGGACCTAGGACCAAGCCTCCCAAGTCTAGGACCGAGAAGCCCGAGTTTGGGATCGAGCCTCCTGAACCTAGGACCGAGCTCTCCAGTTTCTTGACTAAACGACCCGAGCCTTGATCTAGACCACCCCGGTTTAGACTAGGCCCGTCCGAGCCCAGATCTAGACCACCCCGGTCTATACCGAGCCTATCCGAGCCTAGATTGGCTAAACCGAACCTAGACCCTAGGACTTCGGTCGTTACAGGCATGTTTGGTTCCATTTTTCAAATTCCAAAACTATTTTTGTAATTTTGGAACCTGAATCCATTTCAAATAATTCCAAAATGTTAGAAAATGATATTTCAATATTTTCAGTATATCTCTAAACTAGTATTCTGGATTATGCCACGTTTGAATTTATTTTTTTAAACTCTAACACTTTCCCAATATTTTTCAAGCTCTTTACTCAGTTTAATATCAACACAATCGAAAGTACGCCCATTTAAATAATTTTGTACAATTATTTATGGAATATTAATCTATCATTGTTTAGGATCCCAGACTTTTAATTGAAAGATAAATGTTATAAATAAATTTTGTATTTGCAAGACTTTTGTTTAAAAAATAAAACTGTCCTTAGGCAGGCGCGTAGCACATATCGCGAAAGCCCTTTCCCGAGCGTAACCAAAAATCGAACCCCTTATAGAAACTCTAGTATAATATACGTTTGTTCACGTATAACTTTTTTTTATTGATTTTTCTGAAAATCACCCGGCGACACTGTTTTTAAATAAATAATCTTATAAATTAATTATGTTTGATTAATTTGATTCCCAGGTTATTAAAATTTTAAATAAAGAATTAACTATTTTTACATAATTAATTTCTAAAAGCTCCAAAGCCTTTATCAAAATCTTTTAAAAACTAAACATTTCATTTTAAAAGATGCCTAACATGCAAACTAAGGTTGAAACACATCGAACATCGAACATCAAACCACCCCGCGATATTTCCCTGTATTGCCACGCATCACTCGACACGTGCTACTCTACGGGAGGGAGCGATTCCTAGGGGTCACAATAAATATAGCATTTTTAATTATATTTTTAACAGTTTCAAGTTTATGGGCAGACAATCCATAATTTGACTCAAATATTCGTTTACGACAAACCAATCAAATTCAAATTAAGCATTATTATAAATTATTATATGATTTGGTGGGATTTCATCTTTAATTGTTTGTCTGTGGTGATTTTTTTATTAGACGTGGTCCTTGTGTTAGAAGCTCTTTTCTGGCTTTCTATATTTATTTATTTTTGGCTCTAGCTTTTTGAACAATTAGATTCTTGTTTTTCAGTTATTGGGGTTGATATATGATGTATAGGGTGGTTTAATATTATTTTCTTTAGTGATTTTTTTTTTTTTGGATTTTAACTAAAACAAATATGAAAAAATAGGTTAATTATTTGAGTTTTTAATTTGTTAAAATTCTATGGTGTCATTTTGTATTTAAAATTTATTTTTTTAAGATAAAGTTTTTTAATATTTTAATTGATGAAGTAAATAATTTGATGTTAGAATGATAATAATATTATAAAATGGGAAAAGAATTTATAAAAACAATTGTGTGAAATCTCAAAAAATATCAAAAGAAAAACATGAAACAAGCTCTTTAGACATTCATAATTGTTGTATATATATATTCAATATTACCTGCAAATGCGCAAATTTAAGTAATTTTATATGCTACTGAGAACGTATTGAATCACTATTACATGTTTTTCCTGAAACTTCTTATCGAAAATGGTCTTTAGAGATCACTAGCTACAAAAACTATAGTGTGGTCATGTAAATGATATAAGTTAGACTTGCAGGTGATGTTGTGTGTATGAATAAGGTGATGCGTATCTGGTGGATGCATATATAACTAAGACATATTTGCATAGTCAAAGGAGCTATTACTTGCATATGCACAAATTTAAGTAATTTTATATATTACATAATTTGTGTCTTAATATTAATGAAATAAATGGATATGAACCAAATTCATTTTTTTATTAAAAAAAAGTATAATCATAGTTATAATATGTAATAATATCCAAATACCAATACCTATAAATTATAGCAAATGTACAGTTTTATAAATAATTATTAAATGAATACATTCATATTAAAAGAATGCACTATTAATTTATAAATAATTTAAAGGTAAAATTTTCTTAAAAAAGAGTTTGAAAAAAATTCAACTAATTAAAATTTTACTTTAAGAAAGGAATTTAAAAAATGTATTTAAAATTTTTACTACTTTTTTTTTAAAGTTATATCTTTATTTTAATAAAAAAAATGTTCAAATAAATTTTATAAAATAAACTATAAATAAAGAACAAAAAAAGTTTAAATATATATTATATTGAAAAATAAATGTGGGAAAAGAATATTTATTTAAATATATATTTATATTATATTGAAAAATAAATTGATTTTTTTAATATATATTTATTTTTATTATAAAGAACTTTATAGATATATCATTACAAGAAAAGAAAGTGAATATTTCTCTTTCTAAACATGTAAAATCTATTTATTAATTATTTTAGTTGAATTTTGAGAATCTACCTCCCACCATTTCAATATTTAGAAATATTTATATTATAAAAATCTGTTATTTTCTTTTACCTTTTGAATATTAAAAAATATTTATATTATCAAAATCTGTTATTCTCCTTCATCTTTTAATATTATATATAAATAGATCTATCATTCTTGTATCTATATAGACAAACAAAACTTGTCAAAAGAAGTTAACAAATTATTATCTCTTAACAAAATTATTATCTCTTAACATGAATAAATCGGTGTTTCTTGTAGTATTGTTATCTCTTTTCATTTTAGGTAAGTTTATTATTTCTTTAATAATACATTTTTAAAGATCATAATCAAATAATTTTAATTTGTTATTTTTACAGAGGATAATAACGGAGTAAAGTTAGTTAAGGCGAAGGATTGCCCAACTCCGAGCAAAACTTTTAAAGGCCTATGTATAATAGACGGCAATTGTAGTGAGCATTGCGTACATGAAGGAAACCTTTGGGGACAATGTACTGGATTCAAGTGCACTTGTTACATGAATACATATTGCTAGTAATCATTTCTTTTCTGCTACTATGCTATAGCATAATTGCATAAACTACCTCCTATTAATAATTATAATCATGTTCACAAAATAAAATTCTAAATAAAAATTATATCATTCTTATTTATTATGTGTGATTATTTAAATTTTTTTAACATATAACTTTAATTTAAATGTTATGTACATGGTCGACACAAAAACACGACCTGAACTGAACACAAAATAAATCAGGTTAGGGTAATGTATTTTATCATATTATAATTTTCTTTGTAGGATTTTTTATTTATCATTTTATACTCAGTAACTCATTTTTTTTTTAGAGTTTTCGATAAACGAATTTGTAATTTAGCTTATTGTTATTTGGTATTGATTTCATTTAAATATGAAATTGAGATGAGATATTAATTAAATCGGGCTGGGTTCGAGTTTAGTTAGGTTAATCGAGTCAGGGTCGGTTCATTTACAAATAAACATGACAGGTTCATGTTAGAGATTTTGACCTAAATTATTTAATTGACCATATTTAGATAAATATTACTCGACCCACAAAAATTATCATTATAGTTATAATATTTAATAATGTCCAAATAAATATAAACTATAATAAATGTAAAATTTTATAAATAATTATTAAAATCAACACATTCATAATAAAAAATGCTGATTACATTTTCTTAAAAAAAGTTTAAATTTTATTTTACTAATTAATGATTTTTTAAGAAAAAAAGAAATTTCTTTTTTAAGTTATATTTTTCCTTTAATGAAAAATGTCAAAGTTAGTTTTTAAAATAAACTATAAATGGAGACCAACAAGTTTTTTAAATATATTTATATTATATTGAAAAATAAATGAGTGGAAATAATATTTATTTAAATATATATTATATTATATTAAGAAATAAATTAGAAGAGAGTTCTTTTTAATATTAATTTTTTTTAATATAAATGTAGAAATTATAAAAGATTTATACCTTTGATATAGTGTGGTCATGAACAACTTTAAGTAATTTTATATATTACATCATTTTTGTCTTAATATTAATGAAATAAATGAATATGAAAGAAATTCATTCTTTATTAAAAAACAAAAAGTATAATCACAGTTATAATATATAAAAATATCCAAATACCTATAAATTATAGTAAATATAAAGTTCTATAAATAATTATTAAATCAATACATTCTTATTAAATAATGCACTATTAATTTCTAAATAATTTAAAGGTAAAATTTTCATAAAAAAGAGTTTGAAAAAAATTCAACTAATTAAAATTTTACTTTAAGAAAAGTATTTAAAAATATATTTAAAACTTTTAATACTTTTTATATGTTATATCTTTATTTTAATAAAAAAATGTTCAAATCAATTTTATAAAATAAACTATAAATAAAGAACAAAAAAGTTTATATATATATATATTATATTGAAAAATAAATGTGGGCAGAGAATATTTATTTAAATATATATTTATATTATATTGAAATATAAATTGATGTTTTTAATATATATTTACTTTTATTATAAAAAAATTTATAGATATATTATTACAAAGAAAGTGAATATTTAAATATATAAAATTCTCTTTCTAAACATGTAAAATAGATTTATTAGTTATTTTAGTTGAATGTTGAGAATTTACCTGCCACCATTTTAATATTGAGAAATATTTATATTATAAAAATCTTCTATTTACTTTCACCTTTGAATATTAAAAAATGTTTATATTATCAAATTATGTTATTCTCTTTCATCTTTTAATATTGAGATATAAATAAATTTATCATTCTTGTATTTATATAGCCAAACAAAACAGTCAAAAGAAGTTAACAAATTATTATCAATTAACATGGAAAAATTAGTGTGTCTTGTAGTATTGTTAGCTCTTTATATTTTAGATAAATTTATTATAAATTTATTATTTATTTAATAAGACAAATAAGATAATAACGGAGTAAGGTTAGTTAAGGCGTCAGATCGTTGCTCAACTTCGAACAAAACTTATAAAGGCCCATGTATAACAAACGCGGGTTGTAGTGAACATTGCATCCATGAAGGAAACCTTGGGGATAATGTAAAGGTTTGTTTCAACTCAAGTGCACTTGTTATATGCAAAATTGTTAGTCCTTTTTTTCAGCTAATATGCATAATTGCACCAATTACCTCCTATAAATAATTATAATTATGTATGGCAAAAATCAATTCTAAATAAAAATTATATCATTCTTATTTATTATGTGTGGCCATTTTAAATTTTTTTAGCATATAACGTTAATTTACGTGTTATCTATAGGGCCGACAATTTCTAAGCCGACACGAAAACACGACCTGAACTGAACACAAAATAAATCATTTTAGGGTCATATATTTTTGGGTTCGGGTCGAAATCATATTGATCTATTAACCTGATTAATAAACATTTCTAAATCGGATATCCGTTATAATTTTCTTTGTTTAATTTTCTATTTGTCATTTTATACTCAGTAACTTTTTTTTTAGAACGGATTTGTAATTTAGCTTCATTGTTATTTTGTGTTGATTTTATTTAAACATAAAATTGAGACGTGATATTAATTAAATTGGGTTGGGTTCGAGTTTAGTTAGGTTAATTGGGTCGGAGTTGGGGTCAATTACAAATAAATTATACAGGTTCATGTTAGAGATTTTGATCTGAATTATGTAATCGACCATATTTAGATAAATATTGCTTAACCCGCCAACCTCAACCAATCAACCCGAACCCAAAAATTTGTCATTGTAGTTATAATATTTAATAATGTTCAAATAACTATAACAAATATAAAATTTTATAAATAATTATTCAAATCAATACATTTATATTAAAAAAATTCATTATTAGTTTAAATGTAATTTTTTTTAAAAGAGAGTTTAACTTTTATTTTACTAATTAATAATTTTTTAAGAAAAATATTTAAAAAAAAAATTAAAATTTTCAATAATTTCTTTTTTATGTTAGATCTTTACTCTATTGAAAAATGTCTATTTTTTAAATATATTTATATTATATTGAAAAATAAATGAGTGGAGATATTATATATTTGAATATATATTATATTATATTGAGAAATAAATTAGAAGAGAAATTATTTGTTTAATATACATATTTATTTTTATTATTAGATATATTATTATGAAGAAAGTAAATATTCATATATATATATATATATATATATATATATTTAAATTTATATTATATAAATATCATAATAGTATATACGGTCAAATAAATGAGAAAGATAAATTTCTATAAGAATAAATATTATTTATATATATTTATATTATGTATTAAGAAATAACTAAGGATAAATATATTTTTTTATATATTTCGCTTTATGTGGTTTAATATGATATGCAACCAGTTTTATATATATAGCAACGACTATTTACGTCCCATGCCACTATGGAATAAAAAAAATAATAATTATAGTCAGGGTTTTCTCATTTTTGTCATAGTTTTTTCTCTATATATATAATCTCTGAAGAAGACAAATAGAAGATGATCTCCAAAGCTTGCTAAAACTAGAAAAATGTTGAATCGAAGAAAGAGAACTAAGGAATAATTTCAAAAGAAGAACGATCTCAACCCATCAGTGGTTGAAACTAGGAAAATGCCGAATCCAAGAATCAATTACACTGAGTTTTCTAGTTTTCTGTAATTAAAAGTAATAGTATGATTTTCGGGATCTTCCGAAAAATATGTTAAAAGATATGTTATTATACCCTGTAAATTGCATTTTCATTTGTATATAAACTATATTTTCATTTGCATATAAAGTTAGTTAGCATTTTCATGTTTTATAAAATGCGTTGTTATTTTTTATAATTGCGTTGTCATGTTGTATATTAGCTGCATTAATATGTTTTATATTTGGATTTTAACTTAACTTATGTTTATTCTGCATTGTAAAGTTTGTATTATGCGTTTTCATGTTTTAGTAATTGCGTTGTCATGTTTTATAAATTACGTTATCATATTTTTTGAACTGTGTTATCCTGATATATATTAGCTGCATTATTATGTTTTATATTGTACATTTCCAACTTAACTCATGTATTTAAGGAAGTGTTAGAAGAACGGAGATCATACATAATACACATTTTTTATAATGTTTTCAGGAAAGATCTTCAAGTATATAGAAGAAACTTTGTAACTTGAAAGTGTTTTTATGTTTTTGAATAGTTTGTTTTATTGAGGGTGATTCTTATTTACATAGGTTAATTATTTATCTCAAGAATACTCTATTAGTTAATCTAGAACTAACCTAGATCATATTCTTTAGAAGGGTTATTAGAAGGGTTATTCATACTATTAGTCCAAAGTATGAACTAAAATATTATATTGCTACAGAGAATGCATTGAGTCACTGTTACATGTCTTGCCTAGAACTTCTTGTCGAAAACGGTATTTAGAGGCCACTAACTGCAAAAACTATTTTTAATATATTTGAAGAAATTATAATGGATTTATACCTTTGATATAGTGTGGTCATGTAAATGAAATGAGCTGGCTTGATGGTGATGTTGATGTTATGTGTATGAATGAGGTGGATGATGTAGTGTATCTGACAAATGCATATATGACAAGGACATATTTGCATAGTCAAAGAAGGAGCTAATTGTCCTAATCTTAGACTAAAATTTAATGTTTATTAAACTGGAATACCATTTTCTTAAACTGAAATAATAAACTTAAAAATTTGCTTTAGGAATCGACAATCTTTATGTTCAATTGTCTTGAATAAAACGTATTGAAGTTCTTTTTGTAAGTTTTTAAGTTCTTTTTTTTTTTTGTAAGTTTTTAAGTTTAATTAGCTTGATATGCTTATATCATGTTCTCATAACAGAGTTGTCATGTTCTCATAACAATGTTGTCATGTTCTCAAAACTGCGTTGTCGTGTTGTTTTAAAATTTAATATAATGTTTATTAAAATATAATGTCATGTTTCTCAAACTGAAATCTAATGTTTATTAAACTAGATTGTAATTTATTGAAGTAATAAACTTAGACAAACTTAGACAATTGATTTTGAAATTGATAAACTTTATGTTCAATTGTCTTGCATTAAACATATTGCAGGTTTTTTTTTTTTTTTTTTTTTTTTTGTAAGTTTTTAAGTTTTATTATCTTGATATGCTTATTTCATGACATTTAAGTTTAATACAACATGACATTCCAGTTTAATAAACATGAATTTCAATTTTATAAATATTAAATTTCAGTTTAATATAACATTACAACATTGTATTGAGAACATGATGACAATGTATTGAGAACATGATGACAATATATTGAGAACATGACAATGATGTATTGAGAATATGACATTAACTTTTAAAGTTTAATGCAAGAAAATTGAACATACAAATTATCAATTTTAGTTTAAGATAACATGACATTCTAGTTTAAAAATATGAATTTCAGTTTAATACAACATCACAATGTTGTATTGAGAACGTGACAACGTTGAATTAAAGAGATGACAACGTTGTACTAAGAACATTACAATATTTATGTTTCATTAAATGTACATGTACATGTAAATCTATAATATGTATATAAGTTTCATTAAATTTACATATAAAAAGATAAGAGAATTCACTTATAAATAAGAGTTTTTATTACCGCAACATTCACTAGTAGAAAAAAGGTCTTCTATAACGACTACTAGTAACGGCGCTCGAACACCCTTACTAATACTTTTTATCAGTAACGGTTATACTAAATCGTTACTGTTATGAGAACATCAGTAACGGTCTAATATAGTCGTTATTGTTAAAAATTTACAGTAACGGATATAATGATTTACCGTCATAGATAATAG
The DNA here is from genome assembly GCF_907164915.1 of Impatiens glandulifera. Taxonomy (NCBI): domain Eukaryota; kingdom Viridiplantae; phylum Streptophyta; class Magnoliopsida; order Ericales; family Balsaminaceae; genus Impatiens; species Impatiens glandulifera. The sequence goes on from NC_061864.1 coordinate 57,628,178, forward strand.
CAGCTTAAATTTTATTTTTCGAATTAAGGGTATCAGTAACGGTTTTAGGATAACACTTACTGATATTGCATTACTTTAAAGTTTTTGGAAAAGGTCATTAGTAACGGTTTTCTTCCAACGCCGTTACTACTATAGTATCTATAACGGTTATTGAAAAAACCGTTACAGATAGTAAACCGTCTTTTCATTTTCCCTTCTAGTATCTGTAACGGTTTTCTCAATAACCGTTACAGATAAGGCTTCAGTTACAGTTTTTGGAAAAGGTCATCAGTAACGGTTTTCTTCCAACGCCGTTACTACTATAGTATCTGTAACGATTATTGAGAAAACCGTTACAGATAGTGAACCGTCTTTTCATCTTCCCTTCTAGTATCTGTAACGGTTATTGAGAAAATCGTTACAGATAGTGAACCGTCTTTTCATCTTCCTTCTAGTATCTGTAACGATTATTGAGAAAACCGTTACAGATAGTCTGTAATAACCCGCGAACAACTTTCTTCTTTCTTTCTTTCTTTTCTTTTCTTCCTTCACGCTTTCTCCTCTTCTTCCCGATCAGCGCCGCACGTTTGTTGAAGTCGTCGCCCGTTTGTTGAAGTCGTCGTCAATCAGGTAAGTTTTCTTCTCTCTTTTCTTCCTCCGTCGATCATCTTCTCTCCGCCGATCATCTTCTCTCTGCCGATCCCTGCATTTCTCGCTTAGTTCTCCGCTCTATTCCCTACCACCTGCGTCGTGTTATTCTTCGATCGATCAAGTTAAACTCTCTTCTCCTTGTGTTTTATTCTTATAAATATGCAATCATTTCTCAATGTATGATTAACCTCCCTGATTTGTGTACATTTGAGAGTATCATTGAATGTCAAGATGATCTTAATCAGGCTTCATTTGTTCAAGAATGCAAGTCACATGTGTAACTTAGATTTTGACTAGAATTATGTCATTTTGAAAAAAATAGGTTCAGAATTCTTGATTGGCATGGTAGTAAATGTTGTCTAACATCACTTAGATGCTTTGATTTATTTGACTGCAATAGATGATGGGGGTTCAACTTTACTGTATCGATTGGAAATATTTCATTACTTTGGTTTTGATTTTGGTTTAGGGTTTGGGCTAGAGATGTGTATATTCTATCCATCAGTGTTCAACTGTTGAATCAGGTTTTCATTATCACTTTTTGCGTTTGAACTGTTGAATCAGGTTGCATTAATTTCAATTCTTGCTGTTTGAATTTGCCATTGTCTTTGCTGCCGCGGATTGTAGTTTGCACTTCAAAATCCAGGTTAGTTCTTATTTACAATCAATGTTAGATTGTTAGATTGTTAGTAGATTATTAATGTTAGGTTAGTGGATAATTTGTATGTGAGGTTAGACAATATTGAATGCTAAGTTAGATTATTTGATGTTAGATTTAGGTAAATTATTTGAATGTTAGATTATTGGATTGATAGATTAAGTTAGATTATTTGTATGTTAGATTATTGATGGATTGTTGGTTTATTTGATTAAGTTAGATTATAGGATTATTAGATTAATAAATGATTTGTATGTTTGATTATTGATGTTAGGTTGTTGGATTATTAATTTGTATGTTAGGTTAGATGGAAATCCTAGACAAAACATGGATGACTATACTTCGTACCGATCCTAAATATATTGAGGGGGTTGACAAATTAATAGAATTTGCTGAAAGGTCTACGGGTAGATCATCGATTGCATGTCCTTGTGTAAGGTGTGCAAATCGAGTATATGAGAATAAGAGTGTGGTTAGATCCCATCTGATTGTATTCAGAATAAGACAAAATTATGGTTTTGGGTATTTTCACGGTGAAAGGAGAATTGGACGTCAGAATGTAAATGTTGTTACTGAGAATGTGGAGGAAGATGAATTAGTTGATGAAATTGAAGACGAACCGATCAATGTACCACCAAATAACGAGACTAATATCATTGAAGACGAACCTGTTAAAGTTTGTGAGGATCATCTAATGGAATATATTATTGCTGATTTGTACCCTAATGTCAACAATGATAATGAACATCTGAGTGAAAATGAGCATCTCGTTGATGATGCTAAGACGTTTTACAAATTGTTGGACGATTCGAAACTACTTTTGTATGAAGGTTCTCGCATTTCCAAAGCCTCATCTCTTTTTAAACTTCTTCACATAAAGAATGTAGGTTAGTGGTCAAACACGTCATTTGATTTATTGTTGAGTTTATTGAATGAGGAAATACTGACAATTCATAATCAACTACCAAATTCGTATTATGAGTGCAAGAAATGTAATTAAAGACATGGGTCTATCGTACGAAATAATTGACGCGTGTAAGAATGATTGCATGCTTTTTCGTAAAGAGGATAAGGATTTGAAGCAATGTAAAGTTTGTGGGCTTTCTAGGTGGAATGTAAATAAATCTAGTGGTGCAATTCGAACGAAGGTGAATGGCAAGTATATACCCAATAAGGTGTTGTGCTATTTTCCATTAAAACCGAGGTTGCAAAGATTATACATGTGTTCCAAAACTGCTCCACGCATGACTTGGCATAAAGATAACAATCCTGAAGATGATGTATTGAGGCATCCTGCTAATTCAATGACATGGAAGATCTTTGATAACTTGTACCCAAATTTCTCAACAGAATCTCGAAATGTGCGACTTGGTTTGACAAGTGATGGTTTTCAACATTTTGCTAGCGGAAAAATATCATATAGTATTTGGCCAGTTATTCTCATCCCTTACAACGTCTCTCCTATCACATGTATGGACAAAAACAATTTTCTTCTTTCAATGCTCATTCTAGGACCAAAAAGTCCCGGAGATTGTATTGACGTATTTCTTGAGCCACTTATTGAAGAGTTGACGGAATTGTGGAATACCGGTGTGAAGACATACGATGCAAGCAGAAAACAATATTTTAATTTACAGGCAGCTCTTACGTGGACTATTAATGATTTCCCGGCATATGCAAATTTGTCTGGATGGAGTACAAAGGGGAAATTGGCATGTCCGTCTTGTAATCAGAACACTGTGTCTTTGAGGTTAACAAATTGCCAGAAGGAGTGTTACATGAATCATCGACGATTCCTCCCGTCTAATCATCGATGGCGCAAAGAGACCGATACGTTTGACGGGCGTACTAAGCATAAAGGTCCTCTTGTACTACTATTAGGTTCCGAAATTCAATTGCAGACACGAGATCTAAAGGAAATTTGTTTGACAAAGTACCTGCCCAAGAAAACGAAAGTTATTCATGAATCTCGAGGTGATAACTAGAACAAATTCAGTATATTCTTTCAATTGCCTTACTGGAAATCTTTGATGTTGAGACATAATTTGGATGTAATGAATATTGAGAAGAATGTATGTGATAGTTTGTTGGGAACTTTAATGAATTTCAAAGAAAAGACCAATGATGGAATTAAAGCAAGGAAAGATTTGGTCATAATGAACATAAAACATTCCTTACATCCGGTTGAAGTTGATGGTGTTCTTCGGTGTCCGGCAACCCCCTATGCATTGTCCTCAGAACACAAGAAACGCTTATGCCAGTTTTTGAAAGATATTAAAATACCCGACGGTTTTTGTTCAAATATTGGGGCGTGTGTAAACATGGATGAGAAAAAAATTTCAGGATTGAAGAGTCACGATTGTCACATTTTATTACAATATCTCCTTCCACTAGCTACACGTGGCCTACTTCCCGATGATGTGTACGATGCTGTGGTGAATTTAGCAAGGTTCTTTCGGTTGCTTTGCCAAAAAGGTTTACAACGCGGGTAATTTGAAACACTACATGACGATATTGTCTTGACACTTTGCAAATTGAAGAAGATCTTTCCACCTTCTTTTTTTGATATAATGGTGCACTTGCCAGTTCATTTAGCTTTTGAAGCTTGTCTTGGAGGGCTGGTTCAGTATCGATGGATGTATTCAGTTGAACAATATATGAGCACACTGAAGAAATACCTTAGAAACAGGAACTTTCCAGAAGGTTCAATCAGCGAGAGCTACCTTTTGAATGAAAGTATGAGCATGTGTGCCCGATATTTGGATAATCACGAGTCAGAAGATGAATCGATACATACAAGTACAACATTCTCCACATTCATCGCTATGGAAGACTTATCTAATCGCACATCATAAACTTATCAACCGGGTGATCGTGAGCGTGCTCATTGGTACATCTTAAAAAATTGTCGCGAAGCTGAATAATATTATAAGTAAGTCCATTAATTTCATTATGAGGTATGATTTAAGTAATTATTTAATCTATCATTTGTGCAGCGATTTCGTTCAATCATACCCTCCTAATATTTTTAATGAAGCTCGGGATAAACAATATGTTAGATATTTCCAAGAAAGAGTAATTAATCGTCTCAACAATTTCTTTTTAGTATATGACAATTAGTTTAACAAAAATTTCTAATTAATAGGTGGGGTAATTAACCGATCAATCCGCTAGGACAACGAATCTTAAGATTTTAGGACGTGGGCCTACATTGTATGCAAATAAATATAACTCGTGCAAAATAAATGGGTACAAGTTAACACTGAAAAACATGACGAGAGCTTGACCACCCAAAATAGCGGGGTTTTGGTTGTTGGTAATAATGGGGCCGAGACTATTAACTACTATGGAGTGATCAATGAAATCAAAGAATTGATATTCTTTTGTGGAAGACGAGTGATTCTTTTCAAATGCAAATGATTTGATGTTCATCACAAAGATCGGGGCATTAAAGTTGATAAGTATGGTTATGTTAGTATAAATATCAACAGGATTCTATAGACTCAATTAAATGAACCATTCATAATGGCAAGCCAAGCACAACAAGTCTTTTACTCTACAGTAATGTCATCAAGGCTTGAATGGAAAATTGTGACACTAGTAAATCATCGTTACTCTAATTAAGGTTGGATTATTTTCTATCAAGGGTTACTTGTAAATTTTTCTTATAAACATTACATTCAATATTTACAGCTATCATGGCACCTAAAAGAATATAAGGTGAGAGTTTAAGCAGCACACTAAACGACCTTGTACAGAGGACCGAGGAGCATTCAGGAGACCTTTTGACACTACTTAACTCTATCGGGGAAATTGATTTGGACCTTCATGATGTCATGAATGTTGATAGTGTGCCAAACACTAACCTCGATGATGATGAGACACAACCCCCGTCTGAGGAGCAAGATGGAGGTACCGGTTTTTGATTAAGTATTTTGTTATGATCCTATATAATTTTTTGTTTAATTTTAGGATCTATTTCGAGGAGGAGACGGGGTAAGAACAAAAATACAGCAGTTGGTAGATTGCAAACGGGCAAAAGATGACTCTTCATTTTAACCCGGTAGATGGTTAGTCCATGTGCGAGAATAGGACATCGTGGTCGAGGCATATTAGGAGTGTCATTCGAGACTTCAATGCACTACCTCACATGACTTTGCGTTGGTCGGACCTGAGCTCTACATAGCTAGATCACACATGAATGTCTATCACGGTAACTTATTATATAATTATTTTTTATGTATTAATCACAATCTATAATCGTATTTTAATGTTGACTTTTTAGGATCATTTCGTGGCTGTGGAGGATGACATCAACAACTATCGCAAACAAGGTTTATTTCAAGCTAACAAATTATGGGATAGATGGAGATGTCAATGGAACACCTTGTACGTTAAAGCTCGTGAAGGTAACGAGGCAGCGATTAGGGTAAATCCCCCTCCAGAGATCGAACTAAGTGATTGGCATTATCTTCTTGATCGTCGCTTTCTCACTCCGGAGTTCAAGGTAAGTTAATTTTTATAAAGAACTCTTACATTAATCATTCATTAAACACAAATCTTTTCTTATTTGCAGAAAATAAGTAATGTGAATGCGCAAAATAGGTCGCGTGTTGTGTACAAGAATCATGCGGGCATCATCTCATTTTCGCAAGTAGAGAGGCAAATGGTTCGTTTTATCATTGAATACAAAGTTTATAATGTTATTACATTTTTATCAATTATTAAATTTGTACGGGAGAAGACTACCGATACATCGCCTAATTTTGATGAATTATTTCTCCACACTCATACGAAGAAACTAACTCTGCAAGATCCAAATTAGGAGGTCCCCCTATTATTCAAGAAAAAGTGGTAAGTCGTGTTTATTAGTTTCATTTATTTTATGTCTATAATCAAATGTAATTTGTGTTTGTAGAATGCCTTGCGAACTGCTATAGAAGAATACTCGACTAAGAATGACCTGCAGTTGGCTGAGTATGCGTTCGGGTCTTAGGGACATGGGCGAGTCGTGGGTATGGGCTCAGGTGTCACACCTACATCTTTTAGAGTAGATGCTCGTGGGGGTTCTAGCACACCGCGCAGTGACACACAACATTTTCGTGAAGAAAACCGAGTTTTACTTGAGGATATGCAGAGAATGCGAGAGGAGCGTGAAGCGAAGAAACTTCAGTCACGGAGAGAGCGCGAAGAAGCATTACTCGAGCGTCAAATGGAGCGTGAAGAAGCACAAAAGCAGCGTCAAATGGATCGTGAAGAAGCACAAAGGGAGAGACAACAATCATTTGAAGAGCGTGATAGAATGCGGGATGAGATGCTTGAGATGAGGGAGACGATGAACTTCTTAATATCCATGATTCTCGATGCTCGCCCTCCACGTCCACCTGCCCCTCCCACTGGATATGATGTCCCTCCGACTAGTGATGATGCCCCTACCACTTGAATTCTGGTTAGTTGAAGGTTTATGTTGTTTTTGAAATGTATGTGTTATTTAAAGTACGTTAATTAATGATTTTTGTGGATTTAAGATATGATTGTAGTTTGTGGATGATTATTGTTTTGAAATGATGATTGTGGTTTTTGGTTATTGATGATTGTGGTTTTGGTTATTGATGATTGTAGTTTTTGGTTATTGATGATTGTGGTTTATATAGGTACAAATATGAAATATATATAAAAAACGATTATTGTTTAGTAACGGTTTTATGCATTAAAAAACCGTTATTATAATTTTCTCTGTAACTGTTTAACAAAACAAAGACCGTGACCGAAACTTCTCAAGCATCAGTAACAGTTTTCGAAAGTCGTTACTGATAGTCATCGAACAATAGTAACGGTTTTAACTCGGTTAAAACCGTTACTGTTGTCTAATGACTATCACTAACGGTTTTCGAAAGCCGTTACTGATATCCAATGCATTCAATAACGGTTTTACCTCGGCTAGTACCGTTACTATTGTCCAATGACTATCAGTAACGGCTTTCAAAACCGTTACTGATGCTTGAGATTTTGATGGTTGTGTATAATGTTTTCACCTCTTTTATTCTTCTTTCTTGCTTGTTTCACATGTATTATCGTTCTCATCTTCAAATTTCTTGTATTCATCAAACTCAAGCAGTTGCAAAGATAAAAAAAAATATTAATGAATGCATTAAAAACAAAACGTAAAACAAACCTACTTGATTGACTTCACCATTGTATTAAACTGGAATGTCGTGTTTGTTATTTCACTTTCATAAACATGACATTCTAGTTTAATACAACATTAAAATTCAGTTTAAAAAAATTGAAATACAATTTAATAGAAATGATTTCAGTTAAAACATGACATGAAAACGATTCGTTGAGAACATGACAACGAAACATTGAGAATATGACATTCACTTTTCAATTTGAATAAATCAATCAACTTACTTAAACATTTTTAAAACTTTTCCAATTGTTTAAAATCAAATGTCTATGCTTTCTTAAAGTCCTTGAACAACAAAAGACTGCCACATATCATAAATGAAAATCTTTTTAGTGTGCCATGAGTGAGGATATCGAGATTGGGTTGGTGTTACTTAATACAAGATCGAAAAGAATGCATTGGAAGATCAACTCGAGCTACTTTGGTCAGTGCAATAGGAAGAAACTTTCTAAGGTCAATGCGAAAAAAATGACTAGATTTAAAAAAATAAAATAAAATTACAGTTTAATAAAATGATTTAATTTTAAAACATGACATGAAAACACTTCGTTGAGAACATGACAACGCATTGTTGAGAACATGACAATGCTTCGTTGAGAACATGATAACGAAGCGTTGAGAACATGACATGCAATTTTAAAGTTTAATAAACCTATCAGCTTACAGAATCATTTTCAAATTGTTCCAAAATTTTTAAAATCAAATGACTATGTTTTCTTAAATTTTTTTAACCTTACAGTTTACAGAAATATTCTCAAAATATTTCCAGAAATTTTTAAATCATATGTTTATGTTTCTTAAAGTTTTTGAACAAAAAATGACTATATTTAAATAAAATAAAATTGAATTAAAGTTTAGAAATGATTTCAGTTTAAAACGTGACATGACAACGCTTCATTAAGAAAATGACAAAGAAACATTTAGAATATGACATGCACTTTTCAACTTTAATAAACCTATAAGCTTACGAGTTTGCGATGGAAAAAACGGAGCATGGAGTTTGCAAGCTTGCGATGAAGAAAACCGCGGAGCTTGCGCCTTTTTTTTATAAAGAGACAGAATGAGTTAGGGTTACAAATGAGGAATATAGATTGGGTTATGGCTACAAATGGGAAAGAAGCGCGTTGTTTATTTTCTTATATTTTTAATTTGTTTCCACGGTGTCACGCCATGTAGGGAGTCGCTGGTGCAGTCGATATATATATATATATATATATATATATATATATATATATATATATATATATATATATATATATATATATATATATATATATATATATATATATATTTATTTGAATTTTGGATTTTATATTTATATTTTGAGAAATGATTGAGGAAGGAATTTGGTAGAGAATTTTAAAAGGAATGATGTGGCGCAATTTGATTCGTTGAAAAATTAACAAATTCTCTCTTTCTTATCTCTCCTATACTTTAACTTTTTTCTAACAAGTGATGTACTGAAACGTTATTTTCTCTCCATTCACTCTCTCAAATTCCCTCTCCTTATCACTCCTCTTATATTTTATTCAAAGTTTTTTTTTCATTTTTTTTCTCATGTTATTTAGTAAGTTTTAATATAAAAGATAATAAAAGTATAATGTTTAAATAATTAAGTTGAGGTGATCGAGATTTTAAAATATAAAACTCATCTAAAATAAAATCTATATCTATAGAATTAGCTAAATCTCGTTAAATATAGAGAGTCAAGTAGTCGATAATAAAATCATCCTCTATTTTATTGTAAAGTTTCGTATTCTCTTCTTTAGTGTTGAAATGTTTGCTCAATTATAACGGTAAAAACATATAATGTTAAAAAATATTAATCAATTTAGTTAAATATAAACTTTTGATTGTCCACTTTTGATAAATTATTTACGCAACTCAAAAAAAAATGAAAGACTTTCACTTAATTGATTTTGAATTTTAGTGCATGTGGACGGAATTTTCACTAGTTTGATAATTTTTTAAAATAAATACATCAATGTTTTTTTTTTCAAGCATATTGATGGTTTATTTTTTATATAATTATATATAATTTATTATAAAATATCTTTTAAATAAATAATTGAATGTTAAACTATCAAACTATGTTTGTATTAAATTTTAAGATAAACTCACTATTAAAATTAATTGAGTATTTTATTGAACAATTGATGTAAGAATTACCAAACTAAAGAAAAAAACAAATAAATCAAATAATTAAAGGCACCAATAATTAAAAAATATAATAAAAATTAATTAATGTTAACTTATAAATTTTCGAACGTATACTTCAATATAAATTCAAATATACATATAAACAATTATAAATATTATATACAAAATTAAATTAATGATAATACTAATTTAAAATATTAAACTAAGAAAGAAAATTAGAAAAAATATTAAGAAAGGAATAGATTTTACCTAAGTAAAAAATTTAAAAAATAAGTATTATTAATTTAGATGGAAATAATTAGTAGAATATGGTATTAGTGAAATAAAATAATATAGGTATGGTATTAGGGTATAAATTAACTATAGAAGAATTAAGAATTAGGAAAAATGAATTTGAATTGGTAGGATGGCCTCTTTTTGACACAGTCAACATATTTTTGAATTTATTTGATTTTATATATATAATACATATATAATATAAAAAAATTTAAAAAAGGGAGGGTGGGCTTAGTGGTCTTTGTTATCAAAGTTTTAGATTAACTTGTATAATAATATAAAATTTTAATATATTAATTATAAAATAATACTAGATTTATTTACCAGATTTGAATTATTTTTAAATTTATTCACTATTTAAAAATATATGTATATCTATAATCTTGTAATTATGTAATATTTATTCAAGCATGGTTCAAAATAACATGAAACAAAGTTAAACTCGCAAATCATTAGGCAAGAAATTACATTAATTAGACAATAAAATTAGGTAAAAGAACATTAAAAAAAAAATAACATTTCGTCCTATTTTATTTTTCTATATAAGACTTTTAAAAAATTACCTCACCAAGGTAGCTCAGTGGTAAGAGTCGACTTAAAATAACAAAATGTCACGAGTTCGATTTTATCTAAAAGCGCTTTGAGTTTAAGCGGGGACCATAACTGTGGAGTGTCATGCTAGTATTTTTTTAATTCCTAATAAATAGGACTTTTAAAAAAAATATAATTATTTTTGTTAGACAATTGTAACTATGACCCATAACAAAATTTAAAAGAATATTTGAATTTAAAAAAGATACTTATAAGAATTAAAAAAATTGCCAATTTGCAACAGACGGTCTACAACAATATTTCCTTTAAAACTGGTCATTAGCCATTATCTTAGTATTCATTATTCAAGAGGCTCAAAACTAAAACTGCAATAATACTAGATATATTGTAAATCGACCAATTACAAATTTACATTATCGAGTACAATACTGGTTTCCTTAAGATATGCACTAAAACTCAAAATGCTGCAAAAAAAAATATTATCACTACAACAAAACATATATTCAGTGACCTATAATTGTCAACGCCTAATAAGCGTGGTTAAAAGTCCTAAAAAAAATAGATTTTGCCAACCTTTAATATCTATTGCAACTTTTACCAATTTTATTTTACTTTTTTATTTTTTCCCTAATTTAAAAAAAAAATTGCGGGTCATGGGTCATAAGCTAGGGTGGATCTTCTAATTAAATGGGTCAAACAAGATATGGGTTTGTAAGTTGAGCCCTAACTTTCTTTCATTTCCTCTTCTCTGTAAAATCCTTAATCTTTTATGTCGCACACTCTCTGAATCTCCTATATTCTCTAATTCTGATGGTAGGTCTCTGTTTCACATTATTCCTGAAATAGATGGTAGGTCTCTGTTTCACATTATTCCTGAAAGCATATGATTAGTTAAGATTTTTATTTGTCGTCATCTTCAATTGAATTAATCAATTGTTTTTGAAACATATGTGTTCAATCTGTATTAATCAAATGATTAGTTAGGACTCTTTGTTTAGGTTATTTTCACAGAAGAAAGTGTTTGAACATGTATAAGGATAATAAAGGCACTAAATTCTTACTCTTCGCATTTCGCAATTGGAGTTGTAATTTCACACATTTTTATCGTCAACTATCTTCATCCGAAGCACTGCTTTCCGCGAGAATATAGAATACAGGTAAAGTTGTTCAGTGTGTTGTTTGTGGAAATTCTGAATCTATTTGAACATCACGTTCACTTTTACGGTCATTTCAATGATCATCATGAAGAATTTGTAGTTTTTGATTGCTCATACCATACAAGTTGTAGGAATTGATTGCGATGATTCCAGAAAGTATAACACACGCTCTCCAAATAAGTGATATGTGATTCGACTTCTTGGAAACAGGTTATTCTAGCTCCTGGTGATATATTGGGGGAAATAACAAATTGAATATAGTATTATATTTAAGATAATGTAAACATAGTTGATTTTATTACCAATAGTTTTGTGTAGTATTTGAATTGTGAAGTTGATAATTCTAAAAAAAGTTGTGTTATTCGATTATGGTGATAACTCTTTATCACAGATGCATCTTAATTCAGCTTGAGATATTGCATCTATTCAATTTAGAGAATGCTGTTCAACTATTTTCAGATCATTTCATTCATTTTTCTCTTTTATAGTTTTGAGTTGTATTTATTTGAGGCTAATATCTATTCATACAATTACTCTGAAGAATTGAATTACTTTCATGTCTCTCTAGTTTATATTACAATATGAGAAACATGTATGTGATATTATATTCTAGGGACACACAATGTAGGAAATAATCAATGGTTGTTGATACATATGTTTTCACATTTTCAAATTAAGAAAATAATATAAATGATTCAAAATGTCCAATAGATGTGAACACCGCATTTCCCTCTCACAGAGACTCGACCATTTGAAAAGTGAAATGAATGGTAGATGTCTGCAAGTCATAGTTTCTCCACTTATAAAAATTTCATTGTCTTTTGCTAGCTTTGCTTGGAATGATTTCTTTGTAGATTGGACGCGAGAGGCATTCAGTTTTCTGCTTAATGCAAAAGTTCATGGACCTACAACCTCTTTGAACTAAGCTGCAAATTATATCTACTTTTGCCCTTGATCATTTTCTTCATATCATATGTTTGCATCACTATCCATGTATTAGTGTTTATATAGCTGATAATTTTGTCTTTTAATTGTGGATGTTATGAATGTCAACATCCACAACAAATCGAATTTCAGTCCTTTATCACATACATGTAAATCAATTATCAATCATAACTTCATCAGCAGCATGAGTACCCATGTGAATAGGAGGGTGATTTCTTTATATTATACCAGGAGGAAAATTTTCATGTGAAATTTTACTACATTGACAATAATCTCAATGCCTTTGCAATATCCTCTGCTCAGGTTTATGCACTGTGTAATCTAATTTTTCCAATTTTGTGATAAACATGCTTTCCTCGCTAATGAAGATAGTTCGAATGATGATAAACCCATGTGATTTGACTAATATTTTTTCACATGATTTGTAGGTATGATCAAATACTTCTGCAGATTTTGATTACAAACTTGAAAGTTGAACTTTTAGCTGTAACACACAAGTTGTTATTCTAGTATTGATGATCTAAGGACCATTAATTTTAATTTTTTATAGCCTTGCCCAAGATTTTCCATCTTTATCCGACTTTACAGAACACCTTGCTACCTCAGTGGATATAATTTTCCCAGTTATCTATGGTTGATTTGGTGAAGATGGTGGCATTCAGGTATAGTTCATTCACTAAGCAGTAATGATCACTTGCGAAAGAAATTTTTGAAAAATTATCCATTTACATTTAGCTTCTTACTCTGGTTCTCATTTTAGGAACTATTGGAAAAAGCTAATATTCCATTTGTTGCCACTAGGTCAAAGGAATGTCGTACAACATTTGACAAGGTAGCCATTTGTTTTAGTCAACATTCTTCTTTTAAAAAGCAGCGCATTTGAACTTGATGTTTATGTACACATAAATGGCCCTATTAACAAATCTATATATGTTTCATTGTATTATGACTTAAACTATTATTTGTTCTGATGATTTGTAGTATGATGCTTTTGTGGCTCTTGATAGAGAAAGTTTTGTGACGGTACCTGATTTCCTATTCCAGGTGTTGCTTTAACTAAATTATCTATTAATAACCTTATAAGGAACTCAATCTCATATCATTGGTATTTATTACAATCTGACATCTCTGATGCAAATGATATGAAAGTTGAATAGCTTATACACTTTGATGCTTGAAACAATGTTTTATATGGGCCGAGAGAGAAGATTGTTACTTTTTAGAGATTTTACTTTTAATTTGAATATTCTAAGGGTTGTGTTTTAGTCTAGAAAAATGATGGCCAACTGTTACCAAATGAAATTAAGAAAGAACGATCGATTGCAGCTTCATTGAATTCTCCTGATTTCTTAATTTCCTTTATTGAAATATCATACTCCTCGTTTTCAGCTCCATCTTTCTCTTCTTTCTAGTTGAAGAACAACCCTTTTGACGTATGTTGTAGACTGTTATGTTTTATTTGGGGATGCATTCTTCTATGTCCAAGGAAGTTGTTACGAAGAGAAGAAGCACCGACAAGATTTCAACCAAATAGATTCCTCTTATAATCTTATTTGATTTTCATTATTTCTTTTCGGAATTCTTTTCACAAATAGGTCTTGTTCTCCTCTTCTTTCTGTCAGATTCAATCCGTCTTACGAGTATCGATCTGGGTTTCACTTTTTTCAGATCGTGAGCTCCACCCGATTCCGGAAATCAGCTGATTTCGCAATGTAGACATGAATAAGAGTTGCAGATAATCACAGAAGACTACACCACAAAGAAGAAGGTTCCCTTTTTTTAGATTAAAATTTAAACCATCATCTTCTCCTGGTTAGCTGTTAAAAACTTAGTTGAATTCTTGTTTTAGAAGAATTGGGATGATAAGGATATGATAGATGAGGTCTACAAAGCCCATGAAGCGATCTAGTAAGTTTTTAAAGGGTACTCATAGTTGTGCATAGTCAAATGTCTGTTAGCATTTGTTAAGTATTTTTATTAATTGCTTATGTTCCCAGGCCATAGATTTTATGCCTAGGTTAATGACTGAATCTTGTTTTAATTGTGTGCTTTTTTTTTCACTTGAGTATCTTTAAATAATGTTACTTAGATGTGGATTGTTAAAAGTCCAAACAGATCTAAAGTGCAATATATTTCAATTGAATATTAGATATCTAGCATCAGTTGTGACAGTTGTGATAAGGATGCTCATATAACAGTTCTACATTTTAATACTCTTTTGCTTCTGTTTATTAATACACATAGTTCGTTAGTCGAGTTGTTTATTATATTTATAACTTGTGTCTTTTACTTATTTTTGTTGAAACTAATTGAAATTTATTTTGAGTAGATGATTTTGTTGAGCAAGTACCACTTATTTTTATTTTTATTTATAGGTTAAAGTTTTGTACATAAATTCTTTTTCAAATTTAACCATATAGCATTCTTTGGTTTGATACCATCTATTTTGTAATGGTAGATGCATATAGTTCTAGGCATATGAATTGGCAACATTGACTCTTTTATAACCATAAGTTGTTTTTTCCAAATTCAAGGGTTTGTTAATATCTTTCATTACTTTCAGATTGCTTATTTAGATTAATTAGACGTTACTAGAAGTTTTCAAGTAATTATGTGTAACATATTGAGGCAGTTGTTATCAAGTTTGTGGTATTATATTCATGTTTCTTTGTTTCATATAGTGCAAAGAGTCTAGCCTTGAAACTTAGTATGGGCTTTTGTAAGATGTTTTGACAAAGATCTAGACTCCTTATTTATGTTTCTTACACTAGTTACTATTTCCATTTATATCTGTAGCGTCACCTTGATTTTGAGTGGAATGATGTTGGGAGAAAACAAGCTGAGGCAGTAAGTAGTTTAACAAGATTATTGTGAATACCGGGATTCCATCTTATTAGAACTTGTCTTATTAATGGTAGTTAATTGCCTATCCAAAGAGAGCTAAATTTTTGTTGTGTACTCATCTAACATGAAAATGGATTTTGTGTTATAGTTGAAACCATTGTCAGTATTTGTGGTGCAAAAGAGGTATGAATGCCACTTTGTTTTCTAATAGAAATGTTGAAACAATTGTCAGCATTTGTTGTGTACTCATTTGACTTGAAAATGGGAATTGTGAATACATTAATAGAAGTTGAGAATCAAATTGATGGAATTGTGGATGCATTAATAGAAGTTGAGGAAACTATACTAGCTCTCAAATCGCCTAAGGATCTCAAATCGCCAAAGAATCCTGTATGAAAGTGTGACAGAAAGTAGTAAAGTTTTACAAGGGAACTATTTATTTGAAATTTTATGTATTTTATTTAAATAAACGTAACATTAATGTTCTTTTCATTTAATTATTTAAATTTTTTTTACTATCTTTGAAATATTGTTTTTATTTAATTTATAAAAAAATTAAATATTAAAACATCATCTTAAAAAGTAGAAATATAAATAAAAATAAATAAAATTTTAAAAGAATGGTTAAAATAATAGTTTACAAATAAAATAGACTTTTGGCGACGTTTGAATTACTGTTACCAACGCTTAAATAAGCGTCGTTAAAAGTCCTTCCATTTCGGCAACGCTTAAATAAGCGTTGTTAAAACTTGCGCCCACCCTACTTTCGGCGACGCAAGAATAAGTGTAGGTGAGATTTCTGGCGACGCTTTTAAGGGTAGGCAGAAGTCCTTTTAAGCATTGACGTAATTCTTTTTCTTGTAGTGTATTCGGTAAAACTGTAACTAACCATGATTAAAAGGTTTTGCAATAGCATTTACCTTAATATTTATATTAAAAGTCTTAGTGTTTATACAATAATTACGTCAATATCTTCATATATATATATATATATATATATATATATATATATATATATATATATATATATATATATATATATATATATATATATAGTGTGCATTAACTTTTGCAAATGTATTCGTATTTGGGTTTGCAATACTCAGTTAGAGTTATATTCAAATGCTTAATATTTGAAAATGATGTAATACAATTTCCAGTAGTTTATGCAATTATTTCTTCAATATCTTCGATATATATATATATATAATGTGCATTCACAAACACAAACTATATCAGATCTAGGCTTAACTCATTCGGTATGTTAAGCCTAGATCAGATATAGATTTAG
Organism: Impatiens glandulifera; assembly: GCF_907164915.1. Taxonomy (NCBI): domain Eukaryota; kingdom Viridiplantae; phylum Streptophyta; class Magnoliopsida; order Ericales; family Balsaminaceae; genus Impatiens; species Impatiens glandulifera. The sequence goes on from NC_061864.1 coordinate 57,644,881, forward strand.
GGTAGGTCAGATCTAGGCTTAACTCATTCGGTATGTTAAGCACTACATATTAACATTCAATCACAATCATTATATATTAAGGTAGGGCAATACTTTCCAAGCAATCCAATCATCGATAAAAGAAATCTCGTTCAGACATAAAGAAGCTACTATCATGACACACTCCACTTTTTCTAACTATAAATTGAAGATCAATCTTTTAAGACTCTGAAAAATAGTGTATTAAAAATAACCAAAAAAAGAACACAAACTTGAACTTGCAAGTACATAGTCAAATGATCAGGTGAGGCACTTAAAGATATCAAATATAGCCTTTTAAAAAAAGACTACATATTCATTCTCGTAAATCAATTTAAAAGAGAACATATAATAGGATTATCTAAAAACAAGCAAGGTCATACAGAAGAGACATGACAATCAATTACCTGTTCCTAATACATATTGAAGATAGTAGAATTACCATACAATTAAATACATCAAAAGTTTAATGGAAGCAATCAACAAATTAGAAAAAGCTTAGTAAAGATTAGCTAAATCCTCATATCATTTGTAATTGAATAATAATAAGTCAAGACTTCTGTAATTTACACTAAATTACAAAAAGGATATTGAAGAGAATCAACATGCAGGTCATAGACAAAATGATTCATACTATAGTCAATTCAATTAAAGCTTTCAATTTTCATTTGCAACCTAAAAAATGAGAAAATTCTAAAGAAGCTACAAGAATCATACTATAGCCAATTCATACATAATCTTATTGAATGTTATTGCATACTATAGTAACTAACATATTCAAAATAATATGTTTAGCTGATAGAAACGAAGCTATAAAAAGCTAATGATTTCAGATTTCAAATAACTATTAACATGAAAAACAATATGATTAGCTGATAGAAAAACACCACAAAATGAAACAAAGACGCTCGTTTTAGAAAACTTACTGTTTAAACAAAGGAATACAATATACACACAAAGAAATCCTATAAACACCACAAAGGAATTTCATATATACACACAAATACATATATTAGATTGTTTAGATGGTAGGTTGTACCTTTTGTTGAAACAAACTTGTGAGATCAGCTCAGACGATGGATGATGGACTAAAACATGCTAGAGGAGGGTTTCAGAAATATGGTAGTAAGTCACCAATCATACTGAAACAGAGGACAAAAAAGTGAATTAGTTAACCAACAACACCTTCTTTGCCCCAATATTAATATTTAAATGTTCAATTACATAAGTGAATAGTTAGAACGAGCAAACATAATATGAAGATAAAGAGATTCAAGAATCAAACAAGTATAACTAGTCAAACCAACAAAAAAAGAATATGTAAATTATCATCATATACTAAACAGATTACATATTAAACTATCATCCTGCAACTAAGTCGTAACAAGTTAAATACTAACATATTAAACTATGTTATTTAACTATCTAGCCACTAAATCGTAAGAAGCCAATGATTTCAGATTTCATATTAAACTATGTTATTTAACTTTCTTGCAACTAAGTCGTAAGAATCCAATGATTTCATATTTCAAATAACTAGTAAATACATAATCTTATTGACTGACTATAGAGGTTTAGGATTTAGATTATAAGAGATTAACTATTCGATTCTACAAGAAAAAATGAGCGAAGAAAGCTACGTACCGGAGACAAAGACGAAGGCTTGGTGGTTCAATCGATTGGCGACGAGATTGGTTGAAGTGTAGACAAATGGAGATTAGGGTTTCGATCAACGGCGAGATTGGTTGAGGTGTAGACAAATGGAGATTAGGGTTTTGATCAGTGGTAGTGGATTAGGGCTTCGATCGGCGGTAGTGGATTAGGGTAGAGAGATAATTTTTTTTTTGTCAAATGAGATATGTTTGAGGGATATAGGCGGTAAAGAGAAGGATTTTTTGAAAAATGATATATGTTTGGGGGACTTGAGTGGAAAATGAAATTAAAATGCAAGAATTTATGGTAAATGGACTTGCAACTAATTTAGGGAGTAACAGGATTTCAGTGCCATCGAAATTGCAACAAGTTTAGGGGTAAGGGACTTCAGTGTCAATCTGCGCAACTCCATACAATATTTACATTTTAACAAGGTTCTGAAAACCGTTCCGGACATCAACCCGGTTTTTTGGACGTACTTCGGCCCGACCGGTTGAACCGGTTGAATCAGTGGTCGAACCGGATTTTAAGAAGATAATAAAAAAGAATAAAGTTACTGAATGAATTATTTTATATAATTTTTTAACTTAATCATGGTTAAAAAATCATGGTTACTTTTTCAAACTTTAATCATGGTTAAGAAATCATGGTTACTTTTTTTTAACTAGTCATAGGACCGACATTAATGACTGGTTACTTTAATGACTGATGTCTTTCGTCTTCTCATCTCTTTCTTTCTTTTTCTTCCCATCTCTTTCTTTCTCTGTCTATGTCTTTCTACTTCTTCTCATCTCAACTCTGTATTTCTGTCTTTCTCTTCTTCTCATTTCTGTGTTTCTTCTTCTTCCCATCTCACTGTCTCCCCTTTAAAAATGATAAACTTTTCCGTTCCTTTGTTATTGATCTTCAGTTTTAACGAGTAGGAATTGATAAGAGTTATTGGATACTTTCAAAACATCCACTTAACCACGAAACGATAATGCAGTCTTCTTGAATCTTGATGCGGAAAGGATTAGAGTCAAGGTCTCCTAGGAGAGAATAACAGATTCAAATGAAACCTTTCTAACCGGAAATTTCCGGTTCCGATTTCCGATTGAACCGTCCGGTCGGGCCGGTTTTTGACCGGTTCGAAAGGTAACGGTATAGAAGTCAAAAACCGGACCGCCCATCTAACCGTTTCGCGGTCGGACCGGTTGAACCGCCGGTCAGACCGCGTATTTTAAAACCTTGCATTTTAATATTAGTGTTAATGTTAATGCAAATTCAATAGAATTTTAAATAATTATTTTTCAACTCTCAGGTAGATTTTTGCAAATTGGAATTGCAACTAATTTAGGGGTAAACGGTCTTCAATAATTAACACTTGCTTTTGTTTTACAAACGGTCAACTATTCATAATTAGGATCATTCATTGGAGTTGGATAGTACGAATAATAAACTTGTATGGCTTGTTATGTAAGAAAAAATCGATCGTATTTCTTCAATCTATGTTTCATGTTAATGTCAATCAATTTATAGGTTGGATTAACTCTAGTTACCTCTTGTCGGATCAAACCATATGCATTAGAATAGAACAACGCGTAAATATGGACTAGTGTATTGTAATTCAATAATCTCCTCCAAAAGTTTATAGTAATCAACATTGTTGGCATGAACACAAATACCAGTATTCATCATTGATATATTAGAACCGTATTTACCTACCCTCTAAACATAATCGTTGATGTAGTAAGTTGAATATGTGGTTGTAGGTATTTTAAGAGTAAATGAGATGAAAAAAGGTAGAGCCTTTTCCGGAATCTATCGATTGTCTTGTACAACCTAGAAAACAAATTTAATGAACACACCATTAACCATGCTCATCAAAGACTCAACATTAAGCCGGAGATCGATGTACAAAAAGGGTCACTGCTTAAGTAGTTTTATAGTTCACTGAGCTAGAAAAGTGAAAGCATATAGATCCGTAAATGGATTTGTATGTATAGCCACTTCAGTCGTACTCGTCCTTTCTCGAAAGTATCTTTTTTCTGGGAACATGGTTAACAATAAATTATTTAGTGAGCGATTCTTCATCCACCGATCCAGAAAATGCTCAAGTTTTCCATTCTCATATGAGGCCGGAAAGTTTATTGGCAAGAGGTCGGCACGAAGTAATTCGTCGATCAGCCTTTACTCATCGGATATTTTTGTCGGCACGGAATCGCGCTACCTTTGGCTTCATCTACTTCTTGTGCTCTCTCGTAGCGTAGAAGGGGCACTATTGGATGTGTTGAACCAAATAATATCAATTGTGAATCAAAGTGAAATCATAAGTTCATCACCTTTGATCGGAACCATGACGAGAAGTGACAATTTATTTCATCCAGATCTAATTTGATATTAATGTCACAAAAGACCCTACAATCATGATATAAATTTTAGGCAAACAAATTTTTAATTGAAATTCAAATTGAATCGTTCGTTACCTATAATATGGATCCACCTCCGGACAATTCAATAGGACATAATTGTGAGCTGCTTAAGTTTCTTGGCTAGACATAAATCTCTTTGATGAATCACAAGTTTCATGTCCAAGATAATTATAAATCAAAATTGGTGATTCTGTTATGTTTACTGACCCTTCAGTGTTCTTTTGCGGTTGTCTTTGTTTGCAAATCACCTTTGATTCAAAATAATATGAAGCAAATGTGGATATTTCTTCTAGAATGCATGCATTACATATGAACGCTTCTATTCTAGCTTTGTTTTTCCCTTTTTGCTTCACACTCTTTAGAAACCTAAATAGAAATTTGGAAAAATATATTACAACTATATAAATATTGTGGGAAAAATATAGTATGAAAATGGTACATACCTTTCGAAAGGATACATCCATTTGTATTGTACATGACCTCATATTTTTGCTTCATACGGTAAATGTATCAAAAGATGCTCAATTAAATCATAAAAGGAGAGTAGAAAAAAGTCTCCAAGTTGTATAAAATTACTGAAATTTGACAGTGCAAGTTATCCACTTGATCTGAGCTCAAAGTTGTACCACTTAGGTCATTCATGAATTTACTTCAATCCGTTAGTGTTCCCCATATGAATTTAGGTATATAATCGCCCAGATTTAAATGCAACAACCTTTCTTAAAAAACATGACAATCGTGGCTTTTGAATCCAATCAACCTTGATTTGGTTGTGTCAATGCACCGTGACAAGTTGGACGCATAACCATCCTAAAATTTCAAGGTCTTCAACCATTTACAAATTATCATATTTTTGTTTTCGTTAAACTATATGAAGTCTTGTTACGCTTTTGAGAAGTTGTATCAAGATCAACGTGTATTTCAATCGGAAAGATTTAGATTTTTTTATGCATATCGGACAACCATTAATTCCATGTATACTCCATCCCGATAACATTCCATAAGCCGTAAAATCACTAACATTCCACAACAACATTGTCTTCATTTTAAACGTGTCACCTTGAGAATCATCATAGGTATGAACACCTACATTCCATAACATTTTCAACTCATCTATCAACGGTTGAAGGAAAATATCGATATTTCTTTGAGGATTTTTTGGCCCGGGAATAATTAATGAAATAAACATATATAGTGACTTCATACACATCCCCGATGGTAAATTGTACGGTGTTATAATAACTGGCTAGCATGAATATGTTTTTCCATATTGTTCGAAAGGAGCAAATCCATCTAAACATATGCCTAGTCGGACATTTCTTTGTTCGAATGCAAATATTAGATTATGGTGATCAAACTTCTTACAAGCCTCTCCATCTGATGGATGACATATGATCCTAGGTTTGTTAACACGGGGACCATGTCGTGTCATGTGAGCGGCTGTCACATTTGAGGCATACAACCTTTGCAATCTGGGAGCTAGTGGTAAATAAAATAGTTGTTTTGTGGGCTTTGGTTTATAAACATTTTCTTTGTATCGAGATTGATGACAAAAGTTGCATAATTGTTTATCAATATCTTCCCCCCAAAAAAACATGCAACCATCTCTACAAACATCTATTCTAATCATGGGTAAACTCAAATCTTGAACCAATTTCTTCATGCTATAATAACTATTCGGCATGCAATTGTCTTTGGGTAACATTGATCTAATGTAGTCGAGATTTTAATTGACAGGACGTTCGGACAAATTATTCTCGGATTTCATGTTAATATATTTTACCGTTGTAGATAATTTATTCTCGTTATCATTATCAAGACAAATCGGCTTGTGTGTTGCATCCAATACATTCCAAAACATTTCTGATAAAATATGTGTCTTAGAATTGGAATTGGATGAAGCCTCATTTCCCATATTTGATTGGTAACTAGAACCCATGTCATGTACCATTGACTCGTATCGAATTTTTGTTCTTTCATTGTAACCGATCGAAGGTCTTTTACGTCGAAGGTGTATATATTCAAGGTTTGACTGAATTCTTCATTAGCAGACCACGTATGATAGTTTTCCATGAATCCATTCTTAATTAAATGACTAAGGCACAAATCCAATGTAATATACTTTTAAATACGACATTTTAAGTAAGGGCACCTTATTTTTTTTACCATCCATATAACCGAGTTGAGTTGTGGAAAATGAAATGAACTATTGTACTCTTTTAAAAAAAATTACCATGCCTCTAGGGTTTCTCTTATACATCCAATCACGGTCAGACCTCATTTATAATTATGTATATAATCTGCAATATATATAATTTAGATGCACTTTTATTGAAACAATACATATTAAAAGCAAGAAAACCATGGTTATCTGTTATTATGGATTAAAAGATCTTCATTCACTAAACTTAATATGTTTATATTAAAGTCAATATATATATATATATATATATATCTTTAAACATAAGTCAATGAATGTATATATAATCTATCTATATAATAAAAGATAAAATAGATAAAGTAAGTGTGGAGTTTATAGATATAAAGTATAAATATAGACATAATTACCTTGAAATAGTGATTAACTTAAAATGAAAAACCAATGTATTGATCTTGATTTTGGTGACCAATGTATGAAGACCCTCTCAAAGGTGGTAATGAAATATGGAGTATTTGAAATGAAAGTGATAAATGAATGATATAAAATGAATAAGAAGGTAAGAAAAATGTAGAGAAGAGATGGTGATGGAATAAAGGAAAATGAAGATGAAGAATTGAATAAAGTTAGTAAAGAAGTGCATGGATAGATGGGGTTAGTGAGAAATAATTAATAATTAGTTAACGTTAAAATTGTAATTAATTAAGAAAAGAGCATTGTGGTTTCTAAGTGACAATCTATTTAGTTTTTTTTCACATTCCAGTGCTATGATTTATAGCTTCCTCTAGTTATTTGAATATAAGGTTGCGTCTCTACCTCAATTTTCAGCATTGTTGTCGGCTATAATTTTACACCTCTCTTGTTTAGCGGTGGCCGGGACCGCAGAGAATTCGATGTATAATATATTTGACATTCGATCTGCACTAGTTCTTGCAATACACATCTTATAGGTTAATACAAACGTTAATGCAGTATAATTTTCTAAATGGATTAGTGCAAAAATTAGTGAACACTAATACAGGGAATTTGTACCCGAGAGTTCAAAAATAATTACAATATATGACATTCGATATGCACTAGTTCTCTCAATACACATCCTATTTATTAATGCAAACACTAATTTAGTATAATTTTCGAAATGGGTTAGTGTAGAAAATAGTGCACATTAATACAGGAAATTTGTACTCGAGAGTTCAAAAATAATTACAATATATGTCATTCGATATGCACTAGTTCTCTCAACACACGTCATATTTAATAGTGAAAACGTTAATGCATTATAATTTTCTAAATGGGTTAGTGCAAAATTAGTGCACACTAATACAAGGGATTTTGGAAGTGCTTAGAGTTTAAGCGGGGACCAAGACTGTGGGGTGTCATGCTAGTTCTCCTTTAATTCTAAAAAAATACAGGGGATTTGTATCCCGAGAGTTCAAAATTAATTACAATATATGTCATTCAATATGCACTATTTCTCGAAATACACATCCCATTTGTTAGTGTAAACGCTAATACAATATAATTTTCTAAATGGATTAGTGCACACTAACATAGGGGATTTGTACCCGAGAGTTCAAAAATAATTACAATATATGTCATTCAATCTTCACTAGTTCTCTCTATACACATCCTATTTGTTAGTGCAAACGCTAATGTAGTATAATTTTCTAAATGAATTAGTGCACACTAATATAGGGGATTTGTACCCGAGAGTTCAAAAATAATTATAATATATATTATTCGATATGCACAAGTTCTCGCAATACACATATTATTTGTTAGTGCAAACACTAATGCAGTAAAATTTTCTAAATGGGTCAGTGCAAAAATTAGTGCACACTAATACAGGTGATTTGTACCCGAGAGTTCGAAAATAATTACAATATATATCATTCGATTTGCACTAGTTCTCACAATACACATTCTATTTGTTAGTGTAAATACTAATGCGGTGTAATTTTCTAAATGAGTTAGCGCAAAAATTAGTGCACACTAATACAAGGGATTTGTACCCGATAATATTTAATAGGTCTAGAAACTAAGTTTCCATTGATGGGTTTGAAAATATATTCTAAGTATAAATTTATATAATTTACTGCAAGTTTTATTGCGAATAGATTATGAACAATTATTTTTAATAGGCATAGCAACTATATTTGCACTAATGGATTTGAAAATAATTGACAAGTATAAATTTAAATAAATTACTACAAATCCTACTGTGAACAGATTTCGAATATTTTAAAAGATATTTTTAAATACTAGTGTAATATATTTTGCTATGATACTCTATAATAGTACTGCAGATCTAGTTGCGAAGAGATTATTTATTTGTGTTACTGCAATATATAGTACAAATATAATTAATAAAACCATCATAGTTATTTCATATTTATATATGCAACCATAACGACCCTATGTGTATATTTTTTTAGGGGAAATGGTTAAAACTATTTAATTAAAACTCAAAAGTGGGAGGGTCATAAATCAAAACTAGACAAACCCTAGCTATGATTAAAGATGACAATCAAAAGATTCTAAAAAAACTAATTAGTAGAATTCATACATTCTAAAAAACAAAGATTACAAACAGAAAAGACTACATTCAAACATAATCATCCCAACCTAGGATATTCGCATGCCATCTATTTTCATTGAGATGCATTTTTCCCCTTTCCCTTCCTCTTCCTCTTCCTCTAACGATAAAAAAGAGATTGTATTGAAGAGGATTATGAGTATTGTTGTTTCTTATTTTAAATTCTCTCTTTGTACGAGCCCGTTCTGATTTGATAAAAAGAATTATTTCTGAATATTTCATGGCTTTTACCTTTGTTATCTTAAACTTTAATTTCTGTATTCTTGTCGTCCTTATCTTCAACTTGAATTTTTGTATTCTTGTCTTTCTTATCTTCAGTTTTAGACTTCACATCGGTTTTAGAATCTTATTTATCAACTTTAAAATTATGTTTCAACTTTGAAGTTCTGGGTGTTTTCCTCTTGAGTTTCCTCAACAATAACTTGAAGTTCGTCTTCCATTTTCATCATAATCTTTTGCATTACAGAAAATTTCTTTTCCTCTTCACCTTGATTACTTTTACTTTCTTTCGTTGCTTTCCTTTTTCTTAGAATCCTTCTTGCTTTCTTCCTCTGCATTTTCCTCATTTTTGTCTTTTTTATCATTATCCTTCACTTCTACAATATGCTCTTCCATTCTTGATTCTTCCATTTCATTTTTCTTCTATTTTGCTTCCTGGGCTTTCATGATTTTCTGTTCTTCCTCAATTTCTTTTACACATTTAGTACTAACATGTTGGAAAGTATTGCATAAAGTACACATTTTTGGCCTCCATTCATATGAGATTTTCATCACTGTGGGCTCTCTCTTCCTATCAACAACTGTCATGTTTTTTGGTAGTGTACTTTGAGGATGCACTTTAATACTTATTTTAGCAAAAGTAAGGTGCTCTCCTCCCTCTATAGTTGAGTCCATATATAATGGTTTCTCCAATAGACTAGCAAAGTGACTTAGAACTTCTGCATTATACATGTGTGTTGGGATGTTCCTAAGTTTGAACCATATTTGGGTTGTTTCCTTTGGCTTGCTTAGACGGCTCAATTCTTCAGACCATCTCTCCAACTTTATATAGTTAGATCCAATATAAGTATGCCCAATATAAGTATGTGTATATTATTTGATACAATAGTTAATGAAAATATAAGTTATTGCTTTATTTTTTTTGAGAATATTATAATCATACTTTGTTTTGTGTATTACTATATTGGTTGCAACCATATATTTTTAAGCTTTCGAAGAAATATTATATTTTTTATTTTTAGTGATATAATTTGTGTAAGCATTAATATTTTAAATACCCTAATTTATAATAATATTAATATTTTAAAATAGTATTTTAATTTTTTTTAATTCAAAATAATAAAAAGTAGAGGTTAAAATTAAATTAGGATTAATTATTGTAATAATTAAATCCTAATTACAAAATTTAGTTAAAAACTAAAAAAAAAATTTGGGATTAAAAAATTGTATTTATTTTACCCAAATTAAACTCAAAAAAAGTTTGAAATAATTTAATTATAAATTATGTGTAATTTGTAGGCTAAAATAATTAAATAAATACCCAAAAATAAAATAAATGAACATAATTTTTATTATGCTGTCAAAAATATTTTGTGTATTAATTTGGTGAAGAAAAAAATAAAAGAAAAGGGTTAAACATCGATTTCAAATAATCCTTTTATTAAAAGTAAAAACTGATAGTCTAGTGTGGCCGAAAATAAGGGAATCGGCTGCAACATGATTTATATTCATCGTATCAGGGCTGGATTTTTATCTAGTGCCTAGGAAGAAGCCACGCATCCATTTGTAAGCAAGAAAGCGTGCGCTCGAGTCCACATTGTATCAAATAACGGGACGCTAACCCCGTTAGCTTAAACACCCCATCGACCAATGAAACATCAATGGATGACAACAGAGCGTTCATTTAACCAAAAATGAAGTCGTTTTGTTCTCCTTCTCCGTTAAAAAATCGTGAACGTCGGAGGCTCGTGCTCGACGCCGGCTATCTTCCAGAAGATCTATTTTCGTCATTTTCCATCATTATCCCTCCAAACTTCACCAACATGCATGTCTCTCCATCGCCTTCAATTCTCCTAGGCTAATAATTCAAACCCTACCCTAGAACTAGGTTGGCGAAGACCAAACACAAATCAAAGGATAAGGTTGTAGAAGCCAAATTCGATATGAAATCGAATGTGAAATCGACATGGCTTGAATATAAATACTCCATAGGTGTTCTTCTTCCAAGCCATCGAACAAACTCCAACCATTGTAGCTTGCTTGAAGATTTTCACTAAAGTTCCGGAGATTAGATTTTTAAAAAATCATTCTTGCGTTCCAAGTTTCGATCTAGAGCTCTAGAAAGTTTCATAAACATCATTGGAGTGTTCTCCAATCACTAGTAAGCTTCTAGATATGATGTAATTCAAGTTATGATTCAAAGTTAGAATTTTTCAAGTTCGACCGTGTTGATCTTATCTAGGGCTCAATTTTATTCTTTTATAGTCGAAATCAATCCCTAGATGATGCCCAAGCTTTCTGTTGAAAAATATTTCATCAATTCAACCCCATTCAAAAAAACCCAAATTTGATTTGAAAATCTAAAATTTTTTGAAATTTGTGTTCTTGATCTTTTGAACTTGAATTTTGATTCAAATAGTTTCCTAACATGTTTACAAACATGTTAGGATGATTTTCAAATGATATTACATACATTCAAATCATGTTTGATCGAACTGAAATTTTTGAAATAAAAAGTTTAAATTTCAGTATTAAAATTTGTTATAGAAATCACTTGATGTTCTTGTTTTGATCGTGTTCGATTGTAAATATCATTTTGAAGTTTTTGGAACAAGAAATATACCATGATATGGCCTAATTCAAAAGTTCACAAATTTTTCCCTAGAAATTGTTTTGAAAAATCAATTGTCTTAGGGTTTGATTGATCAATTTTAGGATTAGGGATTATGATTCCTACATCCATATCAGTTGATAGCAACTTATAGATCATGTTTTCATGATCTGCATCAAAATATATAAAATGCAATTTTAATACCAAATGAAGAATATTCAGTATTCTTGGACCGAGTCTTGTAGGATCGAGGACCGTGGAGTAGGACCGAGTATCCTCAGTCCTAACCAAAGCCAAGCACCGACAAAATTGACCTAGGATCGAGACCAAGGACCGATGTTCTTGACTTAGGATTGATCCCTAGTATCGGTGTTCTTGAGCTAGGACCGAGAAATCCGACCAAGAATTCTCACCTAGGACCGAAAGGTCTGACCTGTGATCGAGACTCCTAAGACCCACGACCAAGAAATCTAGATCTAGAACTAAGACTCCTAGACCTAGGACCGAACAATCCGAGTTCAGGACCGAGCCTCCCGAACCCTAGGACCGAATACTTTAGTCCTCTAATTGAGAATCCCGAGCCTCAATCTAGAGCAATCTCGATCTAGACCGAGCCCATAAAAAATAGACCCAAGTCCCAGTAAGTCACCAATCATACTGAAATAGAGGACAAAAAAAGTAAATTAGTTAACCAACAACACCCTCTTTGCCCCAGTATTAATATTTAAATGTTCAATTACATAAGTGAATAGTTAGAACGAGCAAACATAATATGAAGATAAAGAGATTCAAGAATCAAACAAGTTTAACTAGTCAAACCAATAAAAAAGAATATGCAAACTATCATCATATACTAAACAGATTACATATTAAACTATCATCCTGCAACTAAGTCATAAAAAGTTAAATACTAACATATTACATACTAAACTATGTTATTTAACTATCTAGCCACTAAATCGTAAGAAACCAATGATTTCAGATTTCATATTAAACTATGTTATTTAACTTTCTTGCAACTAAGTCGTAAGAATCCAATGATTTCATAATTCAAATAACCTGTAAACACATAATCTTATTGACTGACTATAGAGGTATAGGATTTAGACTAAAAGAGATTAACTATTCGATTCTACAAGAAAAAATGAGCCAAGAAAGGTACGTACCAGAGACAAAGACGAAGGCTTGGTGGTTCAATCAATTGGCGACGAGATTAGTTGAAGTGTAGACAGATGGAGATTAGGGTTTCGATCAACGGCGAGATTGGTTGAGGTGTAGACAAATGGAGATTGGGGTTTTGATTAGTGGTAGTGGATTAGGGCTCCGATCGGCGGTAGTGGATTAGGGTAGAGACATGATTTTTTTGTCAAATGAGTAACAGGATTGCAGTGCCATCATTAGTGAAAAAGGGGTTAAAAACGAGAGTAAAAACTCTTAGTTTTGACCTTATAACTTTCGGTATAGATCCAATACCAAAAGTTTAGGTAACTCTCGCCATCTCTAGGTATTGACTCTTTCGTTAAAAAAACAATTTGGAGTTTACCAAGAGATATCGTAGAGTTTTCGGTTTAGACATCCAAGAGTAAAACCGAGAGTTAATTGTAAAACTTTCGGTTTTTCCCTTTGGAGTAAAACCGAAAGTTTTCTAATTAACTTTCGGGTTTTCCCGTTGTAGTAAAATCGATAGTTAATTAGAAAACTTTTGATTTTACTCCAAAGGGAAAAACCAAAAGTTTTACAATTAACTCTCGGTTTTTCTTTAAATGGAAAAACCGAAAGTTTTCCAATTAACTTTCGGTTTTACTCCAAAGGGAAAAAACGAAAGTTGTACAAATAACTCTTGGTTATTCCTTTTGATACAAAACCGAGAGGTTTATGAAGAACTTTCGGTTTTTCTTCAATGTAAAACCCGAAAGCTTTTCATATAACTCTGGATTTTTTCTATGAACAAAAACCGAAAGATTTCCAATTTACTTTCGGTTTTTCCCTGTAAAATGTACAAAATAGGCCGATTGTTTTACTCGCAACCAAAACATGTTCAGCCAAACCAATATATCAATAATAAAAGAAATGACACATACATGAAATGATCATTATCATTATCATTACAAAATTCGCAACCAAACTAATCATCCGAACAATCTGTTTTAAATTCAAATCGGAACAACCAATCAAGACATGTTTTCAATCGAAATAACCAATCAAAATGTACTAGAATTAGCTTGTGGGGGGAGGAGGGTTGTTGTTGATTTTGTCTCATAAACAATTCGAAGCTCTCCATTCTTGCATTCATTTCTAACTTCTCTCTCTCCATTCTTGTCACAATTTCTTGCTTTTCCGCTTGCATTTCATTAATTGTGCGCATTCTTTCTTCATCCCTCTTCTCCGATTCTTTTAGTTTGAGCGTCATTCTTTGATTCTCTTCATACAATCGATCATTGTTTCGTTGTGAACTGTTTTCACTTCGACAATCCTCATGAAATTGTGTGGGTCGGACGCCTGATCCCATTCCGAACACTCCCCCGTGTTTTTGTTGTCCGAACACCCTCTCTGTCAATTCAAAATCAGATATTTAAGGTTTGTTACTAAGAACTTCCTCCATCTCAACCTGCACAATTGAAATAAAGTATCATTTTTATAATAAAAAACTAGTCATATTCAATTCACTTACAATTTTCTCTTGCACGTGTTCGTCCGGGACGGGAGTTGGGTTTTCTTTTGTCGGTTTTGGGGTACGGGTCCTCTTGGATACTTCAATGACAGACGGTGTCCGTCCCATTTCAAGCGCCTGTTGAAAGAAAATGATTTATCTAATTAATAACAATCTTTATATTATTAAGTTATTACAAATAACTTACTAACTCTTCTTCAACTTGAGCAAACGATCTACTTCCCGTATGATGTGGGCATTTTAGCTTCTTCCTATTAACAATATTTGTACTATCGTTTTTCTGAATTTTAAATAAAAAATGAAGTTAGAATAATTAATATCAACTTTTATTTGAATTATGAAACCGGACCTTAAATTTTTCCGTGAAGAAATGGTTGCGACACATAAACTCCCAATCATCTCGATCGTAGTCTGATGGAGGATTGGCCAGTACTGCCGCCTCGTCTCCTTTATGGACGCGGATATATCCCGTGTTCAAATTCGAGCGTCATCTATCCCATATCTGCTTGGCGTGTCCCAATCCGGTTTTTCAATAAGTATCAATAGAACCACCTGAAAATAAAAACATTCAAATGTTATAAAAAATTATTTAATGATTAATGTATAATTAAGTAATAATTATTACCATCATAGCAGTCCAAATTGAATCCAATTGGTCCGCACTTAAAGCATTCCACTTTATAAGACAGTGTGAGACGGTTCAGGGGTCCCGCACAACTGACCCCACATGTCTAGACCACCGTGTTCTTCCCATGTCAGCACCGTCGGGTCTCCCATCTACCTCTTTAAAATTCAGAGGAATCCTTGTCCCCACTGGCCTCTTCGATAGCACAATATTCTTGTTCTTCCACTGTCTCTTGCGGGCAGAAGATTCTTCAAAATTATCAAATTCATAATTAGATATGTGAATCAATTCAAACAATAACTAATTGTAAACAAGTTACATGTCGATGATGGGTCGGGAGTGGAACCGTGCTCCTCCTCGTCATCCTTCTCGTGAGGCTCCTCGTGACCCTCATCGTCAGCCTCATCGTCATCCCCCATATCAGCAAACGTACTCTCTACAAACTCTTCAGCCTCAGCAGCATCAACATCCTCGTCTGTTGGGGGAGCAGTAGCTATCGGGATCACAGCAATAGGTGGTTGATCTCTAGAAGACAATTCTTTGAGCCTTAAGTTTTCTGATTGTGCAATGAGGTTCTGGTACGGCTTAGACAGTTTGTTGGGTATTTTCCTCATACTCCACCAAGGTTCTTTACTATCTTTAGACATTCTTAATGCACACCATTAATAAATGAGCGAATAATTGAAATAAAGTAGTAATTAAAATGAATATAAAGTAAAAAACATAAAACTACCTAATTAATTAATTTTAACTATATATTTGTAAACCGCGGTTTTATTTTTGACACAATCTTCCAACCGGGTCGGGCTAACATATCAGGGGCGTAGAATACTTGTTTTGTTTGACTCGCCAATATATACGGGTCTTGACTTTGGGTTTTTAAAATTCAGTTTACATTTATACTTACAAAGCCAAATTTATCCACTTTCACTCCTAGTTCCCCCGAGTGTGTATCAAACCACTTACACTTGAATAGAACAACTCGTTTGTGAGAAAAGTATTATACTTCGATTATATCCATTAAAACTCCGTAGTATGACATAGTTTCAGACCGTTGTACCCTTTAACAACCACCCCATTATTTTGAGTGGTCAAACCTTCGTCGTGTTTTTCTGTACAGAATTTGTATTCGTTTACTTTACACCAAACATACATAGACAAGTACATACTTGGACATTCTCCTAAGATCTTGAGGTCTCTTGATATGTCGTTAAATTATACTAATTGAGAGACTTATATATATACCCGAAATGTAGTCGTTAAAATAAATATAAAGAGTTAGGATATATATGGTTTATAATTTACTCACTCTTAGGGTCAAAATCGAAGTTTTATTTGAAAATATTCGGTTTTACCCTTCCCAACACTTAGAATTTTTTCTAATTTTTTTAAACAAAGGTCAAAATCGAAGGTTTATTTGAAAACCTTCGGTTTTTATCCTTCCTAACACTTAGAATTTTTTCAGCTTTTTTTTAAACAAGGGTCAAAACCGAAGGTTTATTTGAAAATCTTTGGTTTTGACCCTTCCCAACACTTAGAATTTTTTATACTTTTTTTAAACAAGGGTCAA
This sequence comes from Impatiens glandulifera, assembly GCF_907164915.1. NCBI lineage: Eukaryota > Viridiplantae > Streptophyta > Magnoliopsida > Ericales > Balsaminaceae > Impatiens > Impatiens glandulifera. Next base: position 57,661,413 of record NC_061864.1, read on the forward strand.
AACCGAAGGTTTTCAAAGAAAACCTTCGGTTTTACCCTTCCCAACACTTAGAATTTTTTCTGATTTTTTTAAACAAAGGTCAAAACCGAATGTTTATTTGAAAACCTTCGGTTTTTACCCTTCCCAACACTTAGAATTTTTTCTACTTTTTTAAACAATGGTCAAAACCGAAGGTTTATTTGAAAACCTTCGATTTTGACCCTTACCAACATTTTGAATTTTTTCAGTTTTTTTTAAACAAATGTCAAAACCGAAGGTTTATTTGAAAACCTTCGGTTTTTACCCTTTGCAACACTTAGAATTTTTTCAGTTTTTTTTAAACAATGGTCAAAACCGAAGGTTTATTTGAAAACCTTCGGTTTTACCCTTCCCAACACTTAGAATTTTTTCTACTTTTTTAAACGAGGGTCAAAACCGAAGGTTTATTTGAAAACCTTCGTTTTGACCCTTACCAACACTTTGAATTTTTTCTGATTTTTTTAAAAAAGGGTCAAAACCGAATGTTTATTTGTAAACCTTCGGTTTTACCCTTCCCAAAACTTCTGATTTTTTTAAACAATGGTCAAAACCGAAAGTTTTCAAATAAACCTTCGGTTTTGACCCTTACCAACACTTTGAATTTTTTATGATTTTTTTAAATAAATGTCAAAACCGAAGGTTTATTTGAAAACCTTCGGTTTTTACCCTTCCCAACACTTAGAATTTTTCCAGCTTTTTTTTAAACAAGGGTCAAAACCGAAGGTTTATTTGAAAACATTCGGTTTTTAACCTTCCCCTTTTTTTAAACAATGGTCAAAACCGAAGGTTTATTTGAAAATCTTTGGTTTTGACATTTCCCAAAACTTTGAATTTTTTCTGATTTTTTTAAACAAGGGTCAAAACCGAAGGTTTATTTGAAAACCTTCGGTTTTGACTCTTCCCAACACTTTAAATTTGTGTCAAAAAATGAAGATTTTCCAATAAATCTTCGCAATTACCCTATTTTTTTCTCAAATAAAGGCAATCTAATAAATAAAGGAAAAGAATTCATAAACAACATTAATAAACCAAAACTAAAGGATAATAATAATAATTCATAATTATGAAAGCAAAACACACCAAAATGTCATCATTCGTACGGAAAAGATAACACATAATTAATCAAACAATATAATCTAGAAATTAGTAGATGTGGGGGGAGGAGGGGGTGGTTGATTCTGCCTCTTCAACAATTCAATTTTTTGTTCGAGATTCTCCAATTTTTACGTCATTTCAGCCCTGTCCGCTTTAATTTCAGTAAGCAATTGGCCTCTTTTCGCATCCCTCAATCGGATTTGCTCCAATTCCAGCGACATTTTTCTCACCTCTTCCTCACGTGCCGCAGTTTTTGATGCTGCTAGCAAATTCTGGTATGACCGGGACAGTTTCTCTAGTGTACGCCGAATACTTTGCCAAAACTCACCCATCCTAAATGCATTTCATATATATATATATATATATATATATTAATCAAACAAAATAACTGTAATCTAAATCTAATATAACTTAAATCAAACACAATAACCAAAATATATCATTCATTTAACAAAATCTAACAAAATCATATATATTTAACAAACTAACCTAAATCTAATCTAAACAATAATAAATCTAAATCGAACTACCAAACAAATAATCTAAACTAGCATAAATCTAGATAATATAAACTAAATGATATCAAATCTTAATCTAATAATTAACAACAAAAAAAAAACAAATTAATCTAACTTGGAACGGAGAAGACGAAGAAGAGAAGCGGCGGAGGCGGCTGCGACGCGGAAGAGAGTGAGAGAGGAAAGAGGCGAATGAAAAAGAGAAATGTTAGGGTTTGTATTTATAAAGGTATTTACCGAAAGTTTTAATATTACTTTCGGTTATGAGATTAGTCAAAACCGAAGGTTTATTGAAAAACCTTCAGTAATAAGTATCACGGGATAAGCCATTACAATCTAATCAAAATTCGCTGTAAAATCTTGTTTGGCGGTGGCCGGGACCACAGAGAATTCACTGTATAATATATTTGACATTCGATTTGCACTAGTTCTTGCAATACACATCTTATGGGTTAGTACAAACATTAATGCAGTATAATTTTCTAAATGGATTAGTGCAAAAATTAGTGAACACTAATATAGGGAATTTGTACCCGAGAGTTCAAAAATAATTACAATATATGACATTCGATATGCACTAGTTCTCGCAATACACATCCTATTTATTAATGCAAACACTAATTCAGTATAATTTTCTAAATGGGTTAGTGTAGAAATTAGTGCACATTAATACAGGAAATTTGTACTCGATAGTTCAAAAATAATTACAATATATGTCATTCGATATGCACTAGTTCTCTCAATGCACATCATATTTGTTAGTGAAAACGTTAATGCATTATAATTTTCTAAATGAGTTAGTACAAAATTTAGTGCACACTAATACAAGGGATTTTGGAAGTGCTTTGAGTTTAAGCGGGGACCATGACTGTGGGGTGTCATGCTAGTTCTCTTTTAATTCTAAAACAATTCAGGGGATTTGTATCCCGAGAGTTCAAAAATAATTACAATATATGTCATTCAATATGCACTATTTCTCGTAATACACATCTCATTTGTTAGTGTAAATGCTAATACAGTATAATTTTCTAAATGGATTAGTGCACACTAATATAAGGGATTTGTACCCAAGAGTTTAAAAATAATTACAATATATGTCATTCAATCTTCACTAGTTCTCGCTATAAACATCCTATTTGTTAGTGTAAACGCTAATGTAGTATAATTTTCTAAATGAATTAGTGCACACTAATATAGGGGATTTGTACCCGAGAGTTCAAAAATAATTATAATATATATTATTCGATATGCACTAGTTCTCGCAATACACATATTATTTGTTAGTGTAAACACTAATGTAGTAAAATTTTCTAAATAGGTTAGTACAAAAATTAGTGCACACTAATACAGGAGATTTGTACCCTAGAGTTCAAAAATAATTACAATATATATCATTCGATTTGCACTAGTTCTCACAATACACATTCTATTTGTTTGTGTAAATGCTAATGCAATATAATTTTCTAAATGAGTTAGTGCAAAAATTAGTGCACACTAATACAAGGGATTTGCACCCGCTTATATTTAATAGGTCTAGCAACTAAGTTTCCATTGATGGGTTTGAAAATATATTCTAAGTATAAATTTATATAATTTACTGCAAATTTTATTGCGAATAGATTATGAACAATTATTTTTAATAGGCATAGCAACTATATTTGCACTAATGGATTTGAAAATAATTGACAAGTATAAATTTAAATAATTTACTATAAATCCTACTGTGAACAGAATTCGAATATTTTAAAAGATATTTTTAAATACTAGTGTAATATATTTTGCTATGATACTCTATAATAGTACTGCAGATCTAGTTGCGAAGAGATTATTTATTTGTGTTACTACAATATATAGTACACATATAATTAATAAAACCATCATAGTTATTTCATATTTATATATGCAACCATAATGGCCCTATGTGTATATTTTTTTAGGGGAAAGGGTTAAAACCATTTAATTAAAACCCAAAAGTGGGAGGGTCATAAATCTAAACTAGACAAACCCTAGCTATGATTAAATATGACAATCAAAAGATTCTAAAAAACTAATTAGTAGCATTCATACATTCTAAAAAACGGAGATTACAAACAGAAAAGACTACATTCAAACATAAGCATCCCAACCTAGGATTTTTGCATGCCATTTATTTTCATTGAGATGCATTCTTCCCCTTCCCCTTCCTCTTCCTCCTCTTCTAACGATAAAAAGGAGATTGTATTGAAGAGGATTATGAGTATTATTGTTTCTTATTTTTAATTCTCTCTTTGTATGAGCCCGTTCTGATTTGATAGAAAGAATTATTTCTGAATATTTAATAGCTTTTACCTATGTTATCTTCAACTTGAATTTCTGTATTTTTGTCTTCCTTACCTTTAACTTGAATTTCTGTATTCTTGTCTTTCTTATCTTCAGCTACAGACTTCACATCGGTTTTAGAATCTTATTTATCAACTTTAAAATTCTATGTTTCAACTTTGAAGTTCTGAGTGTTTTCCTCTTGAGTTTCCTCAACAATAACTTGAAGTTCATCTTCCATTTTCATCATAATCTTTTACATTACAGAAAATTTCTTTTCCTCTTCACCTTGATTCCCTTTACTTTCTTTCGTTGCTTTCCTTTTTCTTAGAATCCTTCTTGCTTTCTTCATCTGTATTTTCCTTATTTTTGTCTTTTTTATCACTATCCTTGACTTTCACAATATGCTCTTCCATTCTTGATTCTTCTATTTCATTTTTCTTCTATTTTACTTCCTGGGCTTTCATGATTCTCTGTTCTTCCTCAATTGCTTTTACATATTTAGTACTAACATGTTGGAAAGTATTGTATAAAGCACACAAGTTTGGCCTCCATTCATATGAGATTTTCATCACTATGGGCTCTCTCTTCCTATCAACAATTGTCATATTCTTTAGTAGTGTACTTTGAGGATGCACTTCAATACTTATTCTAGAAAATGTAAGGTGCTCTCCTCCCTTTGTAATTGAGTCCATATATAATGATTTCCCCAATAGACTAGCAAAGTGACTTAGAACTTCTGCATTATACATGTGTGTTGTGATGTTCCTAAGTTTGAACCATATTTGGGTTGTTTTCTTTGGCTTGCTTAGAAAGCTCAATTCTTCAGACCATCTCTCCAACTTTATATAGTTAGATCCAATATAAGTATGCCCGATATAAGTATGTGTATATTATTTGATACAATAGTTAATGAAAATATAAGTTATTGCTTAATTTTTTTTAGAATATTATAATCATACTTTGTTTTGTGTATTACTATATTGGTTGCAACCATATATTTTTAAACTTTCGAAGAAATATTATATTTTTTATTTTTAGTGATATAATTTGTGTAAGCATTAAAATTTTAAATACCCTAATTTATAATAATATTAATATTTTAAAATAATATTTTGAATTTTTTAATTCAAAATAATCAAAAGTAGAGGTTAAAATTAAATTAGGATTAATTATTTTGATAATTAAATTCTAATTACAAAATTTAATTAACATCTAATAAAAATAATAATTTGGGATTAAAATATTGTATTTATTTTATCCAAATTAAACTCGAAAAAAGTTTGAAATAATATAATTGTAATTTTAGACATAAATTATGTGTAATTTGTAGGCTAAAATAATAAAATAAATGAACATAATTATTATTATGCTGTCAAAAATATTTTTTGTATTAATTTGGTGAAGAAAAAAAATAAAAGAAAAGGGTTAAAATTCGATTTCAAATAATCATTTTATTAAAAATAAAAACTGATAATCTAGCGTGTCGAAAATAAGGGAATCGGCTGCAACAAGATTTATATTCATCGTATCAGGGCTGGATTTTTATCTAGTTCCTAGGAAGAAGTCACGCATCCATTTGTAAGCAAGGAAGCGTGCGCTCGAGTCCACACCGTATCAAATAACGGGACGTTAACCCCGTTAGCTTAAACACCCAATCGCCAACGAAACACCAATGGATGACAATAGAGCGTTCATTTAAACAAAATGAAGTCATTTTGTTCTCCTTCTTCGTTGAAAAATCTTGAACGTCGGAGGCTCGTGCTAGACGCCGGCTATCTTCCAGAAGATCTATCTTCGTCATTTTCCATCCTTATCCCTCCAAACTTCACCAGCATGCATGTCTCTCCATCGCCTTCAATTCTCCTAGGCTAAGAATTCAAATCCTACCCTAGAACTAGGTTGGCGAAGACAAAACACAAATCAAAGGATAAGGTTGTAGAAGCCAAATTCAATATGAAATCGAATGTGAAATTGACCTGGCTTGAATATAAATACTCCATAGGTGTTCTTCTTCCAAGCCATCGAACAAACTCCAACAATTGTAGCTTGCTTAAAGATTTCCACTAAAGTTCCGGCGACTGGATTTTTAAGAAATCATTCTTGCGTTCCAAGATTCGATCTAGAGCTCTGGAAAGTTTCATAAACAACATTGGAGTGTTCTCCAATCACTAGTAAGCTTCTAGATATGATGTAATTCAAGTTATGATTCAAAGTTAGAATTTTTCAAGTTCGACCGTGTTGATCTTGTTTAGGGCTCAATTTTATTCTTTTATAGTCGAAATCAATCCCTAGATGATGTCCAAGCTTTCTGTTGAAAAATATTTCATCAATTAAACCTCAATCAAAAAAACCCAAATTTGATTTGAAAATCTGAAAATTTTGAAATTTGTGTTCTTGATCTTTTGAACTTGAATTTTGATTCAAATAGTTTCCTAACATGTTTACAAACATGTTAGGATGATTTTCAAATGATATTACATACATCCAAATCATGTTTGATCGAACTGAAAATTTTGAAATAAAAAGTTTAAATTTCAGTTTTAAAATTTGTTATAGAAATCACTTGATGTTCTTGTTTTGATCGTGTTCGATTGTAAATATCATTTTGAAGTTGTTGGAACAAGAATTAGGCCATGATATGGCCTAATTCAAAAGTTCACAAATTTTGCCCTAGAAATTGTTTTGAAAAATCAATTATCTTAGGGTTTGATTGATCAATTTTAGGATTAGGGATTATGATTCCTACATCCATATGAGTTGATAGCAACTTACAGATCATGTTTCATGATCTGTATCAAAATATATAAACTTGCAATTTTAATACCAAATGGAGAACATTCAGTATTCTTGGACCGAGTCTTGTAGGATCGAGGACCGAGAAGAAGGACCGAGTATCCTCGGTCCTAACCGAAGCCAAGCACCGAGAAAATTGACCTAGGATCGAGACCAAGGACCAATGTTCTTGGCTTAGGACTGAGCCCTAGTATCGGTGTTCTTGATCTAGGACCGAGAAATCCGACCGATAATTCTCACCTAGGACCGAAAGGTCTGACCTGTTATCGAGACTCCTAACACCCACAACCAAGAAATCTAGATCTGGAACTAAGACTCCTAGACCTAGGACCGAACAATTTGAGTTCAGGACCGAGCCTCTCGAACCCTAGGACCGAACACTTTAGTCCTCTAACTGAGTATCCCGAGTCCCAATCTTGAGCAATCTCGATCTAGACCGAGCCCGTAAAAAATGGACCAAAGTCCTAGGACTCCAGTTTTAAGGCCTGTTTGGTTTGACTTTTCAAAATCCAAAATTATTTTTGTAATTTTGGAACTCCAATACATTTTCAAATAATTCTGAAAGGTCAGAAAATAATTTCAAAATATTTTCGGGATATTTCCCAAATAAATATTTTGACTAAGGCTCCGTTTGGAATTTTTTTAATTCTAATACTTTTATGATATTTTCAGGTCTTGTACTCAATTTTACATAACCGCAATCGCAGGTACGCACTTCTAAATAATTTTGTACAATTATTTACGTAATCTTAACTTATCCTTATTTAGGACCTTCGGACTACTAATTAAGGGAAATAAATGTTATAAATAAATCTTTTTATAGACAAACTTTTAAAAAATGAAACCATTTTCAACGGGTGTGGAGGACATAGCGCGAAAGCTTTTTCCCGAGCATAACCAAATAACGAATCCCTTTATGGAAAACTCTGTTATAAAGTGCGTTTATATTACATTTACTGATTTTTCTAAAATTATTTGGCGACTCTATTTTCAAATAAATATTATTTTCTTAAATTAATTATGTTTGATTAATTTAAACGGATTTCAATCAAATTATCATTTGATTATAACAAATCCCCATATTATTAAAATTTGAATAAAATTAATTGTTTTTACATAGTTAATTTCAAAAACATTCATGTATTGTTAAAATCTTTACAAATAATGTTTTATTTTTAAAAGATGTCTAGCATAGCACGCAAACCAAAGTTAAAACTATTAAACCTTGAGTCACTCTGAATCTCCGTATTGACACGTACTAAGTTACGGAACTAGTGAACAATTGAATGCTTGTTTTTCAAGTCTTATTGAGTCAGATATATGATGTCTATGGTGGTTTCATATTAGTTTTTTTATAACGATGTTTTGGAATTTTGTCAAAAAAAAACGATGAAAAAATAGGTTAATTATTTAAGTTTTTAATTTGTTAAATTACTATAATATCATTTTATATTTAAAATTTAATTTTTAAAATAAAATATTTTAATATTTTGGTTGATAAAATAAGTAATTTGATAGTTATAATGATAATAATACAATGAGATCTAAAAAAAAATTATAAAAATTAGGAGTAATCAATAAAAAAAAAAAATAAATAAAATAACCATCAAGAGCTGTAAAGGTAAAATTTAAAGATAAAATTTTCATAACTGTTATATATTTACATAATTTAAAGGTAAAATTTTCTTAAAAAATGTTTGAAAAAAAAAATCAACTAATTAATTTTTTACTTTAAGAAAAGAATTTAAAAAATATATTTAAAACTTTTACTACTTTCTTTTTTTAAGTTATATCTTTATTTTAATAAAAAAAATGTTCAAATCAATTTTATAAAATAAACTATAAATAAAAGAACAAAAAAAGTTTATATATATTATGCATAATATTTATTTAAATATATAGAAAAATAAATTGATTTTTTAATATATATATATATATATTATTATAAAGAACTTTATAGATATATTATTAGAAAGAAAGTGAATATTTAAATATATAATATTCTCTTTCTAAACATGTAAAATATATTCATTAATATTTTTAGTTGAATTGTGATAATCTATCTGCCACCATTTTTCTTTCATCTTTTAAAAATATTTATATTATCAAAATCTGTTATTCTCCTTCATCTTTTAATATTGAGATATAAATAGATCTATCATTCTTGTATCTACTCTTCATATCTATTTAGACAAACAAAACTTGTCAAAAAAATTTAACAAATTACTATCATTTAACATGGACAAATTAGTGTGCCTCGTATTATTGTTAACTCTTATCATTTTTGGTAAGTTTCTTATTTCTTTAATAAGACTTTGTTATTGATTATAATAAAATAATTTTAATTTGTTGATTTTTCAGAGAATAATAATGGAGTAAGGTTAGTTAATGCGCTTTTATGTCCAAACCCGAGTAAAACTTTTTACGGTGCATGTATAAATCCCAGTTGTAGTGAACATTGCAGGAATGAAGGCAACAGTTACGGAAAATGTAATGATTTTTATGAATTCAAGTGCACTTGTTACAAGCATTGTCCATAAATAATTATAATCATGTATGACAAAACCAAATTCTAAATAAAAATGATATCATTCTTATTTATTATGTGTGACCATTTTGATAATTTTCTTTAACATATAAATTTAATTTATAGGGTCGACAATTTCTAACTTAACACGAAAATACGATTCGAACTGAACACAATATAAATCAGGTTAGGATAATGTATTTTTGGGTTTGAATCGAAATAATATTTGATCTATTTAACCTGATTAATAAACATTTTAAAATATAGTCCATTTCAAATGACTAAAAAGATAGAGAAAATCTATTCCAAATATAAGAGAATCTAATAATACATTTAAAATATATTTTTTCTCATGTTGTTTAACAAATTTTTAATATAAGATAATAAAAGTACAGAGAAAATGGTTTGAAAGGTTTTTTTAGACCTAAATTCTAATGTATTAAGTAGACTAGTCATTTAAATTTGGAATGAATAACTAGATTTTAAATAAAAGTATAGACCTAAAGAGAAAAGAATATAAATTTAAAAATTTTTAATTGGGTCATTAAGCTGCCATCTTAGGAGTGGGTCTCACTTTATGCCGGCCCAAATAATATTACAAAACATACTTTAATGATTCGGCCCATTTTGCTTTTCATATTTGTTTTTTTTAACTAATTGTAGTTATTTAAATAAATATTTTTTCAATTGATTTAATACTTTTAATTTAAAAAATTTATATTTAAGGGGTTAAAATTTCGAATTAATTTTTAAAATTTTACGATATTAAAAAAGTTAACGAGTCTGATTTTAAATAAACTCTTAAATAGGTAAATTTTACAATTTTATGAGTTTATAAATATTTTGTAGTCATTTAAGTATTTATTTTTTAAATTGATTTAATACATTTTAAATTATAAAATTTATAAAATAAAATGTATAGTACTTTTATTTTGTGATATGGATTCACATTTTAGATTTGTTTTTATTCTTTGTAACGAAATTATTAAGACTCTTAAAATCTCGAGTTAACTCTTAAAATTCTACGATTTTACGGTTTCAAAAATGTTTATTGAGTCTAATTTTAAGTAAAGTTTTAAATATGTAAACTCTTACTATTTTAAATTTACGATAATAAAATTTTACAATTTTATGAGTTTATAATTAATTTCGATTTTAGGAGTTTATAAATAATTTCAATTTTATTATTTATATTATTTTACAATAAAAATAATTTTGTATTTATAAATTAAAAGAAGTTTATTTATTCAAATAAATAAATTAATTTTATTAATTTTATAAATATTTTTTTTATAATGTTGTTTATTTATTATTAATTTGTAATTAATTTTATATTTATATATATATAAAATTTTAAATTGATTAGTATAAAATACTTACCTATATAAATAATAATAATAATATTTAATTAATATTTTTCAAATTAAACGTTTACAATTTTAAGTAAACTCTAAATTTTAGAGTGTTTAATAAATAATTTTACGTCAATTCTCGATTTTAACTGTCTTAACAATTCCAATAAATAAGACACGTTTAAAACTTAAGATATACTTCAACCAAATAATTTAACTTTTAAAGGAGGCAAATCCTTTCCTAATTCATTGTTGGTAGTCTCATATAAAATTTAAATAATTAAACAATTGATAAAAAAAAATTAATTTTTGAAATAAACTTATAATAAGAAAGAACTAATACAATATTTTTTTTTTTAATTTAGAACGTTTAATTTAAGGAGAGTTCTAACCTATCAATTTTTTCTTTCAAATAAAGATTTTATTGAAAGGAAATTGTACGTAAACCTTATAAAGAATGTTAGTTGAACATTCCACACAAAATTTTGTTTGGGACCAACACCTTAACTAAAAATAATTTAAAAAATAATAATTAAGATGATATTGAGAAGGTAGAAATTGCCTTGGTAAAATATTTAAAGATATTAATATATAATAATATAATAAAAAATAAATTTAAAATAGAAATTATTTTAATATTTAATTAATAAATTGATAAATAAAATAAATAAAAATAGTGAAATAATAACCTATATGAGATTTGGTGGATGATCTCATGATATGTAAATTTGAGACTCTTTGGCAGCCCGTTTTAAGCAACTTTATTTTTTATTGTTTTAATAAATAATATGAGATATAATATTATAATATTAAAATTAATAAATATTATATATGATTTAAATTCAAACATATTAAAAACAAAGTTTTAAAGAGTGATGTTATATATGCTCATGCATAAGAGCTAGCATGATTTTAGGGCGACAGAATGAACTTAGTTAGGGCAAAGTTTAATATATAGATTTGTCAAACTCTAAGTTATTAGAAATTTAGAGTTTTTTTTTAAAAAAAAAATGTTGACATTTATAATTAATAAAATCTAGTGAAATTGTAAGGGTTCAATTTTAAATAATATTATTTATATATTATTATCATTTATATACATAATTAAATATAAAATTAATTTTAAAATAATAATAATAAACAAATAATATTAAAAGAATTTATAATTACAAAAAAATTACATTTGTTATAAATATAAATTCACTTTATTGCTATCAAATTGTAAAATTGAAATAATTTATAAAGTTATAAAATCATAAAATTAAAATAATAAAATTTTAAAATCAGAATTATTAATTTTTTAAAATGGTATGATTTTAAGACTTAAATTGAAATTTTAATTAAATAAAATTTTCAATATTTTTAAGGTCATCCTCGTCAATCAAATCAAAATACAATTTTATTTCTATTTATAAGAAGAATACTTTTTTATTATTAAAAGTTAGTTTTACTTACTCGTGTGTACATTGTCTTTTTTATTACCTTCCACTTGTTTACCAAGAAAACATCACTTGTTATTATAGAAATCATCTTTTCATTTTATTTTCTAGTGTATTTTTGAAGGAATTTTGGGATCTACTTTGGAATATACTTCAAATCATTTGGATGACCTTATATATTGTCATATGTTGGGTTTTGAAAAAGAAATGTTTTATAGTTTCTAAAACTAACATTAACAAAAAAAATACAATTTATCTTTACGTAAAATAGTTTAAAAGTTTATTTGACATTACAAATTACGGATTCGATTCTTACCTAAATCGTCTTAAATATTAGTGAAAATAATGAAAGTGGAGGGCATATATAAAAAAAAAAATCATTAAAAAACAAAACAAAAAACTTTTTTATCCAATAAGTTCTTTTCTTAAAAAAAACACAAGATCAAACAAGCTCTAAAGGAATAAAATAAAGGTGTATGATGCAATAATCACAATAACTCTTGCTTGATACTATATACCACCATTTTATTCCACATAAACAATCTGTTTTCAAAGAACACCCAAAGAAAGTTATAAATATTATTCAAACCCTAAAAATTTAACAAACAAAAAACAAATTCCAAATACAAATTAAATTGCATGCACCATTTCACTCATATATGTGCAATATTGTGAGTTAACTCGGCCTATACAAACCTGGTAATAAACAATAACATAAAAACTCTTTACCCATGTTATTATTTTCTATGATTTTTCCTTGTTTCAGGTAGTCCAATGAACAACTGTGTGTCCACTTCTTGCTCCTTCAATTCACCCGGAACAAGAGACGTCGAATCCAATGGATTTTGCACGACGTCGCTCTGTTTAGAAACACCCAAAATATCAACAAACAAACAGATATTAAAAGGAAGAACTTGAATTTAGTAATTTTCACCTTCTCCCTTAATTCAGCATTTTCTTCTTCTAACTTTCTCTCCTATACATAATAAATAAAACAAACAAAAAAAAAGTGAGTCTCAACCTAAATTTGTAAGCATGCTATATATAGAACTTCTAACTCACAGATTCTTTCAGCTGCTCGATCTTCTCAATGAACAACCGATTCTAACATAGAACATTAAAAGGCGACGAATTTAGATTAAAACCCTTTGTATTTTATTTTTGTTTAATTAAATTGTGTTAGAATATTAATTTACCTTTCTTGATCTAATAAAAGAAAGAGATTTGTGTAACTGTTCTTCCAACTTTTGCAACTCATCCAATGAGCAAGGCTCCAATCCATCTCCCAAAAGCTTCCTTAAAAGTTAAAAATATTACCAGGAATGAATTGAAATGTTCCTACAAATTAAACAAATCCATGCATGCATTAGAATGCACAAACCTTTTTGAGTTTTCAAGTTGTTCGATCTTCTTTTTCATGGATGCATCTTCTTCCTTGTTATTCTTCATATAAGTACATGATTTCTTAGCGAAATCTGGAAAATTAATCCCGACATTTGAATCAAGAGATGGTTGATAGAAGGACTTGCACAAACCTGTTTGTGGATGAGTCCACTGCGGCATGTGCTTCCTATTTCCTTGGCATTCTTTTCGTACCTCTCTATGGTTTCGGTTATGCTGAAAGATTCTCAAAGTGAACAAAATTGGTGAAATGTTACTTAAGTTTAGATGAGCATAATTTGAATTGATTACAGTTCTAAATTCTAATTTGAATTTTATAAAAAACAGGAATTTAATTTCAATTAAATACTTAATTTTGACCAAATGAAATCATGATATAATTAGGATGAAATTAAAACTTAAAGATTCATATACATTTTAATAATTTCATTGAAATTGATAATTGAAATTATTTATTTTACATCAAACAGATAATGAATTTGAATTGAAATTGAACCTACAACTTCAATTCTAATTTCAGTACCATAATCAAACATAACCTTTATTAGAGATTATGGAAAGTCTCTAATTACTACTTTTACTCATAATCCATATTTCCTAACTTGGAAATTTGAAATCAGTTGTTTTAGTTTTTCGTGTTTTGGTTTGATTGTAAAGTTCTCCAATATCTCCGTTTGTTGACTATTGAAGATGACAGTGGATTATCAAGTAACATTCAAGGTAGTGGTAGCTGTGACGAACATGTGTTGATTTATCATTCGCGATCAAATGTTGAAAACTGTTTTTTAAGCATGGGGCGTGGCATTCATGACAATTACAAACAATGGTATTCGAGGATACTCCATTCTTTAACAGATGACTCCACATTGGTTGTTACGTCCACTAATGATGAATGTTGATGATAAAATGAGCCATTTAGAAGAATGTATCAAAAGAGGGGTGAAATGACAGAATAGAGTGATGTCATTCTAAATTTCAGTTATCTCATACAGTTCTTCAATGCTTCTGTATCGTGGTGTTCTCTCACTTGAGTTTGCTTCGGACAAACTTTGCATCGGTAAGGTAGGTGGACTAGACTCTTAAAGCTCATCTATCCTTGGATGCTCTAATTCACCTCCTCCTTCAAAGTAATAAGAGAGTTGGACTCGTCTTCTTGAATGTTTCAATCTCATGTATATTCTTCATCGAACTCCACATTGTGACATAAATTTTTTTCCGTTGTTTGAATTATAGAGTTTATATCATTTGAAACTTGAGTCGTAGCCTACGAACACGAGCTTCTTGCTTTTATCATCAAGTTTCGTTCTGTCCATTTGACACATGAGCATACACAATACTTCCAAAGACTCTAAGATTAAAGATCTCGGGGCTTTCTTCCACTCCATGCTTCTTGTGGTGTCTTTTTGTGCACACTTTTTGTTGGAGAGCGATTCATTAAATTCACTGCACAAGCCATAACTTCAATCCAAAACTCCTTAGGAATTTGTTTGCTCTTGAACATGCATGGAGCCTGGTTCAATATAATTCGATTCTTCCTCTCAGCTACTCCATTTTGTCAAAGAGGATCTTGGAGTTGTCAAGGGACGACGAATTCTATGGTCGTCACAATACTTATTGAACTCCTTTGATGTGAACTCTCCTCCACGATCAGATGTCATGTCCTTAATGGAAAGACCACATTCTTTATCTACAAGAGCTTTAAAGTTTTTGAAATTCTCAAACACCTCTGACTTCTCCTTCAAAAAGTACGCCCACGTTTTTCTTGAATAATCATCTATAAAGAGGAGAAAGTATGTATTCTTATTGAAAGAACTCAGATTGATTGGTCCACACTAATGTGTGTACGAATTCAAGTGGTTTTGTAACTCTTGATGTTGACTCCTTTGAAAAACTCTTCTGGAACTACTTTCTAAGTAAGCATCTTTCACACAATTGGTCTGAATTGTGAATGGAAGGTAAGTCTCTCACCATCTTCTTATTCTCTAAAAGTTCAAGACTGTCAAAGTTGAGATTACCGAATCGTAGATGTCATAGTCATGATGGTTCGCTATAGCAAGTTTTGAGACACTTTTCTACATCATTTTGAATGTTTAGAAGAAACTATATATTCTTTCACATAGGTACCTTGGTAATCAAGTTATTTATATCATCCCTTATGTATATATATGTTATGTTCATTCAAGTGGATGCCATAACCTTTTTCCAATAATTGTCCCAAACTAAGAATATTATTCTTCAGGTTAGGCATATTGTAGACATTTGAGATGAATTTATGATTTCCATTCTTCATGCGTATGAGGATTTTATATTCTCATTTACCGCTATATGTGACTCATCTCCAAATGAAATATTTTCATATATTAATTCATTTAGCTCCACGCTCTGATCTCCACATATGTGATTGCTTGCACTAGTGTCAATTTACAATATGTTTGTTTGACCTCTCTTCTTGTATTAATTTTTTTCTTCTACAAGATTAACCCTTTCTTATATCTTGGTCGAGTATCTACACTCAAATCAAATCAATAATGACCAAACTTGTTGTAACTATAGCACTTGACATTAGATTTTCATACCTAGGCCATGAGTTGTCTCCTTTACGCCTTCTAATAGCTTGTGAATATCGACCTCGTTTTCCATTGTTGTTGTGATTACCTCTTCCTTTTCATTTCCCTTGTGCTCGTCCACGACTCCGTCCTTTTTGGCTTCCATGAACATTATCTTCTTTTATATTTAATTTTAGTAATGGCTCTATGACCTCTTTTTGTTTTTTCATCATAGGCTTGTAGAGAGCCCATGTGTTTCTCAATAGTCATAGTATTCAAATCATTATTCTCTTCAATATTAGTAATAATAAAATTGAAGCTTGGATTTAAAATACGAAAAGTTTTCTCAATGATTTTGACTTCACCATTTTTTAATTGATTAACTACAGTTAATGCTCCAGAGCAGTAATCAAAAATTATTTTGGATTCCTCCATAAATAAAAATTCAAACGTATCCTAAGAGTTTGAAGAAGAATCTTCTTAACTCGCTCGACTCCATTGTTCCAAGTTTTAAGAGTTTAAAATCTGAATTTGAGATTGACTTAGTGTAGTTTCATCTTGCTCCTCGAAGTCTTTCTCGACAACGTCCCATGCATTTTGAGCTCATATTAACACATTCATCTTCATGCTCCAATTGTGGTAGTTTGTCTTGGTGAGCATCAGAATTTGAAAAAGGAATCCTCCATTTGCCATCTTTGAATAGGAACTTCTAACTCTAATACCACTTTCTTATAAATTAGATTTAGGGAGATAAGTTTTAAAGAGGGATTAATATTTAGAAGGAAACTCGTTATATTATTTTCTCTCCATTTACTTACATCCGTAATTATACTTTTAATCTTAGTTTTTAAACTCTTTTTAAGTTCCATATATATCTACTTTATAATATCTTAGAACTTTATGAAATTCTTTAGAGTGTTCTAGATATGATTTCTCGATAATCTTTTAAAAACTAAATATTAAGATATTTGAGTTGTGTAATATATTGATGAGCCTAAATTAGTACTAACACAAAGTATCAAAATTCAAATCAAGTTTATATTTCAACACGTGTAACCTAAGTTGTTGAAGTCATTGGTACCTCTTGTGGCTAAGGTTGACATCGTGATGAGACTCTCACCCTTAGTCTCTAATTATTATTATTTTCAATTGAAACAAAATTGCAAGTCTTAAACATCCTTATAATCATTCAAATGAAATGAGTTGTTTAACGTGGAATCAAGACTTTTTGAATGTTAGTTCAAAACACTTTATTTTTATATTACTAAACAATGATGTTATGTAACGATTTTTGAGCCCTAGACTTATGTTCAGATAGACAATGGTAGAATTATATTGTGTTTAACGCTCAATTACATTCTTTATTAACAAAAATATGAAAGACATTTTATTTATTGAGAGAATAGATTGGAAGTTGATTTGTTAGACAGTCTAAGCAAGTTGTTGTACCGATTGATATCACTATTTGTTTTTCATTTTGGTTACTTATGTGATGTTCTACATTGATAAATCAAAGGAAATATGGACTATTTATCAAATTGGGGATAATAGACTATACATACATCCATGGGTAAATTTTTGGTTTGGATTGTGGTGACCTATTATTGCCTAATGTATTTGTAGTATGTTCTCGAATTTGTGGAGTTACAAATGGCATCCTCTTGAATCATGCGGGAATAAATTATTATGTGGGTCATTTCTAGATTGTTAAATGGGGGAGAGACTAAGATTGTGAATGAAACGTGACGATGACGTCATGAAATCACAGAAAATATGGACTTTTATAAGAGTGAAGTAAATTCGAGAAATTATATAAAATATAAACATTTTATAAGAGTAGAGTTAATAGATAATAAATATTTTCATTGGTACTTTTGGATTTAGGTTGTGATGGTCCATTTGTTGCCTAAAGTATTTGTAGTATGTTTCCTATAAGAGGACTTCTCTACTATATATATAATTAGACAAAAGCCTTCATCAACGGGAAGACACTCAATATACAAGGCTTCTTCCTATAGATCCTTATTACACTTTCCTTAATAATGATGCACAATTACACTCTTCTTTGTCATGAAGATTCATATACATCATGTTCTCGTGCACCCTAGTCTTTAGGGTACATGGGTTGAGGATTACACTAATGATGTTTTGGAGAAAACTCCACATGTTGAGGAGCCTGTGATTCACTTTGATTCCAAGTCTTTTATCTTTATTTCTCGAAACATGTTGTAAATCATGTTAAGAACCGAGATGAATACTTGATAAAGTATGCATCATAAATCACGATTATGCGGAACTCGTCACATTGTATAAACAAATCTTAAATGGGGGCGTGGATTAACAGACAAAAAGATCTTTAAGAACATTGAGAAAAAAACATATAAATATAACTTAATAAAGGCAAGAGAGAAAAGCGCACAAACTTTTCAGTGTTATGAACTTGTTAAGAATAATGAGTCAATATTGTATAGTATTTATATATTAAGGTGCTTAGTATGTGTTAGGTATATATTAAGGTTTATATACATTAAGAGCCACATTAGAGTTTAGGGTTTCTTATCTATATATAGTTGTCTCTAACTATTGGAGAGGTAGAACTTTTTAAATCTTTTTATTCGTAACTTTGTATCAGAACCATAGAATTAGGGTTAGGGTTTCTTTTTTGTTTTTTCCATCCTCTCTAATTGTTATTGGGATTGTTCTTGTTGCACTAATTTGTCATGTCAAAAGGAGGTCAACCCAATTCCAAAGATAATGATGGCGTTACTAGTCTGGGATATCATTTCAACTCATCCCTCATTCTTAGCCCTGTGAAATTGGATGGGTCAAATTAACTTGCATGGTCGCAAGCTTGTTTACTTTCGGTTCAAGCTAATAAAATGCAGAAATTTATTAATGGAATATCTAAGAAACCCAAGGATAATGATCCAAAATTGAATGATTGGGTATCGGACAATTCCATGGTGAAAACATGGCTCTTTAATTCTATGGAACCAAATATTCAAAAGAGTTGTCTATTTCTTTGCACTGTTCAAGAAATTTGGAACTTGATATCTAAGACATATTCCCATTTTGAAAATTTTTTGAAGGTTTATGAGATTTGAAAGAGAGTTCGGGAAATAGTATAGGGTAACATGACACTAACAAAGTACTATTTTAAGTTGACAGGGTTATGGGCGGAGCTAGATCATTATCGCATCTTCACAGTAGAATGTACGATGGATTTAGAGGCTTATCAAATGATTATAGAAGAAGATCGTCTGATTGACTTACTAGTTGGCCTAGATATTTACTATGATCCCATTAAGGAAAAATTGATCGGGAAGTTTCACTCCATGATGTTTCGACTACCCATGCTTGTATTTTGGGGGAGGAGACTCAACAACATACTAGTTCCTCAATCAAAATAATCTGATCATTCCGCTCTTGTTGTTACCCCTGTTCATGCTACTGCCCCATCAATAGAACTTTCCTTTGTTGATAAGAGTCCATCTTTGTGTGATCACTATCAGAAGACATGGCATACTCGTGATAGACGCTTCTTCCTACATCCTCACCTTCGTGGCATTGGCTGTGGTCTTGGTGGCGGCCGAAGTCTTGACTCTGGGAGACATCGTCAACATAGTGCTCACCTATCAGAGGAGACACAAATTTCTAGTATGGATACTCATTCACGTGCAGTAGAGGCTTCGTTAACGGCTTCTAAGACGAGTGTTCTTCGCAGCTTACTAGCAAACTCTTCTATTCTTTCCACATCCTCTCATTTTTCCCATTTCGGTATGGCTTCCTCCTTAACATCCACATAGTATTCTTCTAACTCTTGGATCATCGATTCAGGAGCCTCTAACCATATGACAAACTCTTCTAGCTTGTTTAGCTCTTATTTGTCTTAACAGAATACTATTTGGGTTGTAAATGGATCCCTTATACCTATTCTAGGAAAATGGTCTATTCAATTTTCTTCCAAATTAGCTTTGAACTCTATCGTATATGTTCCATCATTCACTTCAAATTTTTTATTTATTAAATGTATTATAGAGTCTCTCAATTTTTTGGTAACATCATTCCCTTCTTACTGTGTTTTTTAGGACATAGTAACTGATCAGACGATTGGTGGGGGTAAAGTCTGCAATGACTTATATATCTTGGAGAATGTGCATATTTCTTCAACAATGGTCCACCAAGTATCAATTAGCTCCTCGTTAAAGTCTTTGCATTCATGGCATAGACGTTGTGGTCATCCCTCATTTGGTATATTAGAACATCTTTTTCCTACTTTAACTAGACAATGTAGTAGGTCTGACTTTATGTGTGAACCATGTGAACTTGCGAAACACAAACATTTTAGTTATCCTATTAATAATCAGGACTCCATTTTATGTTATTCATTCTGATGTTTGGGGCCCATCTCGGGTTACTGGTCGTTCCGGTTATAAATGGTTTGTTACTTTTATTGATTGTCATACTCGCCTCACATGGATTTACTCACTTCGTCACAAAAATGAAGTATTTAAATGTTTTAAATTATTTTATGCTATGATTCATACACAATTCCAAATTGTTATACAGATCCTACGGACCGACAATGGTACAGAGTATACTGAAAGGGGGTTTGAGTCTTACTTATCCTCTCATAGCATTATGCATCTTACTACATGTGTCAAAACTTCTGAACAAAATGGGATAGCATAGAGAAAGAATTATCATCTCTTTTAAAGGTTGCTAAGTCTCTTATGTTTACTATGCATGTTCCTAGTTTTCTATGGGGAGATGCAATTTTGACTGCATCATGCTTAATTAACCGTCTTCCCTCTACTATTCTCAAATTCAAGACTCCAATATCATTTCTCCCACATACTTCAAAACATCCTCTCACACTTCGTGTATTTGGATGTGTCTACTTTGTTCATAATTATGCTCCATTGCGTGGAAAGTTAGATCCCCGAGCTTTAAAATGTGTCTTTATCGATTATTCTCCAACTCAGAAATGGTACAAATGTTATCATCCTCCCACTAAATGGATGTTTGTTAGTTTGATGTCACCTTTTAAGAGTCGACTCCTTATTACACCTCCAACTCATGGTTATCTCTTCATGGGAGAGTTTAGAAAAAGAAGAAATAAACATGGAGCCTTCTTCAATTCCCATCTTTGTCACTTAAGGGAAACATAAAGAGTTAGACCCTCTTCCTTTTCCAAGATAGGAGGAGAAGGAAGCACCTTCTAATGGAGAATCAAGTTTGACACTCGGTAGACTTAATGGACTGAATTTGTTGACATACTCACGTAGACAACATGAAGATGATATATTTCCCCAACAATTGTCTGATCTGAAAGTTAGTCCCACAGTTTCTCCTTCCTCCTATACAAACGGTAATCATTCTCTTTCTAACCTTGATCTTTTCATAGCTTCTAGAAAATGTTATAGATAATGTACTCAACATCCAATTTTTAACTTTGTTTCTTATAATTCTTAATCTCCTTTCTATTGTGCCTTTGTTTCCACTTTGTCTTCTCTTTCTATTCATTAGTGTTGGCAGGATGCTATACTTGAACCAAAGCACAGAAGTATTATGGGTGAAGAGATGAATGCTCTTAAGAAGAGCGACACATGGGATCTTGTGACTCTTCCTGTTGGTAAAAAATAGTTTGGTGCAAATGGATGTTCATAGTAAAATATAAGCCAGATGGAACAATTGAAAATTATAAGGCAAGACTAGTTGTGAAGGGGTACACAGACACATGGGATTGACTATCAAGAGACGTTTGCTCCCATCGCCATGATGAACTCCATTCGAATCCTAATTTTTTGTGTTGTTAATCTAGGATGGAATCTTCAACATCTTGATGTGAAGAATGCATTTTTGCATGGCAACTTAGAGGAATAAGTTTATATGGATGTCCCACATGGCTTCTCATATCACATTACAAAAGGGAAAGTGTATAAGCTCAAGAAAACTTTGTATGGGCTAAAATAATCTCCTAAAGCATGGTTGGGCAGATTTCGTAGTTCTATGATAAGGTTTGGATTCAATTAGACCATACAATGTTTGTTAAGAGACAAAGAGGCAAGATTACAATATTGATTGTGTATGTCGATGACATCATTGTGACGGGTGATGATGAAGATGAGATTAACTCAATCAAACAATGGTTGGCGACTGAGTTTGAGGTCAAATATTTGGGTTCATTGCGGTACTTTCATGGGATTGAGATAGTCAAATCATATCGTGAGATCTTTCTCTCCCAACAAAAGTATGTCATTGATCTCCTATCTAATACTGGGATGCTGGGATGCAAACCTGTGAACTTTCCTTTTGAAGATAATCATAAATTTCCAGAGGTGCTGGTATCGAGGTGGGTAAGGAGAGATATCAACGGTTAGTTGGGAGACTTATATACTTTATTCATACTAGGCCTAACATTGCATATGATGTTGGGTTGTGAGCCAATACATGCATGATCCTCGTGAGACTCGTATGGATGTAGTCCATCGTATTCTAAGATACTTGAAGGCAACACTGGGAAGGGATTGTTGTTTAAACTTCACGATCACCTAGATGTTTAAGGATATACCGACTCAAATTGGGTTAGCTCCTTGGATGATAAGCGTTCCACTTTAGGCTATTGTGCCTTTGTTGGAGGTAACCTAGTAACTTGGTGCAACAAGAAACAAACGGTGGTAGAAAAGTCTAGTGTCAAGATAGAGTATAGAGTTATAGCTTTTGGCGTTAGTGAGCTCTTGTAGACTTGGTCTCTTCTTGTAGAACTTAGTTTTACACCAACTAGCCCTATGAAGCTATTTTGTGATAACAAGGCTACTATCTCTATTACTCATGATCCAGTTCAACATGATCGATCCAAACATATTGAGATTGATCGGCACTTCATCAAGGAGAAGATTTCTAGAAGTCTCCCCTGTACCCCTTATGTAAAGACTGGTGATCAACTAGTCAATGTCTTAAATAAGGGTCTTAGTATAGTAGAGATTCTGTTCTCATTATAAGCAAGTTATGCACGATAAATATCTTTGCTCCAACTTAAGAGGGAGTGTTAAGAATAATGGGCCAATATTGTATAGTATTTATATTTTAGGGTCCTTAGTATATGTTAAGTATATATTAAGGCCCATATGTACATATTAAGGTAAGGTCTACATTAAGGTTTAAGGTTCCTTATTTATATATATATAGTTGTTTCCAACTATTGGAGAGGCAGAACATTTGAAAAAAAATTATTCATAACTGAACTACAATAAGAAGACAAGATTCTATCATGTCAATGATACATATGAGATGAGAATTGAAAATCAAATTAATCACAACTCTTTTCAGTTTATAAAATAAATAAGACAATTTTTCATTTAACCACAGTAATATAAAATATTCAAAATAAGTTAGGACAATAATTATCATAATTTAGTTGAACGAGGCATGAAAATCTATCACAAAATGTGAAATAAAAGGAACCACGTAAGAAAATCTTATTTTTAATAGACCAAAGTCAACGCACACTCTTTCTAGTATTGAGGTTGAGATGTCATAATTTCTTGATATTTGATGGTGTGTTATTTAATGTCCCATTTGCTGGTTTATTTTTATTATTATTATAAGAAAAAACAGACCTGAACATTAAGATTTTTGTTCTATTTTTTTCACGCAATCAAATTCACATTCACGTGTTTAATGAAATGATTTTATATTTTCAATCATAAGATGAGCACCTTTATTATAAATACAAGTTTAGAATATTTAGAATACTATATATTATAATTCTCATGCAAATTAAATGGATATTTGATCTTTTTGCCATAATTTCTAAAACATATATATATCTTGTTTTCATGCAAATTTTCAAAATGTGGAAGCAGCTACAACTTAGACAAATACCATTTCAAATTGTAAGATATATTTATTGAAAATGAGTTTTTTTCATTAATCCAAGGCTCTAAACATAAAAGTCACATTTATCGTGGAAAATATAGACTAATTCCTCTAATATGCTAGGTCTAGAATATATTATTTAATATAATTATAACTTAACTTCAAATTTAGAAGGAAAAATTATTCCTTTTGTCATTTTTAATCTGGGACACCAAGCAACATAAGAAAAAGAGTGCAAGAAAAAAAATTCTATAAATTGAACTCATCAATGAAGTGTGTACAATTTATAAAAACAAAAGTAAAAATCTTTTCATTAATAGACAATTAGCTTGAAGTTACATTACATTAAATATTGTAGGCTTATAATCAACTACACCAAATTAAGTATAAACAAGTTTATAGATGTTAATTTACAATTGTAATCACTATCTATATAGAAGAAAAAATAGTTGTAACATAAAAGGCTTAAATCTTAAAGTGAAGTGGAACAAATTGGGAAGATCCATTTGTTCAAAACAGTTAATTAAGACAACTTGTAAGATTTCTCTATAAGGTGAAATTGATTCTTTTGTGCATCAAAAAGTTCACCAATAAGACATAGTATAACTATCACCTCTAGTTACATAAATAATATCTATGACATTATTACTTATTGAACAATTCAACTGTCAATTTCTTTTGCTATATATATACACATAAAAGTTGCTCTAAATGAATTTCTTGGAGACATGAGTCTCAAACTTAAATAAACAAACATGAATTAGACATGCATGAATGCATTCTTCCATGAGATAATCATTATTGACCCTTTGTCCTTATACTCAATCTAATCAAAGTCATTTGCTAATTCTTTGAAATTAACCCATCTTAAAATAATAATTTGGTCACAACCCAGTACTAGATCAATAATTCACTCTAAGATAAGAAGCAAAGATCATTCATAGGTGTAAAAATGACAAGTTTGCACAAAGAAATCGAATGCAAAACATAAATAAAACTATCTATCACCTCTAATGTCATGGATACAAGGCTATAAATATGAAGAACATAAGGTGTATGTATGTACCTTAATTATAGCTAGTTCGGACCAATTAAGGTATACACATAAAAGTTGTGAGTAATTTAACTACATCATAGGCCTTGTTCTAAATGAATTTCTTGTTGACATAAGTCTCAAACTTAAATAACAAACAAGACCTTAGACATGCATGCATGCATTCTTCCATGAGATAATCATTATTGATCCTTTGTCCTTATACTCAATCTAATCGAAGCCATTTGCTAATTCTTTGACATTAAGCCATCTTAAAATGATAATTTGGTACCATAACTCTTTTATCAATTACAACCTAGTACTAGATCAAGAATCCAGTCAAAGATAAGAAGCAAAGCACATACATAGGAGGAAAAATGGCAACTTTGCCACTATCTATCACTTCAAAATGTTATGGATACAAGGCTATACATATGAACAACATAAGGTGTATGTGCCTTGTTTCTTGAATACCTTAATTAGCTAGTTCGGAGCAATTAAGGTATAGTTTAATTAATAACAGTCATTAATCGAGTTTGTTTGATTCAAATTAGTACTTATTATAAGCATCATGTGAAAACTTAATTAGAGGCAATCATTTGACTTAAATATGTCCTAGAAATTAAAAGCATAGATTGTTGATATAGTTCAATTTCAACCCATTTGTTTCAAAGGAGAGATTCATTAGATCCAATTAGGTTTAATTTAATTCAACTCTAAACTATATAAGAAATGAAAGAATTTGGAGAAAAGGGAAATAAATATATTTACCTGGAGCTAGAGTACTCATAGAGTCTTCCTTTAGGAGAAAAAACAATGAGAGCAATTTCAGCATCACAAAGAACCGAAAGTTCAAAAGCCTTCTTCAAAAGACCACTTCTTCTCTTTGAAAAGGTCACTTGTCTACTGGTTTCATTTTCTATTCTTTTCATCTGTGTTTTTCCTCTCACCATGATAGATCTCTTTTGGGTTTTCTTTCTTCCTGTTCACAGATCCAAGATAGAGAAGAAGAAAAAAAAGAATTTAAAGATGTCTAATTTCTTGAGACAGATCGATCTGACATCTAACCCATGAAAGAAAGAACCCTAGATTAGACTCTGAAGAAGAAGATGAAGAACAAGACAGCACTATAATATATATATGTAATATATTAGGAAAGGCAAAGAAACACTGAAAGGCCAACAATATGATCTCTTTCTTCTTTTGGTAAAATGCCCAAGAAACCATCTACTTTAAGAGAGAGAAATATCATAATTATAAATGTATTCTATAATTGGATTTCTAGCTCAGATTCCACTGTTTTTGCCCTATCTTATTCGATTTATTTCAAATAAAATAAATATATATTTATTTTATAAGACGGGTTTTAAAAAATAATATTCACAAACAACATTTCATTCCTTTTATTATAATATTATAAATAAGATAATTCAATTCATTAATTAAAATATTAAAAAAATAATAAATATTTTATCATCATATATTATTATCCACATATATTATTATCCACGTCTTTAAAATCAATCAATATTTTTTAAATAAAAAACATACCAAACAAGATCTAATAACTTTTTACCTAAATAATTAAAAAAATAAAATTATTTGAATAATTCTCCACCTAACAAGGACTGAAAGCTGTGTTGTGCGCGTGTGAAAGAGAAGAGAGAAAGAGGGTTTGTTTGCTTGGAAGGTTAAATTATTATTTTTATTAGAATTTTGTAGATTTTAAATAAATAAAAATATATTTTTGATAAAAAAAAATATTATTTGGTATTTTTAATAGATAAATTATTTTAAAATTTTATATTTAAAATTAATAAAAATTTGTAAGAATATTTTGATATTTTAATTGATAAATTAAATTATTTAATGAATAAAAAATATAAATATGAAAAATTATTTAAAAATACACTAAATAATTATAGGGTTTTGTTTAGATTGAGATTTTCTAAAATAAATTAATTATTAAAAATAATAATTTGTAATGATTTATTAGTAAAAAAATTGGTATTAATATATAAAAATAAAATAAAAAATAATAATTTAAAATAAAATTTATTTTAATATTTTAATCAATAAATTAAGTGAGGTGATGAATTAGAGTACGAGTGAGATTATTTAAATAATTCAAACTTAATTAGGTTAATAAGTTATTTGATCTTGACTATTTGAAGTTATTTTTTTATTTTTGTAAAAATAAAATTAGTATGTAAATAACTTTTTTTTAACTATTAAGAAATTTGTATTATGTTCCTAACTATTGTTATATTTATTTTTATTTTTAAATATTTTATTTCTTAGTAAAATAATATTTAATTATTTAAATTAACTAAAATAAATTTTGTGATTTTTTTAAATATATATAAAAAAATAATAGTTATAGGGGAATTAATCTCACAAAAACAAATGTCTCATGTTCAATTATCAATAACAATACTTTGTTGCAATAATATATAGACTCGAATACTAAGAATATCTCTAATTCAAAAACTCGTTCTCAAACTCAAACTTAAAACACATTAAATATCATATCAAACAAAATAATTCTTCCAACTCAAAATTTTATTTTCAACTCAAAAGAATATTTTAAAAATATTCCTTTATACCAACTTTTTAATATTTTCAATAACTATCTATATATTTATGAACTTTACAAATTAAACCTCGATATTTTTTCAAACTCACACCTATTAAATAATAATAATTATTATTATAGATCAATAATTCATACACATAAAAAAAAATAAATTAAACATTATTTATATTGTATTTTAACTATAGTAGAAAATGTAATTTTTATTTTTAAATGTGGTAAGAGATATATTTATAATTATGGTAAGAAATATAATTTTATTTTTAAGTATTTTTAAGAAATGTAATTATTAAATTTGCTATTTTTTTAGTTTTTAGTTTTTTTATTAATATTATTTATTATTATAAATTTATGATAAGTAAAAAATATTAATAAAAATATATAAGATAAAAATAAAAAATTAAACATATAAATAAATTACATATAAAAATTAATATAAAAATTCAATTAAATTAAAAGTTAAATGATCAAATTAAAAATTTAAAATAAATTATATAAAATGTTAAATATCTAAATCAAAACAACTATAAATTTGAAAAGCCTTTTAATAATTTAGTTAAATTTTAGGTTTCAACCAAGAGGTACTTATTATATTTTAAATTAGAATGATCACATGAGCCTTATTCTTTTTGTGTTTTTAAAAAATTTATCTAAAATTAATTTTTTAATAAATCAATTCTCAACAATCAAATTATTCCTTTCATTAACCAAAATACTAAAATATTGCCTATTTTAAATTATTATTTTTTATTTTATTCATATATATATTAATATATATTTAGTCTTTTTACTAAAAATAAGCATTATTTCCTTAAAAAATCATCACCAATTATTACTTTTTTCTCTCTTTAGAATTTTTTTAAAATCTCAATCCGAACAAAGCATGAGTATGTTTCATGGGTAGAATTGGAATTGACGTTATATAATTCTAGTTCTATGAGATTTAGTATTAAATTACATTCATATGTTTGGAAAATTATAAAATTTTAATTTAATCTTAGTTTTTATGTTTGAAAAAAAGAATATAATAAAAATAATTTTAATATATATTACATATTTTATTAAAATATTAATTTTACATAACCAATTAAGATAACTCAAGTATTAAAAGATTTTAAGTTTCGATTTTTATTAAAAAAAATACTGTTTCAATATGTTAACTTCATATATTTAAAAAAAAAATACTGTTTCAATATGTTAACTTCATATATTTAAAAAAAAAATACTGTTTCAATATGTTAACTTCATATATTTAAAAAATTTCGGTTCAATATTTTAAATTTTTAAATTCAAAAACAAAATATTAATTCAGTATGTTAACTCATTAAATTAAATATATATATTCAAAATGTTAACTTACTAAAAACACATCGATTCAATATTTTAACATCATAAATTTTAAAAAATAATTATCGATTGAAAACTTTAATCGTGTTTTAAATATTAAATTATAAGTTATTTTATTTGAAATATATAATAAAAAATTAAAATTACAATTTCGATCTAAAAAATGAAATTAAAAATTATAAAAATACACACTACACTCTATTAAATAAATTTCAATTCTTAAGATTAAATAGTTTATCAAACTTAGAAATTAAAATAAACTTCCAATTTCAATATTAATTCCAAACTTACCAAACACATATAATATAACTAATAAAAATAATATATTTTAATAATATATTAATTTATATTATGACACCAAATTTAAAAAATATATATATATATATATGTATATATATATATTAATTAATTAGTGAATCAAAATTGAAAAAATCAAAACAATCTCAAATTTATACACTACATAAAAGGATTGATAAATAAAGTAATACTTTTGGTGCGACCAAATGACCACCACTCGTGCAAGACTTTAAATAATGGTCTGTTTGAAATTCACTTGCAATGTAAAATTTTAATTTTATTTTAAAAAAAAAATATGATTTTATTCAATTTAAGTTATTTTAATAACAAAAATTCAAAAAATATCATTTTAAATCATTTTCTTAGTTAAATTACTTAATTCATTAATTAAAATATTAAAATATCTTTTATTTTTTTTATTTTATATAGAAAAAAATAAGAATTAATAAAACATAAACCATTTTTCTTGTATATAAATTTAATATGAATATATGACCAAATCAAACAAGGTCTAAGCAGACTAGATAAGATAAAGCTGTGGACCGTACAAGAGCACTCGACCGTCCGTACGAGATGATGTGGATAGAAACTAATGAAAACACGACACGTCAGCATTATACAGACCGGATCACGTGGCGGATGCCATTATATATTATTATATTCCCCACTCCACTGCCCATTTTCAATATCAAATGGGCCCCCCAGCATGCTCTTATTTATCTATATATATCACCATTCAATGCATAATTATTTTTAATTTATAAACAAAGTATTGAAAATTTGAATTATTTCTTCCCATATTATAACAAAATTTAAGAATTTGGCTTATAACAAATTTAGGAAATAGAGTTAAAGTAAGCTTTATTTTTTTTATGATCAACTTAAAGAAAATAAAATATAGAGAAATGAACATAAAGTATTATATAAAAAAAATATCACACTAATCACTAAATAATTATTATTATTTTTAAATTTTAAAATATATATAAATTTGATAGGTAATATTTTTGTTTACGTTGTTTATACTTTACCTCCATAGTTTTTAAGGGTAAACTTAACTTATTTTATTCGCTTCAACTTATTTAATTTATTTTTAAGTAATTTTATAAGATTCGGTTTAAACTCAGATTATTTGTTCCAATTTATTTGTCAGAAGAGAAATATAAAAAAAAAATATTATTATTATGTTTAAACACAAAATGTGTTTGATTATATTTTTTACGTAAATTTATTACGCAAAATAATTGTTTGATAATATTATGACAAAATCCATAGTAGAGAAAGACAGATTATATGATACAATATTTGATTAGAAGATGCTTTTGATTCATGTGACACAATATTTTACTTTCAAATTGTTTTAATTGCTTAAAATATAAGTCAACAACTGAACATATATTAAAGGTAAGAATTAACTTTTAAAAACAATAATAAATCTATATTAAAAAAAGTCAGTTATATAAAAACAATTGAATGTATGAAGTTAATACCGTAAATTTGATCTCTTGCATTTGAATTCAAATTATCTTATCTATGGAAAAAAATGGTAATAATATTGAAACGGTGTAATTGTTTAGGATAGAATATTTAAAAGATATTAATATATTAATAAATAAATAAAATAATTTAAAAAATATGTATTTTAATATTTTAATTAATGAATTAAGTAGTACAATGAATGAAAAGTGGAGTGTGATATTTGATTAATTCAAATTATTTAAATAATCCAAACCGAATCAAGCTTAATCGAGGTAGTTATCATTATACTAGTTCATTTATTTGAACAATTATATAAAATTTAAATCCAAATAATTTATAATCTCATAAAATTGTAAACTTTTAAAGTTATAAATTTAAAATCATAAAATTTTAATAATTAATTTCAAATATTCAGCAAAATCTATAATGAATTTAACCAAGTTAAATTGCTCTTCTTACAGTTGTTCCTTTTGGAACATACATTTGACATCTTCATCTTTTAAAGAAGAACTACATGAATTGATTAACGGCCGGGAGGGAATGTTAATTTATCTTTTTAAATGTGAGATCTCTTATAAAAAAAATTGATAGAATTATAAACAAAGTCGATAAAATGATTGTGATTCGTTTTGACCTTAACTCTTCCGACTATAAACAATAATAATTGTAAGTTGGACAACCTTAAAATAATTATTTTTATTATTAATTGTTGTTTTTCGTGCAGTTTGTGTGATTAGTTTAAGACAAGCAAAATTTTAAGTAGATTTGTCTTGTTTTGGTTAAGTGTTTATTAATACAATTTAATGAAATAAATAAATTCTTTTTTTCAAAGGTAAGAGTACCTCTATGTTATTAATTAATATTTTGTATGTAATGTACAAATTGTAATTTGAACAACTGATCATATATAAATCACAGGTAATGTTGTGGGAATTTGTTACATATTCAAAATATTAGGAAATAATGTACAGTCTTAGAGTTGTAGTATGCAAATAATTAATTTAAAATATCTCTAATGTAAGTTAAGCTAGATTGAGTTCAATTGAGAAAAACCTTACTCACTCCACAATTAAAAGAGTATTTGATTCGCGCTTTTTTTTAAAGATGATTTTAATTAGTTTACATTAAACACTAATCCGTCCTCAACTAGCAATAACACAACTAGACTCACTATTTGAAAAAGAAAATGAATAAATAGCGGATCTTTTCTTTCAAAATGTGGACATTCTTCATTCTCTACCATTTTTGCTTTAAAATTGGGAATTGTGAAAACATAAACATCTAAGACCATCTCTAACCGAAAAACTCATTTTCAAACTCATTTTGGTGTAAATGTCACATCAAACAGTAATTCTACTCCAACCGAAAAACTCATTCTCAAACCTAAAAGAATATTCTTATAATATTCTTTCTTATATCAACTTTTATAACTTTTTAATATCACTCATATATTTTACAAATTTATAAATTACACTACAATATTATAATATCATCCAAATATTTTAAACTTAAATATAAATTAATTATACAAATTTATTAAAAATTCAAAAATTACAATACACGAACAAAAAAAAATACATATGAGATTGAAATAAAAAATTATTCGTACAAATAAAAAACAGATAATTTTTTAAATGTTGGAATTGTTATATTATAAATTTATGTTATATAAAAAATATTATATAAATTAAATTAATAATTATATAAATAAGCTTAATATAAAATATAGGATAAAAATAAAATATAAACTAATAAAACATATAAACAAATTAAAATATAAATAAAATATAAAAATTAATTATATAAATAAGTTTAATATATAAAATTGATGAAACAAAAGTTCAAGGGTTAAAAAATAAAAAGAAAAAAATATATGCGATTTGCTACCAGAGCAACGCATATATGCAGTATTTGAAGAGGGAGTATGGGATATCCCATTTTTGGTTTCCGTTTTGAGTACTATTGGAGCTGTTGATCCCATTTTGGGTTTCATTTTGCAGCTCCATTGGAGATGCTCTAAACTAACCTATGACTTCCTTCTTCTTCAAACTATTCCTTAATTCCAAAAGAATCCTAATAAATAATAAATTCCTACTATTTTCTCAATTCTTTCATCAAGACACAAAAGCTGCACTAAATATCATCATTGAGGGATGAAATATCAAAGATCATATCATTTGGAGAGATGAGACATCCAAGGTGCTCAATGCACAAAACACATACAAATTCTTCTACAGAATAATAATATTTGCAGTAGCAACTCTTCACTCTACAATTGAAAATCTTTTTGAAAACTCAATATTCACAAAAGGAAACTCAAGCTCATTTAAAATTGTGTTAAAAGAGTTTTTCCCATTTTTGTTATGATTAAACGTGTTTTTGTTTTAAAAAAATTCATTAAAATATGTCACACATATTCTTTTATTGTAACATAGAGTAAATTATTCTTCAAAATTTGCTTACCCGAATTACTTCCTAACTTTGACAAAGTCTCGGAATACATTTTTTTTTATTTCTTCATCTTTAAAAGTCACGTTATTTATTCTTGTTGTTAATTTATGTGGTAGGTCTTTATATATCTTTGTTAAAGGATGGGGCTTTAATTACGGTAGTTATTGTCGTTAAATATTCGTATTTACTGCTTGGACATTTTAAAAATTATATCTTATTCATTATTGTGTTATTAGAATAATATTATTACATTAATATTGTTTGATATAAATTTTGAAAAAGTTGATTTTTTTTTTTTGTAAAATAATAAAAAGGTAATAATATATAATAATAATAATAATAATAATAAAATATATATATATATATATTTAAATAAAATAGAGAATATGTTAGTTTATAAATAAAGTGATTTGATTAATAAGATGGAGGTAAAATAATGTTGAATTATATTATTATTTAAAAAATCTCATCCCAACCAACATTTAGAATATAAATTATGTAAAAAAGGTCACCAACATATTTTTGAAACTAGATGAAAAATTATATGGTTTTGAAAAGTGTTTGAGCAGTTCAAGGGCATAAAATGTCCTTAATTTTCTTAATAAATATTATCTCACTAACAATTACTTATTCCATCAAATTATATTTAAGTATTAAATATTCTTTTCTTATTTTTAATAATATTTAAATTTGATAAAATTATAATATATGTATTTTAAAAAAATATGTAAAAGGTTAAAACACATAACCAACCAACACACTTAATCAAACGTATAATTTGTCGCTTGATGGGCTCGAACCCAAATTTTTTCCAAGAAACTAGAGATATCCAACTCTTATTGTCGCTAAGCTAGAAGAGGGGATTGTATTTTAGTATTTTAATTGATAAAGGGTGTTAGAAATTAAAGTAATAATAATAAATAATATGTTTTTTTGTTATTCAAGAGCCTCTTGGATTATCCAAGTCTCTTGGTCTTATCTAGTAAATGAGACTTTTCATGTCTCTTAGTTTAATGTCTAAGTTATATTTACTTTATAAGTTTTGTAATCGTGCTCTTATTTCAACAAGTTCAATAGACAAATTTTCATTCAAGGTTATTTTCATTCTCTAAAGTTCTATTCACTTTCTAATAAATCTCTTCACGGTTCGATCATCGAAGTCCTGATTGTGACTTCGTTACATGGTATTAGAGCTTTGGTAACATTGGTGAAGAATGTATCGTTGTTATTCGATATGGAAAGTGATGGTCGTGTAGCTAGACTTGGTTTGGAGTTGTTAAACCAGTCAAACTACTGGATATGGAAAACATGTATGGAATCGTACTTGGTCGGGGAAGATTTGTGGGACATCGTCGTAGACGATGATGATGTAGTTCCTGAGAATGTTGCTGAAAATGCGGAAGCATCGAAGAAGCGGAAGAGACTCAACGTGAAGGCAGAATTTGTGTTGAAGAGGTCAATCTCCCACAATCTATTTGATCACATCATCGGTTGTGGATCTGCTCGTGAGATCTGGAAAACGCTTGATCGTCTTTTCAACAAGAAGAACGAGGCTCGTCTCTAGATGCTTGAAAAGGAGTTGGCAGCCGCAAAGCAAATCAGATATGTCTCGGAGTTCTTTCTTAAGGTAAAGAACATATGCTCAAAAATTTCTTTATTGAACACAGATGAGAAAATCTCAAAGGCTCGAATAAATAGGCATATTGTTCGAGGACTTCGACCTGAATATACACCATTCATCACCTCGATTCAAGGATGAGCTCAAAAACCTTCACTCGAGGAGTTTGAAAATCTCTTGTCATCTCAAGAGTCGTTGGCCGCACAAATGGCTGGAACGAGTATAAAGGAGGAGTCGAACAATGAGTTGTTCGTGAAGAAATCGAGCTGGAAAAAGGGAAAGTTGAAGAAGGAAGAAACAGGTTAGGATTCTTCAAATATTCAAATATTCGGAGAAAAGTCTGATCAACGTATTGAGGAGGACTGGGATAAGACTTTTCATGTCGATGTGACGACTTCGAAGGAAAGAAAACATAGGCTTCTCATGTTAAACAGGATATCGATCAAAGGTGAATCGTCGATTCAGGGTGCGGACATCACGTTACTAGATATGATTATGTGTTCTCGTTGAGTTGAGTTCATAATTGGGGTAGTGGCATTGTCACGACAGATAACTCGGTTCACGAAGTTAAAAAGGAAGGATTAGTTGTCATTGAAAACGACAAAGGAGAATCTATTACTCTAAAGAATCTTTTCTCGGTCGCAAATGCTGTCGATTCTAGAAATCTTGTGTTGTTCGGTCCACACGATGTGAAGTTCTTAAGGAACGTGAAAGAGATCAAGGAGGATGTGGTTCACATTAGAACTCGGGTAATGATCTCTTTGTCCTTTCAGCTTCAAATTCGTACATAGAAAGGTGAACGACAAAAGCACCTCCTTTATATGACATGCAAGGCTTGGGCATGTTAATATGACTAAGCTCAATGTTATGTCTCGAAAGAAACTTGTCGAAGGTCTACCTGAAGATATGAGAATTGAGGAGGGCAGTGTGTGTGAAGAATGTCAATATGGGAAGGCTCGTCGACTTCCATTCGAAAACTCTGTTTCGAGAAGTAAGGGTTCTTTGGATCGAGTTCATACTGACTTGATGGGACCAACTCGAACTGCCTCATACTCGGGAAGTAAATATATGTTATTGTTCGTGGATAAATTTTCCCGGTTCACTTGGGTGTACTTTGTGAAAGAGAAGTCCGAAGTGTTCTATAAATTTCTCGAGTTCAATGAGACGGTAGAAGGAGAACAAGAAAGGAAAATTCGAGTATTATTAACAAACAATGGTGGAGAATTTTGCTCAAAGGAGTTTGAATTATTTTGTAGGCAAAATAGAATAAAAAAAACTCTCATGTCCTGAGACCCCACAACAAAATGGGATAGTTGAAAGGAAGATTCGACACTTTGCAGAGACTTGTAAGTCTTGGCTGCATATGAAGAATATACCAAAGCAAATATGGACGGAAGGTATGAGTTGTGCTGCCTATGTCATCAATTGAGTTCCGTTGAGCCCAAATAAATTCAAATCTTTATTCGAGATGTTTTATGGTTTTAAGCCAAGTGTTAAGCATTTTCGAGTTTTGGGATCTATTTATTATGTCCATATTTCAGACTCGAAAAAGAGTAAATTGGATGCAAAGGCAGTTAAGTGTGTGTTTGTCGGTTATGACGAGAGAAGAAAAGGGTGGCGGTATATGGATCCATCAACCCACAAATGCACTGTGTCGAGAGATGTTGTTTTCAACGAAATCTCTTCATACTACATGAAAGATGTTGAGGAAACTATTTAGACTAATATTCTCATACCCACGTCTATGGGAAGCTCCTGTAGTAGTGATAATAGTGACAAGGGGAGCTCTGACTTAGCTCAAGATACTTCAGTCGATGAAGGAGCAGAAAGTGAAAGGTTACTAAGAAGTCCACATCATGAAGAATCTAGTCAACAACAAAATGGAGAATCTCGACCAAAAAGGAACATTGTTAGGCCATGTCAATTCAGGGATGAGAATTTTGTAACAACTTTCTCTTGTTTCTTAGCAAACGCAATAGACGATGAAGAACCAGTTTCTTATAATGAAGCAAAGAATGTCAAGGAATGGGTGGCAGCAATGGAGGAGGAAATGCATGCTCTCAAAAAGAAGGAGACATGGGACGTCGTTCTGAAGTCTCCTGATACTCAAGCAGTCACATGTAAGTGGGTGTATCGAATCAAGCGAAAGGCTAATGGAAGCATAGATCGATACAAAACTAGATTGGTCGCTCGAGGATTCTTGTAGGAGTATGGAGAAGATTACGAGGAGACATTTAGCCTAGTTGCGAAGATGACGTCAATTCACATTGTGTTGGCCTTAGCAGCAAGTTCTCGATGGAAGTTGTGGCAATTGGACGTCAAGAATGCATTTCTCTATGGAGAACTTGATCGCCTAATATATATGGAACAACCACCTAGATTTGAGAAGAAGGATGGTCACTAGTTGATTTGTAGACTTAAGAAGACACTATATGGATTAAAGAAAGCTCTATGTGTTTGGTATGAAAAGATTGCAGAATATCTTCAATTTTGTGGGTATAAAGCTTTAGAATCCAACTCAAGTCTATTTATAAAGAAGCGTCAAGGGCAGATGGCGATGGTACTTCTTTATGTGAATGATATAATTTTGATAGACAATAACTATGATGAGGTTGCTCGTCTACAAGATGAGTTATCGCTTCGCTTTGAGATGAAGAAACTTGGTGAACTTAGAACTTTCCCTGGTCTACAAATCAAAAATTTCGATAAAGGTTTATGTGTATCGCAGCTCAACTACTCAAAGAAGTTGGTAGAAAATTTTGGTATGGCTGATGGAAAAAAGAGTTATACTCCTCTCGACGTAAATCCTAGACGTAGTCGAGACGAATGAACATGTCTACCAGATCCTCATCCTTATCGTGCTCTTGTGGCAAGTTTGATTTATCTGACTATAACAAGGCCTATCATTGCTTATGCAGTTAGAGTGGTGAGTCGATACATGTAGGAGCCAAGGAAACCACACCTCAAAGAAGCGAAGAAAATTTTGAAGTATATTAATACCTCACTAGATATTGGTCTACTATATGAGAAAGATGCAAAATTTGTCTTGCAAGGATATGCAGATGCTAACTTTGCTGGAGATCGAGACGATCGAAGGTCCACATCTGAGTTTGTTTTTCTTTGTGGAAACACTAACATATCTTGGAGTAGAAGGAAACAAGGATCGGTATCCTTGTCTACAACAGAAGCGGAATACAAAGTATCAGCTCACGTAGTACAAGAGTGCATATGACTTCGTAGACTCTAGGAGGATTTTCATGTCAAGTTTGATCAGCTAGTTCCTATACATGGAGATAATTTGAGTGCTATTAAATTGACTTCAAATCCTGTGTTTCATGCGAGGACAAAACACATTGAGTTGGAGCATCACTTTATTCGTGAAAAATTACTAGAGGGAATCATTGAGATGGTTGCAGTAAGGAGTGAAGACAATGTTGTTGATATCTTCACAAAAGAACTTCCTAAAGGTCCTTTCGAAGATCTACGATCTAAGTTGGGACTAGTTTATCGGACATCACTTTAAGGGGAGTGTTAGAAATTAAAGTAATAATAATAATTAATGTGTTTTTTTGTTATTCAAGAGTCTCTTGAATTATCTAAGTCTCTTGGTCTTATCTAGTAAATGAGACTCTTCATGTCTCTTAGTTTAATGTTTAAGTTATGTTTTACTTTATAAGTTTTGTAATCGTGCTCAATAAATATATTTTCATTCAAAGTTGTTTTCATTCTCTAAAGTTCTATTCACTTTCTAATAAATCTTTTCACGGTTCGATCATCGAAGTCCTGATTGTGAAGCTGGAGATATCCAGTTCTTATTGTCGTAGGCTATAAGAGGGGATTGTATTTTAGTATTTTAATTAATAAAGGGAAGGATTGAAATATTTATAAAAATAAGATGCAATGTATAAATTTTTTATTAAAAAAAACAATGCGTGAGCTCATGTTCTTCTTAAAAGAACATAAAAGAGTGTTAAAATAATATCAACTACAAATTTCATCTTATTCTCCTAACACAATTAACATTTAAAACAAAATTTTGAAAATTTATTGTAAATGTGAAAAATGGGATAATAATAACATGATTTTTAAACTATTCTTGCATTGAATAAATTACAATTTATTCTAACTTGTTAAAATATAATGGAAAACTAAAGAATTAAAAATAGATTGCCCTGTGGTTTTTTTTTGACATGTAGTACCCTCCACATTATGAAATTACTCAAAGAATTACAAGACAATTACAATTGTTATTTGGATCGAAAACACCCACAGATTTATTAAAAATAAAGTTATTTCCAAATGATCTCAATGCATCAATTTTAACATACTTAATTTGGTTTCCTCAATGATTTCCAAAAGTGGATATATAGGCTTTGAAACTCGAAGTTTCATATATAGTTCTTGTAAATTGAGAGATCGATTGAATTTATTTGATCTAATAATCACAAATCATATATAGGCCTATTAATTTGGAAATACTTTATAAATTTAGATATGCATATATTCATGTTTTTTCATCATAACTTAGCTTCAAACTCAATGTCTAAAATTGTTTTTAAATTGACAATGTAACTTATTTGTTAGATGCAACTTATAAAATGTTTGAGGAAATCTCTATCATTATCCCCTCCAATTCATTGGTCAATAAAAAATAAACCCATTTTTAGAGAACCAATAATTATATTCTATCCAAAATCTTTCTAGCAATAGAGACTAAAGCAAAAGGTCTCTCCAATGTACCATTTTGTTTTTTAAATGGAGAGGGTATCTCATGCGGGAGATAGGCGCTTCATGAGGGTGAAAGATTCCTTTGGTCTCCCTATAAGAAGCATTTTGTTAAGTAACAAGATTCTCAAGTCAAAAATTTCGGGTACGATAAACTTAATAACGATACACACCATACACATCATGGAAAGTTCTTACATAAGGTAAATGAATGTTAAAATAATGGTCCATCTCATCGATCCATGTTCAAATAGTTCATCAACAACTACACTCATTATACAACCCTTAGGTGATAATAGTGGTTTCTAAGATATTAAATGTTACATGTTTCATTATAATTGTGAGATTATGTTAGATTGAAAACT
The DNA here is from genome assembly GCF_907164915.1 of Impatiens glandulifera. Taxonomy (NCBI): domain Eukaryota; kingdom Viridiplantae; phylum Streptophyta; class Magnoliopsida; order Ericales; family Balsaminaceae; genus Impatiens; species Impatiens glandulifera. The sequence continues at coordinate 57,701,192 of NC_061864.1, forward strand.
GTTACACATGTTTAACAAGGAAATGAAAATTAATAAGCTTATTTGATTGAGCTTGTGATTTTTTAATTTTTAATTTTATTTTATTTAAAGTGTATTTATGTATTATTTGACTAACTAAATAAAACATAAAATATAATTACTTCATATTCCGTCATTTTCTACTTGGTATTCCCATTTTGATTCTCTCTTATATTTTCTATTTAATTATTTTTCTATGTTTTTAAGGAAATGATTTGGGCAACGAAAATATAACGAAATCAAGGCCACAAAAAATATAACGAAAGTAAGACTACGAATTCGACGTGCCATGCCACGTTATCGCCCTTTTATTTTTTTTATTTTATTTTCTCCCCGCCTCTTCTTCTTCTTCGGCGATTTTCAAGTTTTCAGCTTGCAGAGAAAAAACCTAGACCGTCTTCGTCTCTTTGTCGAAAATGGTAAGGATTAAAGTTCGAAAACTATAAACTTATTTTTCTATCGCAAAAATAACAAGTTATGTTCTTTTACTTTTTATGAGGATATCGTTCCTAAAACTGTATCCAAGTCTGTCAAACACATTGAAATGTAAGTTATTTCTCAAAGTATTGCCACTAACTTGGTTGATATATTTCATCGGTGTTGTGTTACTATTTTGTTATGCCTTATATTATTTTGATACTACTTTATTTTGGTTGTTTTGCCGCCAAATAAGGTTGTTATGTTGAAAAAAACTTGAATTCTCATATATTTTAAATTTTATTTGTATTCTTTGTTTGTCGATGTCTCATATATTCATCAATCAATTAATTCATCATCAGTTTTAAATTATGTATTGATTTGTTTGAATCAATTATCTGATTTATTAATGTATGAATGCTTAAATTTGATTGAATTGTCTTGATTAAACTTTAACTAATAGAAATTCTAAATTAGACATATGTGTAGTTAGTCTAGGGTTAGAGTAACTAAGTTAGTTTAAGACAATTCCAATCCTATTACATGTTCTTCAATTACGCTTTTATTTATAGTTGGAGGACGAATGCATGAGTTTCTAGCTTGAATGCTGCAATTGTTCTAAAGCTTCATTTCAAAATCCATAAAAAAAAGTCTCAGCATGGTCATGTTCGAGACTTTTTATGTTGAAAAAAACTTGAATATTTAAGTTTTGCATTTTATATTCAGCGCCTTATAATGACATGTATGTTCAACGACATGTATGTTCAACGCCTCATAAGGCCATGTTTGAGATATTTTTTATGTTCAAATAAACTTATTTTTCAGTTCTAAAATTCATTACAAAGTTTCGAACATGACCATGTTCGAGAATTTTTTATGTTTAAATAAACTTGAATTTTAGTTCTAAATTCCATTAAAAAGTTCCGAACATGTTCATGTATATCTACTTTAATTATTATTGAAACTATAACTTGTAAAATAATAATTGAACTATTTATGTGCATAGTCCATAAAATAAATAATTTAGTCCAAATATATATATTGCAATCCTTATTCAAACTTAATTTGATTTTATAATTGGGTTTGTCTAGAGGATTAGTCTTGTAATTTTGTCTCTTTTTTTTTTTTTTTTGTTATTTAATATATTTTTATAAGTTCATTTATAATTATATAAGTATTCAATGTATTTTTTCTTAAAAATCTTTTGTGTATACAACATATGATTGAGATGACATAAAACTTCAGGCGCATTATAGGTGATACATTTATTTTTGTACATACGTGACTCAATGGGAGATTGTTGGAATTTTTAGGGTCACTAGTATAATAAATAATTGTGCAAATGTCATATTTAATATAAGTCAAAATAATATGATCTAATGTGATTAAGTTTATGGCTTATGGGTGTATTTGTCATGAATATAAAGTGAGGATAACTAAGTGACATTTCTAATTTTATGAAGGGACTAAATTAAAAATTACCTAGCTATAATGACTAACTTAATGTTGGTTATATGTAACGGTAATGGTCCCCATTTTGAAATACGGTCAATTCTCCTTTGCCTCCCATCAATAGAGAGAGAAATTTATTGACCGTACTCATCAAATGGAATTATTTCATATAAGGAAAGTTCAAGGAAAGATTAAAAATCATTCAATCCACGCAAAGTCTAAGAAAGAGAAGATTTATGATTCATCAAATTAAGGTGATACGTTTCAGATTTAATTTCTCACACATTAAATTAGGGTATAAGATAATTCTAATATATTATGAATTTATGATAATTTCAAATAATATATATATTGATTTTGATAATATTATTAAGAATATATTAGATTTTGTCAGTTAAGTTTCTAGATTTATGGATTTATGAAAATCTCCTTTACGTTAAAAGAGGAATAATTAAATAATTATTTAATAATGTTTCGATTTATGGATATTTAGATTATGTTAAATGTTCAGTTAAATAATTATTTAATAGTGTTTCTAGATAGATATATGAATATTTAGATTCTAGAGGATATTTTGAGTAGCGGAACCCAACGTTCTAAAAAAAAAAGTTTATAAATGTGAGCAACTAATTTATTGAATATCCTAAATAATTAAGGGCTATAATTTTTTTTATGATGTCAAGTTAAAGATATTTTTTTTACGAGACTGTAATATTTGTTTTGAGGATATTGAGTTTGAGAGGAGAAATTATTTTGTCTTTAAAAATGATTTATCTCAATAATTCATATTGTGGAAGATTTGATTTATATCTCAAGTGTTTTTTTGACATTGATAAGGATTTTATTGATATTTATGATAATATTCAAAAATCAAGAGTAACAATACAATATTGATCAAATTCATTAAGTACAAACTCAACAACCTTAAAATCAAGTGTCTTTATGACAATCCAGTTTAATTGAATTACTCTTTAAGGACAATTTATGGTACTCGATGCATATTTTGATATGGAGCTTCACCAAAATAGATGTTGAGGGTTTTTCAATAGAGACATTGCAAAACAATTTGTTGCAATGAGAAAAACTTTGTGTCAAGAGACCAAATTAATATGGTTTGCAAATTAAAGAAATTCATCTATAGACTTAAAGAAATGTCTCGTTAGTGATACCATGAATTTCAAAAAATAACAATTCTATCTTTTAGTTTTGAGGTGAATTTAATTCATTATTTATGTATTAGAAGTTCAGTGGGAGTAAACGTCTATTTATGGTTTTATATATGGGTAAAATTTTGTTTGTTACAAATTTTGCTTGACATTAAGTAACCAATACTTACGAGATATTTGAAAAGAATTAAGAATTAAATTCTCACATATAGAAAGTCTGAAAGTCTTGAGATCATTGAGTATTCTAACTTTAATATTCTTACGGGATGCCAAAATAGTATGAAATCCACTTCAGGTTATCTTTTTCGCTAGCTAGTTTTGTCATTTCTTGAAGAAGTGTCAAACAAACACTTATGATGTCATCCACTATTATAGCGGAACTTATGACATGTTACTAGGCATCAAATTAAGTGATATTGACATCAAGTTTATTGTTATGAAAGAAATGATACAAAGTGGATAAATTTCTATAAAATATTTATGTACAAACTTTATGGTTATGAACCTCTTGATAATGTGTTTATCGTCCAATGTCTTTCATAAGAATATTGCTCGTATGAGTGTTGTAGAGATCGATGATCTCTAACTTCAGTGGGAGTTTGTAGTTTGGTTGTCTTTCAGTTTAGTTATTTTATAGATATTTATGAAGTTTCTTATTCTGATAAAAAAATGAAGTATTATTCAGTTCATCACACTTTGTATAATTAACTTTAAAGTATGATCTCACTAAAGTCAAGTAGGACCAGTTGAAAATTGAAATGAAAAGATCATCTTGCATGGAATTTTCATTCCTCACATTAATGATATGATTTGTCAATTAATTGTATTGATTTATGTGATCATTGTTGGGTCTAGTTGTGCTTAAATACAACGACGAATTCTTTGGTCCTATATTGATATAATTAATTGATAAAATTGTTTATACAACATATGATTGAGATGACATAAAATTTCAGGCGCATTATGGTTGATACATTTATTTTTGTACATACGTGACACAGTGGGAAATTGTTGGAATTTTTAGGGTCAGTAGTATAATAAATAATTGTGCAAATGTCATATTTAATATAAGCCAAAATAATGTGATCTAATGTGATTAAGTTTATGACTTATGGGTGTATTTGTCATGAATATAAAGTGAGGTTACCTAAGTGGCATTTCTAATTTTATGAAAAGGCTATATTAGAAATTACCTAACTACAATAACTAACTTAATGTTGGTTATATGTAACTATAATGGTCTTCATTTTGAAGTACGGCCAATTTTCCTTTGCGTCTCCATCAACAGAGAGAGAAATAAATTGACCGTACTCATCAAATGAATAACCATTCCATATAAGGAAAGTTCAAGGAAAGAGATTAAAGAATCATTCAATCTATGCAAAGTCTAAGAAAGAGAAGATTCATGATTCATTAAGGTGGTACGCTTTTGTCGCATTCAGATTTAATTTCTCACACATTAAATTAGGATCTAATTAAGATAATTCTAACAAACCAAACTTTCAAGAAAGAGAAGATCCATGATTCATCAAATTAAGGTGGTACGCTTTTGCAGTATTCAAATCTAATTTCTCACATATTAAATTAGGATCTAATTAAGATAATTCTAACAAACCAAATTTTCAAATAAATAGTCAAAATTTTATAAATTAGAGACCGTTCTTTAATGAATGGGGAGGATATAGCGCGAAAGCACTTTTCCAAGTATCGTCAAACATCGAATTCAAATTAATCTCTAATAATATACGTTTATATATGAATATAAATATTTTTATTTATTTTAAATTAATAATTAATTGACGATTTTTTTTCAAATAAATAATTCTTTTAAATTAATTATTTACCAATTAATGTGTATATGTAATTAATAATAATATATATATATTCTTATATTCCATAATAATAATAATATATATATATAATAAATTAAATTAAATAAAAAAATAAAACCGACTCACTTTCAAATACAAATTAAATGAGTTATTAACCGATCAGATTGTTTATCATGAATTTATTTAAATAAATTTCAAATATCTAAAATTGTAAATAATTTTACCAGAATTTTCAAGAGGAGGTACATTTCTATTTTTTTTAATTTCTTCGTTAATATATCTAGACTAATGATAGAATTGGGACATGATACCTTAATTTAGACACAGATACATATTGAGTAAATAAAACGTAAATATTCTATTTTTCCTGGTAGACAAAAATTTAGATTATAATTATTTTTTTAAATGACCAATAAGACTGTTAGAATATAAAATGATATATATGTAAAATATTATCACAATATTATATAAATTGTGATAATATCATTAGTATATTATATCATTATTAATTATATTATTAGTTTCTTTATAAGTTCAATGTAATGTTTATATAATAGACATACTCTATGTAATCGAAATATACCATTCAATACAATCTTTTTTTCTATATTCTAACTAGGGTAGAGAAAATTACCAATATTAAAGGTATATAAAAAATATCGTACCGTAATATATCGAAAATATCGACTTTTAAGGTATACCGAAAAAATGTAAGGTATGATACCGTTACCGTAATTATTGGTACGATAAAGGTATGAGATTTTTAAAATTTTGGTATATCGAGATATACCGAAATAGTATTTATAAGTTAATATATATATACATATAAATATATATATATATATAATACTTATAAGGAAATAATTAAATAGATTTGAAATTAATTTAATTATACAAATATAATTTTTGAATGATATCAAAATATAATTATACTAAAATATTATTTAATATATGCAATCTCTACCTTACCGATGTGATTGATTTTTTTTAAAATTAATATATTTTTTAGGTATTAAAGGTATAATACTGATACTGTACCGAAAATAAGGTATACTGAGATTAAAGTAAGGTAAGGGTATAAATTTTTTGTATACCGAAATTAAGGTTTATCGAAACAAGGTATACCGAAATCAAGGTAAGGTAAATGTATGCATTTTTTGCATACCGAAATTTTAGGTAAGTTATAAGGTATGGATAAAATATTAAGGTATATTGTACCGACTCACCCCTAATTCTAACAAGGACAAAAGGTTGATGTATTTTTTCAAGTGTAATCAAGCACATATATAAGACACCTCTCTTTTATTTTATTCTTCGACTTATAACTTTTATTTTTCTATTTCTTGCGGAGAAAATCGAGTGGCGATAAAATTAAACTTAGTCTAATTAAGTAATATTTTGGTTTTACGTCTCATTGTACAATATAACTTTCGAGCAATGTCTAATCTTCGTTTTTTTATGAGATTCGAAATCGAGATTCGAAAAAAAGGTAAGTTATAAGGTAAAAAAATCGATGTTAAACTCTAAAAATCAAAGATTCACTAAATGATGATAGGAACAATGTTAATATTTCTCGTTTTGAAACACCATTGTACACGCAATCTAAGACTCGGTAAACTCGTAAATTGAGATAGTAGAAACAATGTTAATGTTTTTCGGTTACAAACACCCTTATCCACACAATCTAAGCCTTTACAGTTTACAGCATTGTATAAGGAGATTTTCTCAATCAAACTTTTTAATGTTTGAAATTTTAAATTACAAATTGATTGCAAGTGTTTTATTTCCTTAGGTAAAGTGTCACTTTTCTCATGAAAAGATAATAAAAGAAAAGTGTAAATATAGAGTCAAATATTCATCGAATCAATACTAAATATACAATTCAATCAACCAATTTGTTTATGTTTTTAAACCGATCATTTGAATATTATACCGGTTATGTATAACAATATTAATATTTGATGAAGGATGTATATTTTTAATAATTGTTATATAAAACATAAACTCAATACTAATATTAGAAATTAAAATATTATCATGTTTATTTCTTTTTTGAGTAATGATATATATACAGTACTTTCATACAGCACCTACCTCATTTGACAAAAAAAAAAAACTCTTATATTTTTTTTTAAAATATATTTTCTCTTTCTTGTCAAATAACTCAACTTAATCCAACATCATTTTATTAATGTTTTTATTTATCAAATAATTTATTTATTAACAAAACTACCTTATATTTGAAATTATTATTTTTATTTTATTATTATATATTAAAAAAAAATTATCTGTTCAAAATTATCACTAATCATTATTTTAAAATAATCTGTATTATTTTAAAAGCTCAAATTCAAACGAGCATAAGTGATTCTCTTTATAATGGCATAGTAAACAAACAAGTTTTATTGTTCTTGAATGTAGTAAAAGCAATTCAACTCGCATATCAATAACTTATTTTATTTTTCTAACCATAAATCAAGAAATGAGGACTGAAGCAACACGAAATTCTAAGACATATTTTGATTAACTTAAATTAGATTGTTTGATTAACTTAAAAAAAAAGGTAATATTACTTAATAAGAAAGTGGAATTTCTTTCTTGAATAGTTAAATTTATATCAACAAATATTTTGTACTAACACCTTTAATAAAATTAAGAATGTCTTAAATTAAAGTGAAAATAATAAAAATTATTTAGTGTTAACTCTTAATTAAAATTAAAATAAGTAATATAGTTGGATGAGATACACTTGTCCAAATAATTTTAAAAATGATCTTTTAGTTTAAATATATATTGCTTATTTTATGGATTACTTTTTTTAGTTTATTACTATTTAATATAATAATAATAATAATAATAATAATAATAATAATAATAATAATAATAAAATGTTAATACATATAACATTATTTTTTAAGTTCTATAAAATAATATGTATATTTTGTTTGTCATGTCTTCTTTTGTAAAATATTTTCATTGAAATAATCATTAAGACTGAGGTACACAGTTTTTTTTTAACATTGTATAGGAATACAATTTTGATTAACCGTGTTTAAAATTATTTAACCCTTAATAAATTAGATTAAATATTTGGATGGATTATATTAAATTTTATGAATCTCGACGTAAAAGGAACATATTAAAATTAAATATCGATATAAATTAAAAATATATATATTTAATTAACAAAAATATAATATATATATATATACATTGACATTAGATTCATCCAAAATAAAGTTAACAAAATAAAAAATAAAGTTATAAATTTGGACAATTGGGATACATTTAAAGTTTTTTTAAGTAAATAAAATAAAAATATCTCTACTGTGTAATTGGAATTGGCACCACCTATCTCAGCTTCAATTTAAAAAACCGTTTTCAAACTAGGTCATGTATGATTATTTTATTATTAAAATAATATTTTACTCAACAAATTAATATAATTTTGGTGAATTTATCATATATATCTTTAAAATTACTAATTTATTTTATAACTCTTTTATATACTTTAAACGGTTAAAAAATATAATTAAAAATGCTATAAGTATGGTTCGATCTTGCAACCTAACAAAAACAAGATCAACCCTTTAACCAATTAGGCTAACAACACTTTATATTTTAAATTCAACACCAAATTTGATAAACGTGAGACATTTTAACAATATATGTTCAATTTTTTATCTAACTAATCTATATATATATATATATATAATGCTTAATTTTTAAAGTGTCTGGATTGCTGGCCGAGACCTATGGTTAATTTGGATATATATGTGAGAGTAAATAGATACTTTGGTTGGATTGTGGGTTGACCCGCCTATAAACTTAAAACGGTTAAAAAATAAAATTAAAAATGTTATAGGTATGATTCAAATTTACACCTTAACAAAATAAGGTCAACCCTTTAACCAACTAGACTAATAACACTTTATATTTTAAATTCAACACTGAATTTGATGAACGCGAAATATTTTAACAATATAAGCTAAACTTTTTACTAACTAATATATATATATATATATATATATATATATATATATATATATATATATATATATATATATATATATATATATATATATATATATATATATATATATATATATATAATGATGTTTAATTTTTAAAGTGTTCGGATTGTCAGGTCGAGAGCTGTGGTTAATTTGGATATATATGTGAGAGTAAATGAATATTTGGGTCGGATTGTGGGTTGACCCGCCTATAAACTTAAAACGGTTCAAAAATAAAATTAAAAATGTTATAAGTATGGTTTGAACGTGCAACATAATAAAACAAGTTCAACCCTTAACCAACTAGGCTAATAACACTTTATATTTTAAATTCAACACCAAATTTGATGAATGCAGGACATTTTAACAATATAAGTTTAACTTTTTAACTAACTAATATATATATATATATAATGATGCTTAATTTTTAAAGTGTCCAGATTTTCGGGTCGAGAGTTAATTTGAATATATATGTGAGAGTAAATGGATACTTGGGTCGGATTGTGGGTTGACCCGTCCATAAACTTAAAACGGTTAAAAAATAAATTTATAAATGCTATCACATTTTTACCGTAATATTTTTTTTCATGATTTTTTATATTATTACTCGTGAAAATGCACGAAATATATGCTAGTTATTGTAGTAACTTATTACATAAAGTCCTTGTTCAGCTCGATGACAAGTTCTGTTTGTCTGATTAAATGGTTAAATGTATTTACGGGTTATTTGCTTAACTTGTACTCCGAAAAAGAAGTAGAATTTAGCGTTTTAAAAAAAAACTGATTACATAATTATAGTTATAACTATTAAAGATCAAATTGTCAAATTGGGGCTTATATTGAGCAAATTGAGATTTTGAACATTTTCTTTCAAATCTTACCTGAATCCTTATTATTAAAGTTTTACAAAATAAGATTTTGTCTTAATGGTTTTAAATTTCGTTAATTTATTACTAACGTGATATTTATAAATAAATAAAAGATATATGTAACTAATTTAACTAACGAATTGAGAATTATTATCTACGTTATATTTATAAATATTTATTTATTAAAAAATGTATTACTTGAGTTACAAATTATCATTCTTAAATGAATTGAATTAAAAACTTTTTTCGATTTAGGTTATTTGAATAATTAAAACCAAATTCATCACATCACTTCATTCATTTATCAAAATAATAAAACACCATATATTTTAAATTATTATTATATATTTAAGTCTTTTTATAAAAAAAAATCCTTAATTACTCAAAATAATTACCAATTATTATTTTTTCAAATAATCATATTATTTAAATATCCAACCAAGTCAAACTAGTGAGACTTCTCAAATTTAATTCTAATTGCAATATTGAAAATTATTTTGGTTTGGTTACAAATTATTCTAAAACTATTAAAAACAATAGTAAAGATAAATAGTTTTATAAAGCTCCTGAGTGTGAATTATTTGAATATTTGTTAAAATAATAATAATTTTCTATTAGACCGGTCTGAAAAGGAGAATTTGATAATATGACCTTAAAAATAAGGGTATTTTGATTTTTAACCTCTATAATAAATGTTTTGTTTTTTAATTTTTTTTTAAAAAATTTCCAAAAATACCCTCAATAACCTTTTTACTTTTTACTTTTTATATTTTTTTTTCTTTTTTCTTTTCTTTTTCTTTTCTTTTTTTTCTTCTTCTTCCTTTTCTTTTCTTCCTTCTTTTCCCTCTCCTTTCCCCCGTTTTCTCCTTTCCTCTTTCACCGACTTCCGACGATTCTCTTCCCCCCTTCCCTGGCAGCCATCTTCCTTTCCTTTTCTCCCTCTCTCTTCCCGGCGACAGTTGCTTCAGCCCCAGCCCCAGCCCCAGCCGTCGTTGCTTCCTCGAGCCCAAAGAGAACGCAGTAAGATTCTTTCGCTCTTCTTTTTCATATGCATATGTTCAATATGCATATGCATTCATATACATTATCATTTCAAAACACATCTAGGTAATATGCATTCTCTATTTTTAGGGTGAATGTTTGTATCCGATCATTTAGTGATTTTTTGTGCTTGAATCATGTTTGTGTGAAATGCTGTTTATGGGTGTTCTTTGAATAGTTTTAGTTCTTTGAATAGTTAGGGTTGAAATGCTTAATCGAATTCTTTGAAAAGTCGAATCATTGTTTTGCTTCAATTCTCTGTTGTAAAGGGCAGGACTGTATGTGTTTATCAAATGTTCGTTCTCCTGTTGATTGTTTCAGTTCTCATGCTTCAATAGTTAGGCGTGGGGCATGGGACGTAAGGCGTAGGGCGTGGGGCTTGGGCGTGGGGCGTGGGACTTGGGCGTGGGGCGTAAGGCGTGGGGCTTGGGCGTGGGGCATGGGTCTTGGGCATGGGTGTGGCCCTTGGGCGTGGGGCGTGGGGCCACGCAATATGTATAACTAATTAATAAGTTTATTAATAAGTGAGGATAGCTCAGTTGGGAGAGTGTCAGACTGAAGTTCTAAAGGTCTGGTGTTCAATCCACCTTCATTGCAAAAACAATTTTTTTCTATTGGAAATTTTTTATTGATATGTATTTTAAACAAAGTGATGATATATATAAACATTGAAATGATTTTGATATGTATGAATTATTCTTTCAAAATGGTTGTGTGTACAACATTGAAATGATTTTGATATGTATGAATATTCTTTCAAAATGGTTGTGTGTACAATTTTTTTCTTGGGCCAATACTCTAGAATTGTTTACGCTCATACTTATTTCGCTAATATTGTGGCTCATGGTGGTTGGGATGATTGGGACCACATCAGTAACAAGAACAAGTATACATCTTTAATATACAAATCTTAAACATTCATGTACTTTTGATGCATATTATATTAATTGTTGAATTTTCTATATAGGACTGCCTTTTTCGGGGTGTACAAGTGTTATGGGCCTGGGGCGAATAATTAATTCAATTTCATTATTTATTGTGTAGTAATTTATTTGTTTCATTGATTCTTTCATAGATGTTGAATTAGTATAAATAGAAATAAATGGTGTTTGTGTGACTTATAAAAATTACATTATAATCTTCTCAAAGTCATTCAAATAGAAAATTATTAAACAAGCCATTTGAATAATTAGTTTCTAAGTTTCAAACCTATTTCTTTTGTCTATGTTTTGGTTAATGATGAATTTTGTTTATGTTACGCACTTGTTGTTTTTCTTTGGGCAAAAAATAACTTATTTGTTGCTTTGTGCTCTCAATAATTTTAAGTAAACAATCTTTATATATACAAAAAAAATACAAGATTTATAAGATATAAACGAAAGAATTGAGATTCCTTTTCAAGAATAAGAATGTATGTATAATATACATGATTTGCACAATCCCATTAGTGAATTCAATTTACAAATTGTTGAGAGAAAGAGACAACTAAGAAAATAAGTACCTGACTTACTTATAATCCCACCCTTCCATTACACACTGGAGGCTTTTCTCAAGTGCAACAAATAGTACAACATATATATTACACAACAACTAGTAATTTGTTCAAATTTCTACTTCATAAAGCTCCATTTTGTGCTGCAAGTACAACAACAAAGCTCCATAATTGACCTCAATTGCACACTGTAATACCTCTTTCTTTTTGCCAAAACCAGAAGACTTTGTACATTTGCTGCTGTTACATAGATATGTATAATAAAAGTTGTTATAGTCGATTAATGCAAGCACACAAAAACAAGAATATAGATTTAGCAAGGTTCATCCTATATTAAGATTACCTTCTTAGCTCATATTAGAAACTTAAGTTCACATTGGAGATAATGAGAATGTTGGGTATTTTTCCTATTTTCAATTTCAATTTTGTAAGTTTGCTTCGCTGTTTCTTTCATTAATTATAAAGTAAAAGGCAAAGAAAAAAAAACTTTTACAGTGAAGGTGGATTGAACACCTGATCTTTAGATCTTCAATCTGACATTCTCCCAACTGAGCTATCCTCACTTATTAATAAACTCATTAATTAGTTTTACATATTGCGTGACCCCACGCCCAAGACCCAAGACCCACGCCCCACGCTCAAGACCCACGCCCAAGGGCCACGCCTCACGCCCAAGACCCACGCCCCACACCCAAGGGTCACTCCCACGCCCACGCCCAAGACCCACGCCCAACACCCACGCCCCACGCCTAAGACTCACGCCCAAGACCACGCCCCACGCCCCACGCCCAAGCCCCACGCCCAAGCCTAACTATTGAAGCATGAGAACTGAAACAATCAACATGAGAACGAACATTTGATAAACACATACAGTCCTGCCCTTTACAACAGAGAATTGAAGCAAAACAATGATTCGACTTTTCAAAGAATTCGATTAAGCATTTCAACCCTAACTATTCAAAGAACTAAAACTATTCAAAGAACACCCATAAACAGCATTTCACACAAACATGATTCAAGCACAAAAAATCATTAAATGATCGGATACAAACATTCACCCTAAAAATAGAGAATGCATATTACCTAGATGTGTTTTGAAATGATAATGCATATGAATGCATATGCATATTGAACATATGCATATGAAAAAGAAGAGCGAAAGAATCTTACTGGGTTCTCTTTGGGCTCGAGGAAGCAACGGCGGCTGGGGCTGAAGCAACTGTCGTCGGGAAGAGAGAGGGAGAAAAGGGAAGGAAGATGGCTGCCGGGGAAGGGGGGAAGAGAATCGTCGGAAGTCGGTGAAAGAGGAAAGAGGAAAGGAGAAAACGGGGGAAAGGAGAGGGAAAAGAAAAGGAAGAAGAAGAAAAAAAAGAAAAAGAAAAGAAAAAAAAAGAAAAAAGAAAAAAATATGTAAAAAATAAAAAGGTTATTGAGGGTATTTTTAGAAAAAAATTTTAAAAAAAATTAAAAAACAAAACATTTATTATAGAGGTTAAAAATCAAAATACCCTTCTTTTTAGGGTCATATTATCAAATTTTCCTCTGAAAATTAGATAGTGTTGGAGTGAGACTGAAATTGAACAAATAATGTAATAAGATAATTAAAAATATATATTTTCAAAACCCAGACTTATTGGGAAATTTAATGAAACGATCCAAATGTCTTTATTTGGGAAAACGACCCGTGCCCCATAAATCTTGCAAAAATAACCATTTAGATGAAAATAGTTTTGATGAAATAATAATCCTGGTAAAAATGACCTTGTAAAATTATCTCGCGTGACGCAAACATTATCACGTTACACGAGATCATATTTTTGCAAACATTATCTGATCATCTTTTTCTGTCATGTGACTAGGTATTTTTATCGTAACACTAAAAAAGTTTTTATTTTTACCAATTTTATTGGACGCCGATCATTTCCATCCCTAGAGATTTTATTAGGATCATTTCATCAAATTTTATTAGTGCCCATTACATATTTAAAACTTTTTATAATATGAGCAAGATTATTTAATTATTGAAATTGATAAAAATTTGGATAATCCAAGATAATCAAGATGAGACAAACCCCTAAAATCCATCATCCCCATTATCTCTTTCTCTCTCACACATAAACACACCATTACAAGTGTCGAGCTTTTCCGGTCAAGCATATCGGATCTCTGTTTTGACCATTTCCCTCTTCAAGCGGCAAATCGTTTACATTTTTACAGAAAAATCTCATCCTTTCCTTTCCCTCTCTCTCTTCGCTTTCTAATTCTTTCCTTTCAAACACATTCTTCTTCTTCTTCTATGAATTGAATTCTTGAATTCTTGAATTCAATCTTTAATCTTTAATCATGGGTTATCTCGAAGTGATGCATAAGACGAAGTTAATTCAGTTTCTTGGACGTACTACACCTATCATTCTTCAGAATGACAATGACAATGGTTCAAGTCCTCTCCTCGCCATATGTAATGCTTTTCTCCCTTTCACCTAGGGTTTCAGCTTGAACTGCCCAGATTAGTGATGTATATTTTGCAGGTAATGTTTTGTTATTGAAGAACAGCTTGAACCTTGAACCAGATACTGCTGAAGTTTCACAGGAGATGTTACTTTCACTTGTTGCTCAACGGTTAATTGATTCAAATAGCAATGCTAATGTAATTGCTTGAATTGTTCAAATTATTTAGAAATGAATGAACTTTTCAGTTGTTGAAAATGACTTTGTTAATTTACTTGTAGAATAAGAATGTTGGGTTTCTCGCAAATCAACAGAGAAATGTTGCTGATGCTATTGATTTGTTGCCTCGGCTAGCTAGTGGAATTGATCTAAACATTAAATTCAGGAGGTATATGATGGCACTGGTGGTTGTTTATGCTGCATTTTCAACCTTGTTGTTCTATCTATCCATATGTGTCTGTCTCTTTCAGGATTGATGATTTTGAATTTGTTCGTGAGCGTGCAATATTTGATCTTTTGGAAATTCCTTTATATCATGGTTGGATAGTTAATCCCCAGGTTTGTTATCTATCCCCGGTATAATGCGTGCAATATCCCCTGAATGACATAGTTTAGACGAATTCTCATTGAACATTGTTCTCTTTTTGTATCATTCTGTAGAATTAACTTGTTTCCACTGGTTGTGTTTTCCTTCACTGCATTGTGGCCTCTGTCATGTAAATTATAATGGACAATTAGTAGTTATTTCAATCTTCAAGCATAATAAAAGAGACAGGAAAAGTAAAGGAAAACCTAAGAATGAGTCTGCACTTTCTTTAAACCTGACATGCATAAGAATTAACAGTCCATGGACCTATAAGCTTGTTTTGATGTGGATTGTTTGAGATTATTTCCAAATAAACCACCGTCCCATCATCAGTTAATCAATCACATTGTTCGAATAAGCGACCAAAATACTAAATTATCCTTATTTTAGTCTTTATAACATTTTAAATGTAAATAATAAGGATACTTGGCTCATTTTACCCAATTAATCCAAATGAACTCTTTTACATCAATTAAAGATTTCATAATTTAGCTGTTTTACATAACAGGAGGTTGACACTCTTAATGCAATTGGATCAAGATCCCATAAGACTCTTAGGAGGGAGCTTCTTGCACTTGAGGCGTGGAATGCATCTCATCCATATAGAGAAGACTCCGATGAAGATACAGTCGACTTTGTGGCTGCAACAACTGCCGCTCTCGGAGTTCCTTCTCCATCCATTTCGAGGTGTATATCTTTTGATGCCTCCCCACATAATATAAGAACATGGGAAATGGAGGAAGAAGCAAAGCTATTGGGGGCCTTGAATTTATCGGAACCTGAATCATCACCTGCTTCTGTAATTGACCAGCAAGAACATCTCACGGATAATGGTTCCATTTCACCCGACAAGATTAGTCAGGAAACTGTAAATGAAAGTCGAATACCCGATGAAGAGATAAGTAAAGGACATGTAAGAAAACCATTGACATGTAGAACAGGTAATCATCGATTAACATGTGAACATGTAACAGTTAGAATGAGATGGAATAATAGAATACTATAAGAAATGTGAAAGGAAATGACCTAAGCCTTTCGACGACGGGTGATTTGGAGAAGTCCTCCATAGAAGACATGGGTCTTGCACTTAATCCTTACCCATAATATATTTATTTTATAATATCTTAAGGGGCATCATAAAATACATCCATTAAAATATCCCATTGGCCTTATCAAATATAAATAACTCATGACAGAAACAATATAGAGGTGATTCAACATAATTATCTAGCCTATCTAGGTCTGATGTTGATTTGTTGTGATCATCAGATATCAGAGGAGAACAATGTGCAGAAAAGGCTGAAAGTTGTAACTTTAGTTTTCATGATAGCGAGCCTATGTATGAAGGAGAGGAATGTGTATTGAACCCGACAACAGCTCAGGATCAGGAACCTCAATATGAGGGAGAGATTATTCTTGCAGAACTATCAGCCAAAAGTTCAAAAGCTGAAATTACTCCAAGGGAAGGTAATAGCTCTTGTACTCAATATTTGGCCTTGTTTGATCTGGGTGTTATCTGAAGAACCAAGAGGTTATTTCCAAAAAAAACATATTTATGTAGGTTATTGAAAATCTTGTTATTTGGGTAAAGAAATATATTCCTCGTCAAACAGTAAATATATAACGAACAAATATATTAAAAAAAGAAAACTTAGAGGGTTATTTGAAATTAATCTCAAATAACCCACATCAAACAAGACCTTGGGCTTGTTTAAAAACTTAAAGCATCTTTGATTTAGTAGTTTTCGATACAAATCGATTTTTTCAGAGAAAAATTGGTTACATAGGTCGTGTGTGTGACGAAAAAATGAATTATTTGGGGTTATCTGTGTTTAATGACTAAAATATCATTTTTATTTAATGTCTTAAAATAGTAGGTGCTTGTTCAAAATCCGGTTATTTGAATAATCAATGGGTTATTCTAAAATAACCTTGTTTGGTTTGTGCTATGGAAAAGGGGGTATTTGGAAAACAAAAACTTAATATGTATAAATATATAATGAAAAATAATTCTTTAATGAAAATAGAAGGTTCTTTGGTTGATGATTTGAATGATGAGATGATAAGATTGTCAATTATTTGAGTTTTTTTTTAACCCAATCCGAACAAGGCTTTTTAGTTGATGATGGATATTTTACCACCTTCTCCTTCTGCCTCAGGGGAGCTGATCAGAAATTTTTTTGGTTACAGTGATACTCAATTGACATTATATGGGTATGTCCATTTTAAGTTTTTGTTTTCTGAACCAATAATGTCTTAATAATTTGGTATATTTGTCATCTCTGATTCATTACTTCTATTATACACTCTTTTCAGGTTCTTTTGTTTACAAAATGGACTGAAAGAACATGAGATTTGTGTGTTTTTTCGCAACAATCACTTTCACACAATGTTCAGGGTTAGTTAGCATTAAATAATCTGTTTCCCCAAGTTCCTTTGAAGGGTTTTAGTGAAATGTCTTCTTTCTGCAGTTTAATGGAGAACTGTATATTTTGGCTACACATCAAGTTTATTATGATCAACCTGATGTTGTATGGGAGCATCTAAATGAGGTAATAAAGTGATCTCTATATTATTTGGGAGATATTTATTTTGTTTGATTTTCAAAGAACATCATTTATCATAAGGTTAAACTGGTCTCATTTCTGCATGATTGAGATGAGTTTTTTTTTTTTCATTTTTTCCATTCAGGTTAATGGAAATACAGTTTTATTAACGGCTGATTTCGAGGAATTTAAGGTATGTGATCATCTGTTCGTTATTATGCATCTCTTTTCGATGTCATTTGATTTTTATGTTATGTTATGATCCTTTTTCAAATAAAAAAAGGGTAAAAAATCATTTCTTCTTCGTTAGGATCTAGCAATCTGCAAACTAAAAATCTCCCATAAAATAGCCAGTTATGTATAAATCATTATTTCATCAACAATTACCTCTTTCAATTCACAATTTCAATCACATTAGACTTCTTAGGATTAAGGTATGAAAAATTGAGTTAATTGGTAAAAAGATTTAAAAAGTATTTATATACAACGAAAAATATATTTTTTTTAAACAATTGCATGTATTTTGATATTCTGGTTGATAATTTGAAAATTACAAACCTAAACTTTACATGGCCATCAAAGTACACTTATTTTATTATATATAAAATGTTAAATATTGAAGTATTTTTTTATCATTTGACTCAAATAATTATTGTATCTGGTCCGTCCTGCATGGTTTATTTGAATAATTCGGTTGGTTCGGTTCGGGTTATTTAAATAATCTCAATCTAATCCAACATGATTTCACCTCAATTTTCATTATCACGTCATTAAATTCATTAACTAAAATATTCTTTATTTTAAATTATTATTTATTTATTATATATTTATACCTTTAAGTCTTTTTACACAATCATAACTTTTTAAATAACCCACTACCCAACCAAGACTTAAATAACTCACTATTTTTTTTTATCCCCAAATGGATTAAATACTAAAATATTTTTACTTTGATTTAAAATATTTTTATCCTTCAAGTCTTTTCACAAAATAACCTAACTTTTCATAACTTAAATACAAAAAAAAAAGTTATTTAAATAATAAAAAAACCTCATATAAATAACCCAAATCCAAACAAGGCCTGATAAGCCAAATTTAAAATTTCTTGGCTTAGTGAAAGGTAGTTTTTACTGAATTATTGTAACCAAATGGGTTTAAAAGCATTAATGTCTACCTATTCTGATTGCACTAAGGACCCCACATTCTCACAATATTGACATTATTTTCAGCCATTAGAATCATTAACAACCATTTATTAATATTTTTTCTAGTGAAGAAACAACAGTGTATATAGATTGGTAACCTTTTGTCTTCATCTCTCCTTTTCTTTATTTAAGGCACAGAAATAATCAGGTTGAAGGAAAAAAGCAGAAAAATCATCAAACAAGAGCCCTTCAATGGTTGGTTGGAGTTGACAGCTAGAGGTAGAGCTTAATTTGAATCCTCATAAAAAAAAAAAAGTGGGTAAGAAGGGAAATAGATTATAATACATGAAAATGTCCTTTCTTCTGATAACTGGGGCCAAAACTATTTAATGTTTGTAGGGTGATTTTAAAAAAAAATATATGAAATTTTGAAATGTATATGGTTTTGTTATAGTAGGTGGGGAACATTATTAGTTCATGTGGGCCAAATGGTGCTATGCCTATCTTCATTTTTTTGTTTTGTTTTTTGGTCATTTTTTAACATTTTTTTTACCAGATGATAACAAAATTAAATAGACCAATAGGATCACTTGTTATTATTGTTCATCACTTGAATATTAAAAATATATTGTTGGAGTTCTAAGAACTCATTGTTTTGAGTTTTTTTTTTCTTTTCTTTTTTTATAATTTGAAAATATAATATTTTTTTTATCACATTAATATCATTTAACTATCAAATTACTTTATTTATCAATTTAAAATTTAAATAACTTATTATTTTAATAATAATTTTTTTACAAAATTTATACAAATCCAAGATCAAACCAACTTTAAATGGGTTATTTTAGAATATTAGATTCATTGGATAAGATTGAATTTATCTCAGATCTGCTTTTTAACAAATTTAAATACTTTTATACATACATAAATTGTATGTATATTTAATTTTATATATTCAGTATACTTATTGGTATATTTTAAATTAAATTATAAATAATTAATTAAGAAAAATTTAATAATAATTTTTATTAAAATTAATTTGTTAATTATAATATTAATTAATATATTTTGATGGTGAATTGGACCTTTCTAGATCAGGTTTTTTATTTTTATATTCAATCTTAAATCACAGATCTAAATTACTACATTCAAATCCATTTAAATACTCATCCCTAATTATAACATATTTTCTACATAATTTAAAAAAAAAAAAGAGAAATAATAATAATAAATCAAATTTAAAACCATTAATGAAACTTAAGTCAATGGTGGACCAAGCAGAGCAAATGTGAATCTTGAGTTATTGTTGTGTGTAGTTAATCCTTTGTCTGTCTACCTTTATTTTTATTTTATTAAATAAGATTCAAATTTTATTCAAATAACCCTAAATAAATAATTTATATTATTGATTATGTTGTAGAGTTTTTATTAGTAATTTGGAAATACTTTTTGGGTATTTTTAGTTTTTAAAAAGAAATCAGTCAAATATCTCAATATAAAAGAGATCACTTTTCAAAACATAATTTAGTTAGATATATATTTAAAATTTTATTAACATTGTTTTTCATTGAATTTGAATCTAAATCCAAAAATTATTTCTAGTCTAAATAAGGGATGTTGGTTGTTGTTATGAAGAATTAAAAATGGGAAGATTTTGATTCTTAGTTATATTTTATAATTTATTATTTTGTATGAAAATACATATAACTGGATTGAAATAAGTGAAAATAATATTTTTTTTATTAATATATAAATATAATTAAAGTATATTATATAATATTATCCCATCTAATAATATTGTAATGAGATATTTATTAAAAAATACAAAATTCAAAATTTTCAAACCCATATTTGAATGAGCCAATTAAATTGCATTTATTTATGTGGTTAAGCTCTCAAATCAAACCAATTTTTTTATTTTCTATATAGGAAATTAACAAGAATTCTAATAAAAAGACTAATTTAAATTTAAATTTTTTTTAACGAAAATAAAATATTTGACCTTTTTTCTCTCACCTATAAATTCAAATTTATAAAGATTTAAAATTTTATTAATTATAGTATTCTGACCCTTCCAATATTTCTAGTCCTAATTTGTCACATTATTAATTCAAATTGTTATTCTGGTTGAAAGTTTAGTCCAAATTCAACATAATAATTGAATAAATGGAACCAACATAAACCAATTAAAAATATCATTTAACAATTTAATTATTTTTACACAGAATATGAACACGAATATAAATATGAATATAGTGAAAGAAAAAACGAGTAAATCATACCGGTTTCGATCGGTCATTGTTATAAAGTGGTGGGCATCATATTCATAGTGCCCACAAGATTAATGATTTTGGAATCTACTAATGTGAATTATAAATAATAATCTAAAGAATCAAAATGCTTTAATTTTCCATAACTTTAAAGAAAAACGACAACCCATCTTTCTGGGTTTTATTGTAGGGGACCATTTCAATAGCCTTTTCTTTCTGGGTCTTAGGATAAGAGTAGGACAAGGTTAGACAACGACCCAACAATGGAAACAACAACAAAATAAAGTCTTTCATAAAAAATTATTAATGCATGTCTAAAGTAATTTCTTTTTCACCAATTATATATTTTTGTTAACTATATATATGAGAGTTCTAAAAACATATTTAATTACATATACAAATTAATTTCTCATTTATTTGTTAAGTTTGAGCTGTTGTCAAGTTCTTAGTGTCTACGGTTTTATCGGGTATTCTTTGTCCTTTTGTGTTCTTAATAGTGTACGTTGGATGAGTGTTGACTAAATTACAATTGGCGACAATTTTCTTAAATATATAATCGGTTTTGTTAATCATTTTAGTTCTTTTTATCTAATAAGAATGTAGGTATAAAAATAAATGTTAGAAATTTTTTAATACTAGCTAAAGATCCTATATTATTATTCAACAAAAGTGACCTATAATATTAAAATTAAAAGTGTCTTAACTTAAAAGTAACTTAAGTGACAAGACGAGTTTTATTCTCATTAAAAAAAATTAAACTAAAGTTGGAGTCATTTCTCGAATCATGCTAGATTTTTAAATTAAATAAAAAAAATTGGAAGATGATAGGCAAATAGAATAAATGTATCATTTTGATTTTGATGTATAGTTAATAAGGTAATCTTCTTAAATATGGACATAGTATTCAAACATGGAGGATTTGTCCCATATTGATGTTATTTCATCAATCCTCTAGATTAATCTTTGGATTTGTCAATCCATAGTTGGTTACTTTGGAAGATCGACATTGAGTATGTTAGCCTTGAATGATTCAATCATTGTTTAGTATCATCTTTGGTTAGTTAGGGTTTCATTTTTTTGATAGTTGGTGTTAGTTATGGCTCGTTTTTGTTCGAAATGTGAATTAAATTAATTAAACATGATAAGGATATCAATGAGATAAATCATGTCATGTAGGAGGTCGACTTAATTATCGTCCTTTGTCTCTTTTTTTTAATTACTATTTTAGTTCGGTTCGACATTGTTTATACTATAGTTTTTTAAAAAGAAAAAAAAATTATATGATACATTATATTTTTTTAATATAAGAAAAGTTAACATACTCGATAATCATATCATTTATTTAACTTAAAACATTATAAGTGAGAATCGAATTTGTGACGTCATTTGTTCAATTAAGTATTATTCACAATTATGTTTTTGTTATATTATATATATATATATATATATATTTTGTGTAATATATTAAAATACATAGAATTATATATAGATAAACTTGTCTCCTATAAAAAAAAATATATTTAATAATTTTATATATTTATATATTTATTTTTGTTTAAACACAATTTGAACGGGACACAAATACTATCAACATCTCTTCTTCATGAATCGGAATCATGAAACACATTAATAATTAACATCCTCATACATTATTATTATTAATATAATTTTTAAAAATAAAATATATAATCTTTTGGTGCCGCCAGCTCCACCAAACGTACGTCCTCTCACCAATTATATATCTTCTTATTGAACCAAACGCAAACGTAAAGTAATAAAAAAAAAGACAAGAATTGTTTTTCCATTTAACACACGTGGGACCCACCGACTTGTTTAATATTTGTCATATTTTGGGGACAAAAGTGAAATATTTAGTTTAGCTTATTGATTTGTTCGTGTTTGTATAGTGTAATACATATGTTTTGTATACGTTTAATAATATTCTTAACATTTGGACAATCTCCTTTCTTTGAAAACAAAGAAATAAAATGGTTTGGTGAGAAATTAGACAATAACGATAATCTATATAAATAGAGATACGATAAAGTAAGAACACATACAACATTTAACGGGGTCGACCAATAATGCATACATTTTTTTAGATAGAGTTGTCCATTTTATAGACATTTCATTAAATAGTTATTAAAGTAATCCTAATTTATAATCAATTTATGAGTGAATTTAAATAAACTACTACATTTAACACATTCTAAGTAGATAGTGCCAAAAACCCAACATAGTTTAGTTAGAATTATATTGGTATAATCAGGATGGATTCATAAATTATAGTTTGTAAAACTTGAACTTAATTAATGTAAGAAAAACATTTCAATTTAGAGTTGGGAGCTTAACCTAATGTAAGTAAAAAAGCATGTACATGAGAAAATCAAATCCAAAATAACTTATGCAATTTATTTTACTAACTACTAGATAACTTATATAAAGTTATTTAAAAAAATATTTGTATCTAAACTTAGTTAAGTACAACTTCTATATAAATCCGTGTATAAACTTTAAGTAAGTTTGTTAGTTTCATCTTTAAAATATAATAGAGTATTAAAAAATGTCAAAAGACTAGTGAGTAAAAACGATACTAATGTATAAACATGTAAAAGAAGATAATAAAATTAGTAATTTGATTAAATTTAACGTTTTTTTAGTAAGAATCAAAACCGTAATATTTTTAATTCTTAGCACAACTCTTTTCATTTAAATTATAAAATTGGAGTAAGACTATTAAATTAGGTTTGAGCATCATACTTCTAATTCATAGTTATTTATAAACATATGAAAATAAATTATGTCTCATAAATGGTCCATTCTTTTCTTTTAATCTCTATAATTTTAGGCTAGATTCAAAATAAAATTGATTTAGAAAAGTGTATGTACCTAATAGTTTTTATTATGATTTTATTTATATATTATCAATCAGAGATTATATAATTATTAAATTATTTAACAAAATTTTACATTCATACAAGAGATTGGGAATGACAATAATAATTAAATAATTTGGTGGGGGTTATAGACTAATAATAAAAATAATATAATATTTGCTATTGGTGAATGGTGAATGGTAATGGGTCATTTCTCATTAGTTAGGAAACTAATGATGTATACTTAACTTGTCTAATTAGCACCATCTTTTCAAATTATAGAGTATTTCCTTTTTTTCAAGAGAATAATAGTATCATTAATTTTCTTAGTTATTTAAGTAGTAAAAAGAGTCAATTCTACATTTTAAGTTTGAGTAATTATTATTTTAACTTTGTAAATAAAAAGATAATATTAAAAATAATTATGGTTTATTTCAAATGATAGATAATTATAGGGGAGAAAGCTTAAAAGACAAACAAACATAGGGCTTGATGTGGACAGCTCAACACCCTCTCCAACTCTCTTCAACCTCCAATTTATTTTTATAATTATACTTAAAAAAATGATTAAAATAATTAATTTATAAAATGTGTTTGTTAGATTATAAATATATTAATTAAGAGCTTGTCTTATATTGGATTCTTGGATTTGTTTTTCAATTATTTGAAAAAAACGTTATTATTTCATTTAAAGTCTGGTTTGAAATTAGACTATTCTAAAAATTCATTGTTTGCAAATGATCTTGTTTGATGTATATTTTTAATAATAATTAAATATATAATAAATAAATTTAAAAAAATAAAACTTTGTTTTGTTTATTTTTTAAATTAAAATAATTTATCATGCACTTTTTTTTCAATCATGTCACTTAATTTATTAATTAAAATATTAAAACAGTCCTAATTTAAAAAAAAAATTATTTTAGCATTATATATAAATGATAGATAATTAAACAATATTTTTACTTCAAACCAACCATTATTTTATCCATCTCATTACACTTTTTATCTATCAAAATATTAAAATTATTATTTATTTAATTATTTAAATTTAAGATAGAGAGAAAAAGTTATACTTATTCTTTTAAAACTTTAATACCAAAGATTAAACATTTAAACCAACTCTAAGATTTAAACTAACTCTAAGAATGGTTTGATATTGATTTTTTTGAAAAATTTACTAAAAACCTAATATTTTTTTTCTTTTACTTTATCTATCCCAACACTCTTTTTTATCCATTCAAAAACAAAATACCATTTATTTAATATTTTTTCTTTCATCATTCTATCTCATATATTTAGAGTGGAGAATAGTTCTTAAATTTTAAAAACTAGTTAAAAAAATTAAACAATTTTTTTTTGTCTTTTTTTTTTACCAATAAAATGTTTATACAAAATCACTGCCCATCAACATATTTAAGATAATCTATAACCAATTAATAATGAATAGTAGTAAATACATTGAATCAAACAAAAGTTAATATTCTCTATTCATACAACATATCAAACAAACAAGCTCTAAATTGTCAGACTATTGATTCAGCTTTATCCGTGACCTTTTTCCTCTTATTGATTTTCTTTTTCTCTCTCATCTTCTTGTTTTCTTTTTCCCCCCTCTGCATTATGTAAAAAACCTGCAAATTTACACAAGGTTCACAGAAAGTCTTCTTTTTCAGATCCCTATTTATCTCTCTCTCCTCTCTCTACCTACCTATACCAACAGAGCTACCATCCCATATAAAGTCTATTCACACTCAATAAGTGGTCCTAAACATATATCAAAGCAAACCCTTGTTTTCATTTTCTTACTTTCTCATTAAAAAAGAAAAAAAAGAAACAATCTTTGATTCAATCAGAACAAGAAGAAGAACAAGGGTTTGAGATGATGATGGGTAGTGGCGTCGGCGTCGGCGGCGGTGGTGGAGGTGGTGGTGGGTTAAGCGATTTAACGGCGGCGGACGCTCATCGCGGCCATCTGAAAGCTGAAATCGCAACTCATCCTTTGTACGATCAACTTCTAGCTGCTCATGTTGGTTGTCTTCGAATCGCAACACCGATTGATCAACTTCCATTGATAGATGCTCAACTTTCACAAGTTCCTCATATTTTAAGATCTTATGCTTCTCAACAGATTCATCCTATTTCTCATCATGATAGACAAGAACTTGATAATTTTCTGGTAAAATTTTTTATTTTTATTTGTGGGTAAAAAGATTTAATTTTTGTATATTAATTCATTGAATGATGCAGGCACAGTATTTATTTGTTCTTTGTTCTTTTAAAGAACAATTGCAGCAACATGTCAGAATTCATGCTGTTGAAGCGGTTATGGCTTGTCGTGAAATTGAACAGACCTTACAAGCTCTTACAGGTCTTTCTCTTTCATTTCTTCTTTTATTTTTTATCAAATTAGATCGATTTGAATTCAAATCTGGTAGAAATTGGATTATCTTAGATCTGTTCTTTAGCTTGTTTGATCTAATTAGGTTATTTGTAGAAAAAAATAAAAGTATTTGAGTTAAAATATTACAAGATATGGTAAGATATGTAATTTAAGATACTTGATTATTTGAAAGAAAAAATAATTAATCCTATATCAAACAAGGTCCCCTCATTAGTTATTTTAGATCATACATTTCTTGGGAATTCATCAACTAACTTAGAGCTTGTTTGATTTTTTTTTTTAAATAGATTATTTGAGTTTTTAATTAATTTAATTATTAAAATGATTTTTATGTTTAAAATTTAAATTTAATAAAAGTAAAATAAGAGTATTTTATTAATTATTTGATAAAATTAATGATGTAATTGTTAAAATGATATATATATATATAATTTATAAAAATAGATAAATGTTAATATTTCATATGAAACTAGTGATATTTAGTTTGATAAAATAAATATAATATTTATAATTTTAATTTTTTTATTATAAAGAATATATTGTTATTTAATTGATGATTTGATAAAAAAAAAATATAAATAATGAGAGAATAATGTATATTGGTTAAATGCAATTAAATAACATTAAATAAATCTTTTGAATTATATTAACTTTAGATTTTGTTTTTTAATCAAAATTCATACATCTCATATTTTTTTTCATCATTTCATTTTATAATTAAAATATTAAAATATTATTACTTCATTTTTATAAAATTTAAAATTTAAATAAAAAGTATTATAATAATTTAACTTGATAAAAAATCAAATATTTTATGTTTTTCATCTTATAATTTAAAAAAATAATAATAAAAACTACTTAATAACCAACCTCAAATGAAGTCCATAATATAGTTGATAGTTTGCTTCTTCCCTTGGTTACACAAGGAGCTCATTTTATTTTTATTTTTTATATTTTACATTTTTTGAATTTTTTTAAAACACTTTCTATCATATCATTTTAATCATCAAATGATTTAAATTATTAATTAAAATATCTTTACTTTATTTTTTATTAAAATTAAACTTTAAATACAAAAAAATATTTTAATAATTTATCTTAAACAAATTTTGAATAGTCTACTCTTTTTTTTTTTATTAAACAATAATTTTTTGACTATACTCATAAAAATTAAAAATCCAAGATCAAACTAGTTCCTAGTTAACTCATTTCACTTTTAAAAAAAAAGAACTTTGAATTATTTGAATAATAAATAGATATCATTAAATCTTACAAATAATGATGTTTAAATTAAAATCTCATTAGATGCTTATTTCTGATGGTTAAAAATTAATAATCTTATTAATTGGATGGTTAATTATTTAACAAATTCTAGGTTATCTAGAACATTTTCATTTATTTAGTCATAATTTTTTTCTTTTAAATAATCAATCAAACTCACATTCTTGTAATCTTTAACTTAGCACTCTATAACCTTCATTTATTTAATCATAATATAAGATTAAGTTCTACTCACAAGTATTTTCGTTTTTTTAATGTTAAAACCATAACCTTTTTCGTTTAAGAAGTTGTAATCGAGTCCAATTAAAATGATTTATTAGTTTAAATCCTAATATACTACATTTAAACAAGCCTTAATTCATATCCATAACTAATTAATAATCAATGAAGATAAGATAATTCATATGAAGAGACCCTACCAGAGAAATACATGATGAATGATAGACAAAATATAGTACTATAATATTTTGATTGGTTGATTCTGATTGATTGGTTAATTATTATTGTTGAATACATTGCATTTGCAATTTCCCATTAATCAATTAATTAAATAATTAATCATTCTTTTTCAACCTATAAATTATTTGATCCGATTCCACTGCCTAAAAAGCCAATAAACCAGGCTTTGTTTGTTCCTTAATCACCCGCCAATTATCTATACCAAAAGTTAAAATAAATATTTTTTTTATCCCATTATCAATCACTTTATTAATTAAATAATTCAACTTAAATAATCCATTTTGTCACCTCTCATTTTGTAACATAATTGTATAACATCCAATAATCTAAACATTTTGTAACATAACTGTTACATAGGAATAAGTCCGGGCGAAGGAACAGGTGCTACCATGTCGGACGATGAAGATGAATTGATGCTGACTGATTTCTCGTTAGATCCCTCCTCCGGTGTGGAGTCGCATGACATGATGGGCTTCGGCCCATTGCTTCCAACTGAATCCGAGAGAACCCTAATGGAGAGAGTTCGTCAAGAACTCAAGATCGAGCTCAAACAGGTTTTTTTATTATATAAAATTTAAGAAGAAAATAACATGTTGAGGTTGATTTATTGTTTATTTTAGGGTTTCAAATCGAAGATAGAGGATGTAAGGGAGGAGATCATGAGAAAACGAAGGGCGGGGAAGTTACCCGGGGACACCACTTCTGTTCTCAAGAATTGGTGGCAACAACATGCCAAATGGCCTTATCCAACTGTAAGAAAGCAACCTATATATGGATACTATCGGTTAGTGTTTTTTTTAGCTAATTTTTTTGTTTGGAAACAATATCGTAGGAAGATGATAAGGCGAAACTAGTAGAAGAGACGGGATTGCAATTGAAGCAAATAAACAATTGGTTCATAAACCAAAGGAAACGCAATTGGCATAGCAACTCTCAATCCGCTACAACCCTTAAGTCCAAACGCAAACGGTAGATAGAATTCACTTATCGAGCGGATTGGTTTGGTCTAAAAAGGAAAAATCAGGAAACATGACTAGTTATTTGAAGATATATACTTCAAGAAATTGGTATTTTAGGTTTTGTATCTTTCAATGATAAATAGTGTTCACTTTTAACCACATGGAAGAAAAATGTACTTGTACTATATAGTAGTAGAAACTAGAAAGTACATTTTTTATATATTTCATTTGTGGAGTTGTAAGACAATTGGGTTAAAATAAAAATAATAATATTTTCGTTTCCAACCAGATTATATATGCTAGGTAGGAGAGATTGTTAAAAGGTTTCATCGAATATTTTAAATTTTATTTGAATTTTTAATTAGTTAAATTATTAAAATATTAATTTTTATTTAAAATTTAAATTTAGTGATTCAAATATTCGGGGTCATAACCAGCCTCCCCATCCACTTATGCATTTTTCCCTCTTCAATTAGGCCCATAAATGACTTTTTATTTTCAATCTCAAATTAATATAGGCCCATATTTAATTGATTTATTATAACATTCATTAAATTATAACATAATCTATCAAAAGTTAGAACATCTGTCCTTTTTTAATTCTTTCTATTATATAATTTATAAAAAACCACAATCCCCAAAATTTGTAAGGTCGTATAATTAATTGAGTAGATGGCTGTAACAAAATTGGATGGATTGTTTATTACATTACTTATAATTTTTTCTAGGTTAAAATTGATAAAAAAAAATCCTACTAAGTAAGATGTCACAAGCGATGAATTGAATATAATACCGAAAATAATTACGTACAAAAGTTAAACTCGAATGATTTAATTAAAAATCTTGCTTACAAAATTATAAATAAAAATAAAATTTTCTAGAAAAATAAAATTTTGACACCTGACAACCCAAATTTAAACAGCCACCAAAGACAAGTAAACTGAGATCCATGATTATAAGAATGATTTACTTTGAATGGATGAAATACACAAATTAATGTAATGCATTATACACTATAGGGAAAAAATTGCTATTGTAAAACCATGCTAGTTTAATTAAACTTTGAAATTATTTAAATTTTACTTTTAAAAATTTAAAATAATATAACTATAGAGTTTATAAATTATTTTTGATTTTATAATTTTATATTTTAAAGAAATAAAGTTAATTTTGAATAAATAAAATTAAAATAATTAAAAGATGATTAAATAATTAAATGAGATTAATTATTGTGAAAATTAAATTCCAATTAATTAAAATAATAGTAAAAAAATTAATAATTTGAGATAAATATTTTAATTATTTTATCTCAAATTAAATTTAAAAAAATCAAGGGGGAATTAAAATAAATATTTTAAGATAAATATTTTATGCATTTTATCTCAAATAAATTATTTATTAAACCCCCAAAATATATAAAAAAAAATGTTATATTTATTAAAAATATTTTGTAGTTGAAAATGAAGCAAAAAGTGATTGAAAAAATCAATTCCAAATAAGCTCTAAGCTGAAAAAAGGTGAGATCCACTACAACCAAAACCAAGAGGAATTAGCAATAGATCTCACAACCATTGGGAGCCTATCCAACGCACAAGAGTCATTTGTGTCGCCTATTGTAATGAAGGAGATGTGCGTTCGCGAAACACCAGATTGACTAACGCGTGTCTCAACGTTGTTAACTCAGATGCAATGGAACATCCAAACGCCAACAGAACGCAGACAGAGCGCCAAACGTTAGATTTTTTGCCTGAAACGACGTCATTTCGCCTGGTTTATCTTCTTACTCGCGACGATGATCCATATAAGAACAAAGCTTCCATTTTCGAATTTTTAAAGATGAAATTTTGTCGTTTCTCAACCTTTTGACTTCGTATAAAAGGTGAAATAATCACCCTACTCCGATTATAATTTACCCTACTCTTTGAGACATTATCACAACCTATACCACAAATTGGTCGTTGATCAAACAAAAGACCATCAATGACCTTTTGACTTAATCCGATCCACTTGCTTAGTGAACCAACTTTGGGAGGCTATAAATAGCGTCCTCTAGGCAAACCGAAGACAAGAGATTCATTCTCCCCATCTCAATCAAGCCCAAGCATAAATCCACCATTAAAGCTCTTCAAGATTTTCTAAAAATTTGTAAATTTCGTGTAAGGCATAAGACTCTAAAGGAAGTTAGGAAGCTCCTTTAAGAGTTAAAGAGTGTTCTCCAACTCCATGTAAGTTTCCAATCACACTGTAATTTAAATTACCAGTTTGAATTGAAATTTTTATATTTCATTTTTTCTAGTTTCATATACTTCTTGATTGTCTGATTTTTTATTGAAAAACGACCCCAAGATCATATATATAAGTTTTCTGTTGAAACAAAATTCAATCAATCGACTTAAATCATAAAACCTCAAATTTGATTTTGAAAAATTATAAAATCGGGTTTTTGTTCTTGAATTATTGCTTAAGAACAACAACCTAAAAAGATGCTGAATACGTTTAAAAGGATGTTGGGAACATATTTGAGCCAATTTAAGCCATTCCGATCATGTTTGATCAAAATGTAATTTTTTTATAAAAATAAAATTTCAGTTTTTGAATTGGTTAAAACGAACAAACAGTGTTCATATTTTGGTTTTCATTCAATTAGATGAAGCATAAGGAAGCTATTAGTAAGCTTCTTACGCTTCAATTAACCTTAAAACTCAAAAATATGTTTTTTTTTGTACCAAAAATGTTTTTGTTGAATGGAACATCATCCTGATCGAATGACACATTAGAATGATGTTATAAATGATCTTGAGAACTTTACGAACTTTCTTATGCCCTATAATTAAAGGATCATGGCTTCAAACGAAATTACCAAACCTGCAGTTTGATATTCTTGAGGACCAAGGAACCTAGCCTAGGTCTAACTTAGGACTAAGAGTCCTTTGCACTTAAGACTAATAAAAGTTAGCCCGAGGCTAACCCATGACCGAATGTTCTTTGTACCAAGGACCGAAGAAAGTTAGCCTGAGGCTAACCTAGGACCGAAGAAAGTTAGCCCAAGACCAACATAGGACTGAGGACCCTCGCACCCGATCAAGGATCTCCGCATCCGATCGATGACTCCCACACCCAGGACCGATGGAAATCGCACCCAGGACCGAGAACACCGGTCCTAGGACCTGTTTGGTTCAACTTTTAATTTTTTAAAAGTATTTTTGAAATTTTAGAACCTCAAACCATTTTCTAAAAGTCTAAAAAAATAGAAAATAATTTCAAAATATTTTTAGAATATTTTCATAAAAATTATTTTTGATAAGGGCCTGTTTGGAATTTATTTTTAGATCCTAATACCTTAAAAACTGATATTTTCCAAGTATATTCCTCACTAATTGTCGACATCAGTCCCATGTACTAACATTTAAATATTGTTGTGATAATTTTTAAAAAATTAGAAAAACTTGTGCATGTGTAGAATCTGAAAATAATTGGTTAAATAAAATATTATAAAACGAATTTTCAAAAATTATGATTTTAAAAGTAGAGATAGTTCTTAAACAAGTACAGATGATAGCACGAAAGCCCTTTTCCGAGTATCACCAAATATCGAATCAAAAAGAAAATCAGGTCAAAAATACGTTAGTAAACGTATAATTTTATTGATTTTAAAAATCAATTGACGAATCTTATCAAATAAATAATCTTTTAAAATTGTCAAATTTCTTTAATTAAATTTTATTTTGATTATTTTAAATCTAAAAAGATTATTAAAAATTTGATTTAAATTAATTATTATTATAATTAATTTTAAAATGTCATGATATATTTTTATGATTCTTTTAAAAATAATTTTTTTGTTAAAAAATAATTTTTTTATTAAAAAATAATTTTGACCCATAAATCGATGTTAAAAAAATTTTGAATCTTAAACTTTTTACAAAATAATATTTTTCAGGGTTACATTATTAGTTTAAAATTTAATTTTATATTTTTATACATAGTAATAATATATAACTAATATTTCTTTTAAAAAATTCTTAATGTTTAAAATTGAGTAACAATTTTAATTAAATTTTAGATTTTAATTAAAGTAATTTAATTAACACAATTAGGGACAATTAGGGAAGGTAGTATGGAGAGTGCATTACCAATTTACCATCCCGTACTCCCATTTAGTTTAGAATTTTTTATTACCATTCCCGCATTGTTTAATGTGAGATACCTTTATCTACCC
The DNA here is from genome assembly GCF_907164915.1 of Impatiens glandulifera. Classification (NCBI taxonomy): domain Eukaryota; kingdom Viridiplantae; phylum Streptophyta; class Magnoliopsida; order Ericales; family Balsaminaceae; genus Impatiens; species Impatiens glandulifera. The sequence goes on from NC_061864.1 coordinate 57,734,685, forward strand.
TATACTTTAAAAACAAAAGTTTTATAAGATTTATATAAAATAATGTTTTTATATAATATATGGTATATATTAAAAATTTATATTATTATTTATTTTTTTATAAAATATAATAAATTAAATAAATATAGTAATAATAATAATAATAATAATATATATTTAGTTGTATTTATTAATTTTCACTAAAAGGAAATAAAGTTGTTCGAATCAGGTAATTAAGACATATACACAAATAATATCCCCAATTGGTGAAACTAAAGAAAAAAACTGTCCTAAAATAAATAATTCAAATCAGAGAATGTTTGACAAGATCTTTAAACCATGGGAATTCATTTTAAGTGGTTAAACCAACTAGTAATTGAAAATAGGGTTGACCCAATCTAGGTGCTTTAAAAGATGAAAAAAATACATAGTCACAAGACCTTACATAAAAAAATACTTAAGTGGGACGATGGCATGGTTTTTTTTTACTCAATTTGATGTTTGATTAAAGAGTTTTAGAATGATATTGATTTGATTATCGGATACTCAGGAATCATTCATTCCTTTCTAGATTGGGAGGAATAAATTTCATTTCCGTGTGATGTATCTTCTCTCCCATATTTTCTCTTATAATTATAATTATAATTATAATATTATATTATATATATTTTATAAAATAATTTTTTTAATTTATTTATTGAAAGAAATTATTTCAATTATTTATATCAAGAAATTTTTTAAAATAAAATAAAATAAAACTTTTATAATAACTACATTAACTAATAATAATATAATCATTTTTATAAAATTAAATTTTAATATTATATATTAATAATAAAATTATAATAAATTAAATAAAATTTAAAAACTTGTAAATAAAATAAAATAATATATATAAAAAATATTTAAAAAATATTAGAAAAATTAAATATGAAGTATTTTAATAAAAAATGTTATTAAAAAAATTATATCATGTTATAATATATGTTATTAAGTAAAATTATTATATTTAATTTGTTCAATTATTAATATATAACATTTTAAGACTTTGTCCTATATTATTTCTGTTGGTTGGATAATTTTTTTTATTTATAATTAAAAAAAATTGAATTATTCAACTGTGTATTTAAAATAAACATAATTAGTATAATAAGATATTAAATGTTTACGAAACATTTCAATATTTTATATAATTTAAACAATTATAAAATAAAAATAATTTATATTTTTAATTAAATTATATATAAAAAAATGAAAATATTAATAATAATTTTATTTACAAAAATAATATTAATAATTTATGTTTAATAAATCCAAATATTATCAAATGAGAATGGAAATATCCAAATGTTATTCATGAGATTGAGAGTGATTAATACTCCTAACCAAACATTATATTTCTATCAATCATATCAATTTCCATTTCACACATCTATCAACAATCATACCGATTTTCATTCCACACGTCTATCAGAACTTCGATAATTAAATCGTGATTTTTTTTATTAAAAAAGTGAATAAAGATTTTAAGGAGAGACACAAACTTGAATGAAATTATTTTTATTGAACTTGTGAAAATAATAACACGATTACAAATTATATATAGTTAAACAAAACTTAGACATTAAATAAGAGACTTGAAGAATCTCATTTACTAGAACGATGAACTAGTCTCAACTTAGACCGTAGATCTTCGAAATGACCTTTACAAAGTGCTTTTGTGAAGATATCAACAACATTGTCTTCACTTCTCACTGCCACCATCTCAATGATTCTCTTTAGTATTTTTTCACGAATAAAGTGATGCTCCAACTCAATGTGTTTTTCCTCGCATGAAACAAAGGATTTGAAGTCAATTTAATAGCACGCAAATTATCTCCATGGATAGGAACCGTCTGATCAAACCGTACATGAAGATCCTCCAAGAGTCTACGAAGCCATATGCACTATTGTGCTGCATGAACTGATGCTTTGTATTATACTTCTGTCGTAGATAAGGATATAGATCCATGCTTCCTGCTACTCCAAGATATGTTAGTGTTTCCACACAGAAAAACAAACCCAGACATGGACCTTCGATCGTCTTGATCTTCAACAAAGTCAGCATCCGCAAATCCTTGCAATACACATTTTGCATCTTTCTCATAGAGTAGACATATATCTAGTGATGTGTTAATATATTTCAGAATTTTCTTCGCTTTCTCGAGATGTGGTTTCCTTGGCTCATGAATGTATCGACTTAACACTCCAACTCCATAACCAATGTCAGGCCTTGTTATAGTCAGATAAATCAGACTTTCCACAAGAGCACGATACGGACGAGGATCTGGTAGAAATGTTCATTCGTCTCGAATGAGTCTGGAATTTATGTCGAGAGGAGTATAACTCTTTTTTTCTATCTGTCAAACCAAATTTATCTACCAACTACTTTAATTTGCATATTTGATCTGCGATAGAAACAAACCTTTCTCGAAATATTTGATTTGTAAACCAAAGAAAGTTCTAAGTTCATCAAACTTCTTCATCTCAAAACGAAGCGAGAGCTCATTTAGTAGCCGAGCAACCTCATCATAGTTAATAGTCGTCAAGATTATGTCATCCACATATAGAAGCACCACCACCATTTGTCCTTGATGATTATTCTTGAGTCGGATTCTGAAGCTTTGTAACCACAAAACAGAAGATATTTTGCAATCTTTTCATACTAAACACGTGGGGCTTTCTTTAATCTATATAGTGTCTTCTTAAGTCTACAAACCAACTGGTAACCATCATTCTTCTCAAATCCAGGTGGTTGTTCCATATATATTGGGCAATCAAGTTCTAAGTAAAAAAATGCATTATTAACATCCAATTGCCATAACTTCTAACGAGAACTTGCTACTAAGGACAACAAAGTGTGAATTGACGCAATCTTCACAACTGGACTAGATGTCTTCTCGTAATCTTATTCATACTTCTACGAGAATCTTCGAGCGACCAATCTAGCTTTATAACGATCTATGCTTCCATCAACCTTTCTCTTAATTCGATACACCCACTTACATGTGACTATTTGAGTACTAAGAGGCTTCAAAACGACGTCTCATGCCTCATTCTTCTTGAGAGCGTGTATTTCCTCTTCCATTGCTGTCACCCATTCATTGACATTCTTTATGAACCGAGTTATCAGCCGTGACAATGTCACCGCCCCCATTATGAATTCGACTTAATGAGAATAGAAAATCCTCTTTAGTAACGTGATGTTCGCACCCTAAATCAACGATCCACCTTTGATCGATCTCATGTTTACCATGAGACGCCTCTAATTGATTTTCCTTCGTAATCATCACATAGACATGAAAAGCCTTGTCCCATTCCTCCTCAACACGATGTTCAGACTTTTCTCCGAGATTTAAACTAGCAAAATTTTCATCCAAATTTACTCGACAATTTTTCTTGAAGTGTCCAGTCTTGCCGCACTTGAAACACCTATGGGGATTCTTAGGAATATTTGAAGAATCCTGACATGTTTTTTCTTTCTTCGACTTTCCCCTTTTCCAGCTCGATTTCTTCACGAACAATGCACTGCTCGATTCCTCCTTTATACTAGTTCCAGCCATTTGTGCAACGACTCTTGAGGTGATAAGAGATTTTCAACTACTTGAGCGAAGGTTGTTGTGCCCATTCTTGAATCGATGTGATAAATTGCGTATACTCGGGTCGAAGTCCTCGAATAATATAAATTTTTGTTTGAGCCTCTAAAATTTTCTCATCAGGGTTCAGTAAAGAAATTTATGAGCATATGTTCTTTACCTTATGAAAGAACTCCAAGACAGTTCCGTTTTTTTTGCGGCTTCTAACTCGTTTTCAAGCATTTAGAGACGAGCTTCGTTCTTCTTGTTAAAAAGATGATCAAGCGTTTCCAAGATCTCATAATCTGATCCACAACTGGTGATGTGCTCGAACATGCAGATTGTGGGAGATTGACCTCTTCAACACAAATTCTTCATTCGTGTTGAGTTTCTTCCACTTCTTTGATGATTTCTCATTTTCAGCGACATCCTTAGGAGCTACATCATCATCGTCTACAACGATGTCCCACAAGTCTTCCCCGACCATGTATGATTCCATACAGGTCTTCCATATATGATAGTTTGACTAGTTTAATAACTTCAATCCGAGTACAACTACACGACCACCACTTTCCATATCGAATAACAATGACACCTTCTTCACAAATGTAACCAAAGCTCTCGTACCATGTAACAAAGTCACAATGAGGACTTCGATGATCGAAATGTGAAAAGCTTATTAGAAAAGTGAATAAAGACTTTAGAAGGAGATACAAACTTGAATGAAAATTTTCTATTGAACTTGTGAAAATAATGACACGATTACAACTTATATATAGTTAAACAAAACTTAGACATTAAATAAGAGATTTGAAGAGTGTCATTTACTGGATATAATTTCAGGAGACTAGGATAATCCAAGAGATTCTTAAATAACAAAAAGACACATGTATTATTATTATTAAGAAAGTAGCCTATCGATACTTCTATCAGTGTTTTTTTTAGCTAATTTTGTTGTTGTTTGGAAACGATATCATAGGAAGATGATAAGGCAAAACAAGATTGTAATTGAAGAAAATAAACAATTGGTTCATAAATCAAAGGAAACGTAATTGGCATAGCAACTCTCAATCCGCTACAACACTTAAGTCCAAACACAAACAGTAGATATAATTCACTAATGGATGGATTGGCTTGGTTTAAAAGGAAAAATCAGGAAACATGACTAGTTATTTGAAGCTATATACTCCAAGAAGGTGGTATTTTAGGTTTTGTATCTTTCAATAATAAATAGTGTTCACTTTTAACCACTTGGAAGAAAAATGTACTTTTTACTATATAGTAATAGAAATTAGAAAGTACATTTTTTTTTTTTATATAATTCATTTGTAGAGTTTTAAGACAATTGAGTTAAAGAAAATAAAAATATTTTCGTTTCCAACAAGATTATATGTAAATAGTAATTCATTAAATACAATTTGTAGTGAAAATGGACAATCCTATGAAGGAGAGGTTGTTGAAAGGTTTCTTCCATTATTCTAAATTTTATTTGAATTTTAAATTAATTTAATTTTTAAAATGTAATTTTTTATTTAAAATTTAAAATAAGTGATTCAGATATTTAGGTCATAACCAGTCTCCCCATCTACTTATACATTTTTTCCCTCTTAAATTAGGTCCATAAATGACTTCTTTTTTTTTTAATCTCAAATTAATATAGACCCATATTTAATTGATTTATTATAACATTCATTAAATTATAACATAATTTATCAAAAGTTAGAACATATGTCCTTTTTAATTATTTCTATTATATAATTTATAAAAAATCACAATCCCCAAAATTTATAAGGTCATATTATTAATTGAGTAGATGGTTGTTACAAAATTGGATGGATTGTTTATTACATTACTTAAAAATAATTCTAAGTTACAATTGATAAAAAAAAAAATCCTACTAAGTAAGATGTCACAAGCCATGAATTGAATAAAATACAATTGAAAATAACTACTTAGATAAGTTAAACTCGGATGATTTAATTAAAAATCTTGCTGAAAAAATTATAGATAGAAATATAATTTTCTAGAAAAATAAAATTTTGACATTTGACAACAAAAAGTTAAGCCCACCAAAGAAAAGTAAACTGTGGTCCATGATTATAAGAATGATTTACTTTAAATGGATGAAATACACAAATTAATGTAATCAAAATTTCATCATTATAATACATTATAATGATATGGGAAAATAATAATAATTTGCTATTGTAAAACCATGCCAATGTTATATCTTAGGATAATAAGAATCTGGTTTAATTAAAATTTTAAATTAGTTAATTTTTACTGTTTTAAAATTTAAGATTATATAATTTTACTAATTTATAAATTATTTTTGATTTTAAATTTTATGTTTTAAAGAAATAAAGTTAATTTATATTTATAAATTGGGAAAAAAATTATTTTAATATTTTATATAAATGAACTCTCATTAAATTAATTTTATAATTATTTATTGTTGTAAGCACTTAAATTTTAGTTATTCAATTTATAAATTATAAAATAGTTATTTTGAATAAATAAAATTAAAATAATTAAAAGTAAGGCCAAAAACATGATTAAATAATTAAGTGAGATTATTAAATATAATTAATTAAAATAATGACTAGGAAAAATAAATAAATAATTTAGGATAAATGTTGTACTCATTTTATCTCAAATAAATTATTTATTAAAATTCAAAAATATATAAAAATAAAATAAAATAAATTGACAAGATAAATGTTATATTTATTAAAAATATTTCATAGTTTGAAAATAAAGTAAAAAGTGATTGAAAAAATCAATTTTAAACAAGCTCTAAGGTTTCAAGAGGAATCAGTGCAGAAAATTTCACAACCACTGGAAGAACACTGGGAGCCCATCCAACGCACGAGAGTCATTAACGTCGCATGTTGTAACAAATGAAACTCGCGCTCGCGAAGCACTAGATGCCCAGATATAATGGAACGCCCGAACGCCAACGGAACGCGGACGATGCGTCAAACGTTCGATTTCTCGCCCGAAACGACGTCGTTTCGCATTATTTCTCTTCTTCCTCGTGACGACGATCCATATAAGAACAAAGCTTCCATCTTTGATTTTTCAAAGATGAAACTTTGTCGTTTCTCAACCTTTTGACTTCGTTCAAAAATTGAAATGATCACCATACTATAGTGATTATTTTCCCTACTATTTGAAGCATCATCACGGCCTATACCAACAACTGGCCAGAGATCAAACAAAAGACTATCAATGACCTTTTGACTTAATTAGATCTACTTGCTCAATGAACCGACCTTGGGAGCCTCCTCTAGGCAAAATAAAGGCAAAAGATTAATCCCCCTCTCAATCAAACTCAAACATAAATCCGCCATTAAAGTTATTCAAGCTTTTCTAAAAATTCGAAAATTTTATATAAAGCCACAAGGCTATGATTCAGGCATTCAGGAATCTTCTTTAAGAGTTAAGGAGTGTTCTCCAACTCCATGTAAGTTTCCAATCACACTAAAATTCGAATTAAAAAAATATTATATTTCATTTTTTTGTCAGTTTCATATTATGCTTGATTGTCTGATTTTTTGATTGGAAAACGACTTCAAGATCATTTATAAGCTTTCCATTGAAAAAAATCCAATCAATCGACTTTAGAAAATCCCAAATTTGATTTTAAAATTTTTTTAAATCAGGTTTTTGTTCTTGTGTTATTGCTTAAGAACAGCAACCTAAAAAGTTGCTCAACACGTTTCTAAGGATGTTAGGAACATATTTGAGCAAATTTCAAGTCATCCCGATTATGTTTGATCTAAAGGTAATTTTTTACCGTCCTTGAATTGGTTCAAACGAACAACCAATGTTCATTTTTAGTTTCATTCAACCATATGAAACATAAGGAAGATATTAGTAAGCTCTTTACACTCATTAAACCTTAAAGTTCAAAAAAATATTTTTTGTACCAAAACTGTTTGAGTTGAATGGAGCATCATCCCAATATAAAGACACATCGAGATGATGTTATAAATGATCCTGTAAACTATACAAAGCTTCTCATGCTCTCTAATCAAAGGATGATGGCCTTAAATGAAATCATCAAACCTACAGTTTGATGTTCTTAAGGACCGAGAAACATAGCCCATGTCTAACCTAGAATCGAGAGTCCTTCGCACCTAGGACCGGTAAATGTTAACTTGAGGCTAACCTAAGACTAAGTGTTCTTATAACCAAGGACCGAAGAAAGTTATCCCTAGGCTAACCTATAATCGAGTGTTCTTCGTACCATACTAAGGATCGAAGAAAGTTAGCCCAATGTTAACCGAGGACCCCAGCACCCGAATGAGGACCCCCACACCCGACCGATGACTCCTACACCCATGACCTATAACTCCCACACTCGACAGAGAGTCTTCAGCACCTCGACCGAGAGTTCCCACACCTTGACTCAGGATTGAGGGTTTTAGCCCAAGACTGATAAAAATCGCGTCTAGGACCGAGAACACCGGTCATAGGGCTTGTTTGGTTCAACTTTTAATATTTCAAAATTATTTTTCTAATTTTGAAAACTCAAACTATTTTCTAAAAATCTAAATAAAATAGAAAATGATTTCAAAATATTTTCATACAAATATTTTGAATAAGGGCCTGTTTGAGATTTATTTTAGATCCTAATACCCTAAAAGTTGATATTTTTCAGGTATATTCCTCACTAATCGTCGACATCAGTCCCAAGTACCAAGATTTAAATATTGTTGTTACAATTTTTAAAAAATCAGAAAAACATGTGCATGTCTAGACTCTGAAGAATTATTGGTTAAATAAAACGTTATAAGACTAAATTTTAAAAGCCATAATTTTATAAAGTAAAGACCATTCTTAAACGGGTACGAAAGATATAGCGCAAAAGTCATTTTTCAAGTATCACCAAATATCGAATTAAAAAGAAACTCAAGTCAAAATACGTTTAGTATCATTTTATTGATTTTAAAAATCAATTGACGACCCTTCTCAAATAAAAAATATTTTAATTAATTAATTTAAAGTCAAAATTTTTAGTTAAATTTTAGTTTGATTATTTTAAATTTAAAAATTTTATTTGAAATTTTATTAAAATTAATTATTCATAATCTCATAACATATTTTTATAATTCTTTTAAAAAAATATTTTATTAAAAACGGATTTCTGACACGATATTAAAATTTCTCAAACCCTTAGTTTTTTCCATAAAAGAAACCCTGGATTATAATTATTAATTTAAAATTTAATTTTATATTTTCATATATAGTAATAATAAATAACTAATATTTCTTTTTAAAAAACTATTAATGCTTAAAATTGAATTTCTTGAGAGAGTGGAACATGTATAATTAGTAGAAGAAGATCCTTTCTCTTATAACCATATAGATTAAAAAAAGTTTTGTAAGATAAATTTATATAAAATGATTTTATTATATAATATATGGTATATATTAAAAATTTATATTATTATTTAAACTCTTAAAAATATAATAAATTAAATAAATATATTAATAATAATATATATTTAGTTGTGTTTATTAATATTTAGAACAAAATTAAAACATAATATCTAGGTTCCATCTTTAGTCAACTCCTAATTAAACTAAAAAACAAAACATTTCAAAATGAATAATTCAAATCAGAGAATCGTTTGACAATTACGATTATAATTATAATACTTAAACGGAGGGAATTCATTTTAAGTGGTTAAACCAACTAGGAATTGAAAATAGGGTAGACCCAATTTAGGTGATTTAAAAGATAAAAAAAGTACTTGAGTCATAAAACCTTATAATAAAGAAAATATCACGATGCATAAATAAACATTATTTAATCTCAATTATTGTAAAGATAAATTCCAAACAAGCCATGATTGTGGCATTGATATAGTCAACTAACTCCCAAGTCTTAGCCAGGAAACTGTAATTAATTTGGATTGTTAAACTAATTTCATCTATTTCAAAAGTTACCTTAAATCAAGTTAATGTTTTATAAACCGAAAATTAAAATATTAAAAAGTACTTCATTAAATATTTTTATTGATAAAAAATTAAATTAACTAAACAGAAATATTTAAATAGTAAATAATTAGATATTTAAATTAGTTTGATAATATACTTATATAATTATATTCAATAAATTAATTTACATAATTTAATTAAATAAAATTGTATATTAAATTATAAGAGAGAATAATATATATATATATATATAATTCATATTATCACATTTTTTTTATTTTGAAAAATTTTGATGAATTATGATCAAAGAAAATAATTATAAAGTTGGTGTACTTCTAATTAAAAAAATAAAATTCTAATAAGAAAAAAATAAAAATTATAATACAACTATTTTATTAAATTTAGAAAAATAAAATAATATTTTAGTGATTGTTTTTAGAGTAATTGTTAATTTTTTTCTTTTAAAATGAGTTAAATATTTCAACTTTTGAGTAGTATCATATTTTCACTTGAATATAAAATAAGTAATTATAAATATATATTAACTATATTTATATTATCAAATTTAATTAAAATTTTCATATAGTCTTTCTTCTCTTCCGAACCTGCCAGCTAATGAAAGCCGTCCTTCCAGCCTCCCCATGGCCCTTCCGGTCTCTCATGGCTGTTGGCTTTCCAAGTTCGGAAAATATCAATTCTTCATCCACTTGTTATTATTATTATTATTTATCATCTTCATCTTCATCTTCATCTTCATCTTCATCTTCATCTTCATCTTCATCTTCATCTTCATCTTCATCTTCATCTTCATCTTCATCTTCATCTTCATCTTCATCTTCATCTTCATCTTCATCTTTATCCTCATCCCAAATGAATCACTCTAACTCGACTACTACTGAAGGTTCTTTACTCCATGGAAACCTAGACATTTGCGTAAAACAAGCCAACAATTTACCAAACATGGACATGTTCCACAAGAAACTAGGCAACATGTTAGGTTATATAGGTATAGTACCCCGGCGCCGTACCATGTCCAAGATAACCTCCGATCCATATGTCACCATCTCCATTTCCCACGCCGTAATAGCTCGCACTTACGTAATTGAGAACAGCGAAAATCCCGTTTGGAACCAACATTTCAACGTCCCCATCGCCCATCACGCTGTTGAGGTTAAGTTCGTCGTGAAAGACGACGATTACGTCGGTTCTCAAGAAATTGGAGCTGTCGTGATCCCTTCCGAGCAAATTTACTCGGGTCTGAAAGTGGAAGGAGTCTACCCGATAATGAATTCCGAGGGGAAGGTGAGTAAACCGGGAGCTTCATTGAGCTTTTCGATTCAGTTTATACCGATCAAGCAATTCTACGATATCGGGGCAGGGTCGAGTGTGCCCAATACTTACTTCCCGTTCAGACCTGGCGGGAAGGTGACACTTTATCAAGACGCGCATGTCCACGAGCCTTCGCTACCGAAGCTGAAGCTCGACTATGGAATTGATTATGTTCACGGGCATTGTTGGAACGATATATATGATTCGATTAGCCAGGCAAGGCGGTTGATCTATATTACAGGTTGGTCGTTTTTTCATGAAGTTAAACTCGTGAGAGATGATGATGGGAATGCGAAAAGAGATTTAAACTTAGGAGATCTGCTCAAGAAGAAATCGCAGGAAGGCGTGAGAGTGTTGCTTCTAGTTTGGGATGATCCTACTTCTCATAGCCTTTTGGGAATCAGGACGGTAATAACTGTTTATTTCTCGTGTTAGGTTATTTGAACAAAGTTAAAAAAATATTGGATATTTCTCATAATAATGTGAATGATGAAACTAAGTTTTATTTTTATTAAATTTGAACTAGACCTAATTGATGTGCATTTTGATAGGAAGGGATGATGAAAACCAACGATGAAGTGACTCGACAATTTTTCAAACATTCTTTGGTACATGTATTGCTTTGTCCAAGATCTGCAAGGAAAGGACATAGTTGGGTGAAAAAACAGGTTAGAATTTGAAGAATGAGCAATAACAGACACAATCAATCGCAAATCATCTAAAAAAGACTCATTTTCGATTGTAGGAAGCTGAAACTATCTACACCCATCATCAAAAGACTGTGATTGTGGATGCAGATGCAGGTGCTGGTTTCAATTGTAGAAAAATAATAGCGTTTATTGGAGGACTCGATTTATGCTCTGGTCGATATGATACTCCCGCTCATCCCCTTTTGAAGACGATGAAAACCGTGCACAAGGACGACTTCAATAATCCAAATTTCACAGTAATATGAATGATTATTTGTAAACTCTTTTCCCCCAACATTAATTAAATTACTAAAATATCTATCCCTCGTCAAACATTCTTTTCGAAACCTTAAAATGTTAAAGAATAAGTAAAAAGAATTATGATATTTTAGTTGATAATTTGAAAGATAATTTATAAGGGATTGTTGATAGAGACTAAAATATCATCGGCTTTGCTCGATGAATGGTTATTTGGATTTACCAAGGAATCAAATCACTTCATCAATTAAATTATTAAAATGCCTTTTTTGACTTGTAATTCAAAGGGCAATCTCATCTTTTTTTTAAAAACAATTCAAAGAATGATGGGACGAAAGAATGATTGTTCATAGGAAAGTAGATGAAAGTGATAATGATGATGTCTTCAATTGACTATATTAGGGACCGAGTGAGGGTTGTCCCCGAGAACCGTGGCATGATTTGCACAGTAAGATCGACGGTCCTGCAGCGTATGACATCCTAACCAACTTCCAAGAACGTTGGTTAAGAGCTTCGAGTCTGCGTCGATTTTCGAAGATAAAAAGACAAGGAGAGGATGCATTACTAAAGATTGAAAGTATTCATGAAATTATTGGGATGAATGATTTGCCATGTCTAAAGGAGGATGACCCTCTAGGTTGGCATGTACAGGTATGAATATTCAATTATTAATATTATTATATGTTTCACATACCTTTAAATCCTGTTTGCTTTCTTCAATTTCTACTTCAGATCTTCAGATCAATTGACTCCAACTCTGTCAAGGGATTCCCAAAAGACCCTAAAGAAGCCACAATGAAGGTGAGAAATATTATATCATCATAATAATAATGAATGAAATAGTGGTTTCATTTGAAAAATGTCAATTCAATCTCATTTTCTCATCTCGTGTGAATCTAGATAAGATTCCCATTTGAAATGGATTGTATCTAAACTTAGTCCAGCCACACATTTTCATACCATACATTTATGGATCTGTATATACAAATTATTGGCGCCTTATCGTGAAATCCTGATTCGGACAGAAAAGTGTCTCCAAGTTACGCTTTTATTGATGTATCTTGATTGTTATGTGACAGAACTTGGCATGTGGTAAGAATGTACTGATAGACATGAGCATACATTCAGCATACGTGAAGGCAATTCGATCTGCACAACATTTTATCTACATCGAAAATCAATATTTCCTTGGATCATCGTATAACTGGGAAGATCACAAAGACTTAGGCGTAAACAATCTGATACCTATGGAAATAGCCCTAAAGATTGCAAACAAAATCAGGGGAAATCAAAGATTTGCTGCTTATATCCTAATTCCAATGTATCCAGAAGGTGGTTCTACTAATAAAGCTACACAAAGAATTCTCTACTGGCAGGTTCAAATTCCAAATTCTATTGACAGTAGCTATAATTATTAGTTAATGTCTTATACTAAATACACAATACTTATCTTATGCAGAATAAAACAATGAAAATGATGTATGATGTAATTTATAAGGCTTTACAAGAGGTGGGGCTTGACAATCAGTATGAGCCTCAAGACTATTTGAATTTCTTCTGCCTCGGAAATCGAGAAACACGAGAAATCGGTGATGTTTCAGATGTAGGAAAAAATGTACCCAAAAATAGTCCTCAAGTAAAAAATTCTTCCCTTTACCCTATCAATAAATTTTTGTATGTATAGTATCTTCTCAATGTTAAACTTATTCTAAATTATTGTTTTTCAGTTTCTAGCACAAAAGAACCGACGGTTTATGATTTATGTTCACTCGAAAGGAATGATAGTCGACGATGAGTATGTGATATTGGGATCTGCCAACATAAACCAGCGTTCATTAGATGGGTCGAGAGATACTGAAATTGCAATGGGTGCATATCAACCTCAGTTCACTTGGGAGAAGAAAGGATCTAAACCGTTTGGGCAGGTAAAATTTCACACATCTAAGAATCGATGTTATGAATAAGCCGAATCAAGCAGGTTTCTAGAAAACAATTATCTCTATGGCCTGCAATACGTTGAATCAAACTAACTCTAAATTTGGTTGTGAATCAATGTTCAGATCTATGGTTACAGAATGTCACTATGGGCAGAGCACACTGGAGCCGTGGAGGACTGTTTTGTGCAGCCCGAGAACATCGAGTGTGTTAGACGGGTGAGAGCAATGGGTGAGGATAACTGGCGACTATATGTCGGTGAGGATTTAACTGAGATGACAGGACACCTTCTTAAGTATCCAGTTCAGGTTGATAGGAATGGCGAAGTTAGGTCAATTCCTGGCTGTGAAACGTTTCCAGATGTGGGTGGGAATATTTTGGGTACTTTTTCAATTCCCATTCAAGAAAACATTACTCTTTGATCCAACCTAAACCATTACTTTTTCATAGATTTTGTACAGAGTGCCGTATAAACTTCTAGGGTTTATGGAGTTCTCTTAGTTTTGTGCATTCATTTGTTCATATACTGTAACAATAGAATGGTATTCAATCAAAGGGTATTCATATTCTCAATAAATTAACTATTCTTACTGCTAGAAAATTGTCAAACCTCATGGAGACGACAATGTCTTAAAAATCTTGAACAAAATGCCATGAACAATCATGAGCTTCCATGGGCTTCCTGTTGAAGGATGATTGATAAGATAAGAATAAATAAAACCTTGTTGAAATACCATCTCCACACAATTAGAACCTAAATCGGTACATATAAGCAAACCCTATCCGATTATCAAAGTGATATTTTAATCTGATATAAGCGAAAGCGATAACCAAATCAGAAGTATGGATTTAAGCAACTAAAAGTCATGTACAAGTCCATGAATATGCGCAGATACATGCAGGCGAAGCAGGGCAGATTTCACCTATTGAGGGAAAGGTTGGGTTATCTGTTTACATCATTGTCTTAAAAATAAAAATAATAATAATAATAAAAAAATTTGATAAAGTTTTCCACGTTAAATTCTTGGTGTTATTGTATTATTTATATTTTCGCTTATATTTGTTATTTCTCGTTTTTAAAAATTCAATCAAGTGGAGAGTAGTTTATTATCACAAGTGTGATTATTTCGCTTTATTCAGAACATAGTGGTATTAGAACTTGGTTTTAAGCGCTTTTATTTACATTGGTTTATGGAGATTAACATAAACAAAATGATTTTGTTGAATTGTTTAACTATCATATTTGTAAAGGTAAAATGAAAGATCTTCTATTCGTAAAGTTTTTTGCATTTACCTATTTTTGTTAGTGAGAAACTCATCTTTAAATCTGATGAGAAATGAACTTTTGAGCATTAACATGCATGTTGTTTCATTCGTCAATTTGTTGAAGAGAATGTTTATAACCACATATAACATGAGACAAATGCACCTACTTTGTGGAGTAAACTTGAGATTTTGTATGCTTCAAAGACAGAAAGTAACAAATTATTTTTGCTCTAAAAGATTATTCATTTGAGATATAATGATAGTGCATCTATGACTGATCACTTGAATGAGTTTCAAGGTGTTCTTAATCAGATGTCAGGATTGAGAATGAAATTCGAAGATGATGTTCAAGGCTTTGCTTATTGACTACTCTGTCTAATTCATAGAAAACTTTTACAATTTCTCTTTGTAACTCTGTTTCTAATGGTGCAGTAACATTAGAGATGACCAAAAGTGGTGTCTTGAATAAGAATTAAGACGAAAATCTCAATGTTCTTCATCACAGTCAAATATGTTTGTTACTGAAAATCGGGAAAGACATGATAGTAAAGGTGAGAAAGATAAGTTTGAGACATAAAAGTCAGAATAAGTATAAGTCAAAATACAAGCCAACTGAATGTTAACAATTGTGGTAAAAGTGGACGCATAAAGAAGAACTGTTACAAGCTAAAAATTAAAGTGAATGGATCTAAGCAAAAGACAAATGATTGTGAAGATCACATCTCAGTAACTATTTATGATCTATTCACTATTCACGTCGATATTACAATTAACATTATTGCGATGAGTCAACTTGGGTGTTTGACACATGAGCTGTCATACATGTTACGCCAAAGAAAGATTACTTTAAATCTTATATTTCTGGTAATTTATAGTATTGAAGATAGGTAATAATGGCATAAGTAAAGTTATTGGTATTGGCGATGTTTACCTACAATCTAGCAATTGGTCGAAGTTTTTGTTTAAAGATGTTCGACATTCTCAAGACATGAGGTTGAATTTGATTTCAATGGAAAGCTTGATGATTATGGTTTCTTAAGCTCTTTTGGTTATGGAAAATAGAAACTTTCGAAAGGTACCCTCGTTGTAGCTCGATGAGATAAGTTTTCAATTTTATATTTAATACAATCTTTGATAATTAAGGATAATGTGAATATTGTACGAAGTAAAGAAACTTCCAATTATGACACCGAAGACTTGGTCACATTAGTGAAAATGGTTGAATTTGCTGATTAAGAAAAATGTTATTTCAAGTTTGAGTGAGACATATTTGGAGAATTGTTCTCAATGTCTTGTAAGAAAGCAAACTTGATTATCGTTCAAGCATAATCCTCCTTCAAGAAAGTCAGATCTCTTAGAGTTGGTGTATTCAGAAATTTGTGAACCTTTAAAGGTATGAACTATTAGTGGTGCTCTTTACTTTGTAAAATTTATTGATGATCAAGAAGCTTTAGATCTATGTTTTGGAAACTAAAGATGAAGTTTTACACAAGTTCAAGGAATTTCATGCTCTTGTTGAAAGAGAGACTATAAAGAAGATCAAGTGCATTTGTATTGATATTTGTGGCAAATATTGTGATCCATTTGATGCATACTGCAAACAATATGGGATCCAACACCAAAAGACACTTCCAAAGACTCCTGAGTTGAATGACCTTGTAGAAATGATGAACATGACAATTGTTGAGTGAATTAGATGCTTGTTTTTAGAAATAAAGTTGTCACCATCGTTTTGGGGTGAATTATTACACACGGTGGTGCTGTTATTAATTTGAGTCTTAAAGTTGCTTTGGATGGTGAAGTTCCAAATAAGTTATAGACAAATAAACATGTTTCTTATGATCACCTACGAGTATTTGGATGCAGGTGTTTTGTTCACATTCTAAAGTATAAAAGATTAAAGTTGAATGTGAAGAGTCGTGAGTGCATCTTCTTGGGTTATGCCAAGATGAGTTCGGCTACAAAATGTATGATCCAGTTGCAAAGGAGCTTGTCAGAAGTCGTGACGTTACCTTCTTTGAAGATGAGACTACTAAGAAAAGTAATAAAGCTAAAGACGATAAATGAAGGGAAAAGGTGAGTCGATAAATTTAGATAAAATTCATTTATCTGATTCACCTATTTCGATAGAAAATCGGGTGCAAGAGGATGATGTTGAGGGTGAACATGATGTTCACATGGAGAATGATAGTAGTGAGCAAGATGAATTACCTATAATTCCACTTGGACGATCTATAAGAGATCGATAACCTTCAACTATATATTCTCATAATGAATATACGTTGATGACAGATGGGGGAAAGTTAGAGTCATATAAAAAGGCTATTGATATCGAAGAATGGGTTGATGTTATGAAAGATGAGATGCAATCTTTACATGAAAATCATACATTTAATTTGGTAGAATTACAAAAAAAAAGTTTTGAAAAATAGGTAGGTCTATAGATTGAAGTAAGATGAGCATACTTCAGCTCTACGTCACAAAACTCGTTTTGTTGTCAAAGAGTTTAGTCAAAGAAAAAGGTATTGATTTTGATGAAACATTTTCTCTTGTTGTTAAAATGACTTCAATTAGAGTTGTCTTGAGTTTGACAGCTAGTCTTTATTTGGAAGTTCAACAAATGGATGTGAAGACGTCTTTTCTTGATGGTGATTTAGAAGAAGAAATTTACATGGATCAACCTGATAGATTTAAAGTCAATGGTAAAAAGAATTGTGTTTGCAAATTGAATAAAAACTTACAGTATGACTTGAAATAAGCTCCATGATAATGGTACAAAAAATTTGAGTTGTTCATGAAGGAATACGACTATACGAAGACTACTTTCGATCATTGTGTGTTAGTGAAAAAATTCTCTCTCAATGAATTTATTATTCTCTTACTTTGTGTTGATGATATGCATATTTTTGGTCAAGGTGTTGTGACAATTAATAGGTTAAAACAAGACTTAGGGGAGTCCTTTGCGATGAAAGATCTTGAACCAGCGAATCAGATTTTTAGAATTAGAATCAATCGTGATAGAAAGACGAAGAAATTATGGTTATCTCAAGAACAATATAATGAAAAGTGTTGCAAAAGTTCAATACGGAGAAGGCCAATAGTGTTGTCACACCTCTTGCGGTACATTTTAAATTGAGCTATGAACTTTTTCCTTCAAACGATGATGAGAAATAAGATATGAAAAATATTTCTTATGATTCTTCTGTTGAAAGTCTTATGTATGTCATTGTTAACACAAGACCATATATTGCTCATGATGTTGGTACTATGATCAGGTTTCTTTCCAATCTAGGAAAAGAATATTTGGAAGTTGTCAAGTGGATATTGAGATATCTTCGAGGTATATCAAGTTTGAGACTTTGCCTTGTAAATGAGAGTCCGAATTTAGTTAGTTATACTGACTCTGATATGGCCGGTGATGTTGATTCGAGAAAATATGCTTATGGTTATTTGATTACTTTTATAGGGGGCTATTGTTTGGCAATTCAGGCTTCAAAAATGTATTGCGTTGTCAACAATTGAAGTTAAACTAATTACCTCATCTGAAGCTTGTAAAGAATTAATTTGGGTTAAGAAAGTATTATTATTTGAACTTGATTTTGTGTAGGATAAATATGTGATTTTTTTTTTATTATAGTCAGTGTGATTTACCTTGCAAAATACTAAACATTTCATTTTAGATCGAAACACATTAATGTGAGGTATCATTGAATACGAGATGTAATAGATGAAAAGTTATTGGTTTTAAAGAAAGTGGATACAGATGATAATGACGTTGATATGCTGATCAAAGCACTACCAAAAGGCAAGTTCAAGTTTTGTTGTTCAACCGCGGGCTTGACACCAACCCTTCCATAGTTGTGACAGAGGAGTTTATTGGATTATTTGTTTGCACTCCCAACTATGTAATAAAAAGTCCAACCTGTTTATAAGTTCATTTGTGTTAAATAAGGACATTATTGTCTTATTGGAAAAAGAATTTTGGAAAAGGATTGTCCTCATTCTACTATAAAAATTGGAGGAAGCGGCCTTATCAATACACATCTGAGAAACATCTAGTATACACTTATAAAGAGATAGTGAGATCTATACTTTTTTTATCCCTTATCTTCATTTGTTTTGAGTTTAATATTTGATTATAGTGAAATTTCTTTTGGACGAAAGTCCCATAGTTTTTACTCCTTGATTTGAGAAGGTTTTTCACGTTAAATTCTTGTTGTTCTTGTGTCATTTATATTTCGTTTATGTTTATTATTTCTCGCTCCTAAAAGATTCAATCAAGTGGGAAATAGTTTATTATCACAAAGGTGATTATTTCTCTTTATTCCCAACCGGAGAAATAGACTTCCAAGACAAGAATTTCTATATTCTATAAGAATGAATTACTGCAAGAATTTCTATATTCCAAGACATACCTCCATTAACACTAACTGTACAATTTATTTTAGTTTATATAATATATAATATTCACACTCCCCCTCAAGTTGGAAGTCATAAGTTGTGCATCCCTAACTTGTTACATAAGTCTTCAAACGTCATCTTCAGTAGAGTTTTAGTGAGTATGTCGGCAATTTGAAGTCTTGAAGGAATGTGACTTTCTCCCATTGTTGACTTTCTCTAATACAAAGTGCCTAGCTATCTCGATGTGTTTTGTCATGATGTACTAGATTATTGGCAATACTGATAACTACAAGATTATCATAATGAAGTTTAATTGGCTCATTATCTATAGCTTTAAGTTCTTTCAAGATTTGGACATCACATATTCCTTCACACAATCCAAGAGTGCTCAATTCAGCTTCAGCACTGCTTTTTGACATAATAGATTATTTCTTACTCCTCCATGTAATAAGATTTCTCCACATATAAGTACAATAGGCTGAAGTAAATCGTCTATTTGTGATATCTCCAGCCCAATCTGCATCTTTATAGACTGATACTGTTCAGTTGTCATTTTCAAAAACATTAATAATTTTCCTGGAGTTCCATTTAAGTACCTCAAATTCTATAAACAATATCCATGTGGACTTGAGTAGGACTATTCATGAATGGACTAATTACACTAATTGGGAAGCCGATGTCCGATCGTGTATGATATATATATAAGATGACCCACTAGACGTTGATACCTTCCTTTGTCAACTAAGATGTTTTAATTGATAGAATAAATCTTGTTATAGGGATCCATTAGAGTATCAATTGGTTTGCAACCAAGCATCCATGATTCTTTTAATAAATCTAAAGAGTATTTGCGTTGACACATGAAAATACCTCTAGTCGAACGAGCGATTTCCATTCCAAGAAAGAACATGGGATGTCCAAGATCTTTTGTATCAAATTCTCTAGATAAAGTCTTTTTCAAATTTAGTAATTCCTTCTCATCATCATCTATTAGAATAATGTCATCAACATACACAATAAGAATGGCTTTTTTTATTTTCACAAGAAGTCTTAATAAATATTGTGTGATCAGCTTGACTTTGAGTGTAACCCGAATTAATGACAGATTTGGTAAACTTTTCAAACCAAGCTCTTGGAGATTGTTTAAGTACATACAATGATTTGTTGAGTTTGCAAACTTTGCTTACTTGAGCATCGAAATAGAGACTAGGAGGAATATACATATAAACTTTTTCTTCTAAATCACCATTTAGAAAAGAATTTTTCACATTAAGTTGGTACAATGACCAATCTTTGTTTGTTGCTAAGGAGAATAAAATTTTAATGGTATTTAGTTTGGCCACTAGAGCAAATTTCTCTTGGTAATCAACACCATATGACTGAGAGAATCCTTTTGCTACTAAACGATCTTTGAGCCTTTCAACTTAACCATCAGAATTGTGTTTACTTTGAAAATTCATTTACATTCGATTGCCTTTTTACTATTCGGTAGATCACAAATGGTCCACATTCCATTTTTCTAAAATGCCTTCAACTCCTCAAATATAACCTCTTTCCAACGAGGATGTTTTAGAGCTTCATTAATATTTATGGGAACATGTATATTATCATGAGTAGCAAGACATGCTTGGTAATGTGATGATAATCTCTTATAAGAAACAAAATTTTTGATTGGATGTTGAGTACAAGATCTTGTTCATTTTCTACAAGCAATAGGAAAATTAAGAGTATCATCAATACTACTAGGATTAAGTGAAACACCTAAGTGATTTTTTGGGTTCAGTCTCGACATTGGCTCAGATAGAGAATGTGTTGTTGTCATGTCTCCATAAATAGAATTTCAAGGTGAGTGAGGTAAATGAAACTTTGGAGGTGAGGGAAGTGAAGGCTAATTTGGAGTGGGATGAGAATTAATTGTCTCAATGATGGAAGATGTAAATGGAGATAAAAGAGGCGAATATTATTCTTTAAATGTCTCCCTTTGAATATCAAAATGAGAAGAGTAAGGCTGATTTTTGAAGAATGTGACATCCATCGTGGTGTATATTCTCTTAATGACGGGAGAGTAACACCGATATCTTTTTTGAAATGGTGAATATCCGATGAAAATATATTTGATAGATTTGGGGTCAAGTTTACTTCGATCATGAGAGTGAATGTGAACGAAACAAGAACAACTAAAAATTTTAAGAGTGAGTTTTGAGGAGACAATTTTAGTAAATGGAAAGGATTATGAGAGGTGCTAAAAAGAACTTTGAAATTGAAGTATTTTGGATGGCATGCGATTTATTAGATAGGTGGAAGTGGACACAACATCTCCCTATAAGGATTTAGGAACATTTGAGGATAAATAAGGGAACGAGTAACTTCGAGAAGGTGTCGGTTCTTGCATTCGGCTACTCCATTTTTTGTGGAGTGTCAACACATGAACTACGGCGAATGATACATTTCGTCGATAAAAATGTGGAAAGATTGTGAGAAAATAACTCTTTTGTATTGTTTGTTTTTAAAGCGAGAATTAGACTTTGAAATTGAGTATAAATCATTGTATAGAATTGCTGAATATCATAGACTTTATATTTATCTTTCATGTGAGATACCCAAGTTAGACGAGTGTGATCATCAGCGAACGAGATAAACTAACGTTTCCCGTTCAGTGTCGTAACTCTTGATGGACCTCAAACATCGCTATGGAACAGTGCAAAGGATTTGAAAACTTTGTACGATAAGCGAAGAAAATGAGTGCGAGAATGCTTAGCATACTCACAAATTTCACATTGTAACAAACTAGATTTGTCATTGATAAATAATTCCAGAAAGAGTTTGGCTAGATACATAAAGTTGGGATGACCTAATCTATAATGCCATAACATGATTTTAGCATTTTGATGAGTTTGGTTAGATACATAAAGTTGGGATGACCTAATCTATAATGCCATAACATGATTTTAGCATTTTGATCGTAAACGAAATTGAAAGCAATGGAAGGGAAATGAGGTAGAGGTGAAAGACCTCCACATATGATGTAGAGACTCAAACACAGTTCAACACTACCAATTGACGTCTCAAAACCCGTAACTTGAAAATCACAACAGTTTGGTAAAAACTTAGCATGACACTTTAAATCCTTGGTTAGTCTTCGTATTCATAGGAGATTACACTCTTAAGATGTGGTACATAAGGGACTGTCTTGAGAAATAATTTCTCTAAAATATAAGTCGATCTGATACCAACAATATTAATTGATGATCCATTGGCAATTCTAATCCCCGAATTATCATAACATGGACAATAATTTAACAAAGTAGATTTATTACCAGTCATGTGATCAAAAGCACTTGAATCAATTATCCAACTTCCTGAATTTTTAGTTAATATGCTAGATTGCATACCTTTAGGGAAGTTTCCAAACAGTCCCTTACCGGCTTCACTAGTTGCTTCCTTAGACCATGTGTGCCAAACATAGCCGAACTAGACGCGCCATTAGTGGACAAAGAGCTGGAACTAGAAAAATCCCCAAATATTTTTCCTATTTGAGTCATTTGCTCGCGACTGAATACCATCTCTTCAAATGGTGAAGAATATGATGTTGTGATTCCTTTCAATTGTCGGTCAGAGCGGAACTTTCAATAAGAGAACTTTCCATGGAGAATCCAACATTGATCCTTGAGATTCCCAAGCTTTCGACAATGATCACAAAATGGGCGATTTCCCATTTTGAATCAAAATTGGAGTTTCTACTCAAAGTGCAATAAGATCGTCCAAGCTTTTAGAAATGAGAGAGTTTGGTTTGGCAACGATGACAAAGGCATTGGGCTTCACCATTACTTGGAGACGAATCTCTTCTTGGCGGATTTTAGAAAATACTTCGACAATGTTTGGTGTGGGTTTCATTACCATGATTCGTGATCGAACAAGTTCAAAATTTAGATTCAATCCAAACAGGTACATGCAGATGCGTCACCTTTTTGTATTCTTTCTTTGCAATTCGGCATGTTTAGGACATCGTAACTGGTTATTCTCGTACAAATCAACTTGTTGCCAGTTCATGTCAAGAGCATTAAAGAACTGTTTAGCATCTATATTGTCTCCTTATTCTAGACGGTAGAGAATTAATTCTACTTGGAACAATTTAGAACTTTTATCAACATAAGAGTATCGTGTTTTAACCGTGTCCCAAATCGATTTAGCAGAAGAGTGATAGAGGTAATTTTCTCTAATATATGTGTTCATAGAATTGAGAATCCAAGACATGACTTAGTGATTTTTCCTGTTCCAAGCCTCAAACTTTCTATTTGTGGAGGATGGAGCAGGGTATAAGATGAAATGCTCTTTTCATTTACCATAGATAAAATCCAGATTGAATTCGCCAAAGCCATGTAATTCTTACCATTCAGTTCCTAACAGGTTAGGAATGATTTATCAGACATCCCTGAATTGCACAACTATATTTCTGGATTTTCGAGAATGGGTGGTGGAATAATGTCAGATTCTTCTTTTGGAGGAAGAAGAGAAGAGTTATGGCCGCAAGGACCAAATAATACTAGCATAGTGGAAGAAGAAGTAGGAGCAGCCGGAGAAATATGTTTCGATTTCGTTATTGTAAAGATAGAAACTGATTATTCGAAGGAGAATGGTGATCAGAGAAGAGCAAGTATACTGATGTCATGTGAGAAAAACTGTAATATCGAGAATATGATTAAAATGATATATCTTTTTAGTATTCGAGTCTACATTATATACAATAAATAAGTAAACAAAGTAATGAGCAGTTACATGCCTCCACTAACACTAACTAACAAAGTAATATGCAGTTACATACCTCCACTAACACTAACTAACAAAGTAATGGGAATTTACATGCCTTCATTAACACTAAATGTACAATTTATATTAATTTATATAATATATAATATTCACACTAACTATATTTTTATAAATGTTTAGTATATGATATATAAGATTATAAGTATACTATATTTTAATTTTATAAATGTTTAGTATATAATATATATAAAACTATATGTTAAAAATCATGTTAATACTTTAACTCTTTTTATTTGATTTATATTTTTACAAAGATAATGAAAACTATTAAAGTTTCAATTGATAACATTACTGTTAAATTATGTTTTGTCATAGAGAATGTTTAATCAAATTCAATTTCTATCGCAACAACAAGTGTTGGTGATACTATTATTGGGAAGAAAAGAAACTTATTTTCATACGTTTGAAATGATTTTTACAAGGGGAAAGTTAAATCAATATGCAACTATGGTAGAAAGCAACTAGGATGTGATTCAAAGAATGGTACAAAACATTTGTGGGCTCATCTTCAAATTTTTCCCAAATTGTGTTAGAAAAATTAGATCAGTATGAATATGGCAAAAAAAATTAAGTTCCACAAACAATTATAACTAAATAAACATATATGAAAAACTTATCGAGATTTAAGTTGAGGCGTGTTGGACATTGTCCTTAGAGAGATTTCGCCTACTCGAGTAGGTTACTCGTTACAGTAGGATGTTAGTGATGCTCCCTCTCAGGATTCAACAACTCTTCTCATTAATGCCACAATCTGTTTAATGAGACTCAAAGGATAATAGTTTTGGATGCTCTCGATAATATGGATTGTTCTTTTGAAAAAGTAAAAAAAGTATATGTAATCTTTTCTACCTCTAGTATATATATAGAAAAATATACTAACAAAATGTTTTCTTAATTGATCACAATTAATGCAAATCGATCATATAAATTAAGAGATTAGTAATGGTAATTAAAGATCTTAATTGATCACAATTAATGCAAATTAATCCCACAAATTAATAGATTAGTAACGGTAATTGAAGATTTGATTTAGGTTGTTACTTGTAAATCAGTAACGCAATTTAATGGATAATTAATCATATACGTAAATCTTTAATTTCAACGTTGTAAATTAATTTCATAATTTAAGGGATGATTAAATTAAAATAATAATTTAGAAATAACTAATATTAATATTTATCCAACAATCCCCACACATTTTAAAATTATTTAAATAACATTATCTCGAGAGCGCAAAAAATTAATGCATCAGTACTAGTGTCTTTTGGACTATGAACTAGTAATTAAAAAAAATAAGTAAAGACTCACTGAAATGTTGGTGAGATTAGAACCTCTATGAACCTCATTTTAGACGTGAATTAGTGAACTTATTTGTCACATTAATTTCTCTTCCAAAGTTATTCGTCGCGGTGTGACACATTTTGGCCTTGTGTCGATCCTACATCTCGCTAGAACTCTAGAAAGGTTGTATAACTTTCATAGAAGCAGCCCCACTTCTATTCGCACATAGGTGAAATCTATCAAGTGTGTACTGCAGTTAAACACACCACTCACTCATGAGTTATAGATTCATTAAGAGTTTAGACTCATCCTCTTCCACTACAGTACTCACTATCCTACACCATATGGATGGGGGTGCTCATAAATATTTAGGATAGTGTCTCACAAAGACAAATGACTTGTTCTTACCCATATGAACCTACAATACGTGAAATAATTCACGGACTAGGTTGGGTTACCATCATTCTCAGTTTCGTTTGTAGACATTAATCCCATCCCCCTCAATGTATTTATCACTAGCCTCGAGCTTAGTGGTTTGGTCAGAGGATCTCCCAAATTCATCTTTGACCTTACAAAGTTAAATGATATCACTCCATGTTTAATCAGTTGTTTCACTAAACAATGTCGCGCCCATATGTGTCGACTTTTTTCATTATAATTATCATTATTGGCTCTACCAATGGCTGTTTTGCAATCACAATGTATCGATATAGATGGAATGGGCTTCTTCCATAAAGGGATATCTGCTAAGAGATTTCTAAGCCACTCAGCCTCAATACCTGCCAATCGAGAGTAATAAACTCTGACTCAATTGTAGAACGTGCTATACAGGTCTTCTTTGATAATTTCCAAGAGACATCACCTTTTTCTATAGTAAATATGAATCCATTTGTAGACTTGATCTCATCTGAATCAAAAATCTAGTTAGCATCACAATAACCCTCAAGTACGGATGGAAAATCACAATATTATATACCAAAATCTATAGTTCCACGTAAATATCTTAAAATTCTATTCATTGCAATCCAATGTTCTCTATTAGGATTTTGAGTGTATCTACTAAATCTTTTAACTGCATATACAATATCTGGTCTTAAACAATTCATTAAGTACATGAGACTCCCATTTATTTTAGCATAATAAGATTGATAAACACTATTTCCAGCATTTTTCTTTAAGTGTAAATTAGAGTCATAATAAGTGCAAACAACTTTGGAATCATACATTTCAAACTTTTTCAATAAATTTTTAACAAAATGTTCTTGAGATAATTTATATCATTTATCTAATTTTGTAAGCTTTATTCCTAATATCATATTAGTTTCACCCAAGTGTTTCATTTCAAAATTAGAACATAAATAGTGTTTTGTCTCAATTATTTGTTCTATGTTAGTACCAAAAATAAGCATGTCATCTACATGAAGACATATAATAACACCACACATACTTTCATCAAATTTATAATAAATACATTTTTCAAATCGGTTAATCTTATAACCGCCATTAATCATTGTGTTGGGTTAAGATTTTTAAATGTTTAAACTGGTTTTGATAATTAGGGAGAAATTGTTGGGTTAAAATTTTTTAATTGATTTAAAATAAATTAACAATTTTGATTTGATGATTGATGAAATGGTTTTTGAAAATAAATGGATAAAACTAAGTTCAATAATTGTTAGTCATATCAAATATATAAATATATATTTAGATATCAACATAGTATGTGGTGTAGTGGTAAGTACACCTGTCTGTCATGCTGGTGACCTGAGTTCAAATCTCACCAGACGCATAATTAATCGTCTAATAGATCGGGCGTGCAAAGCTCATCAAATGAATAACTGCCACGTTTGCCACAATTCAAATTGTTTGTACTGCATCCAACGGAAAGATGACATGGGTCCAAAAGAAAGATTTGACCGTTGAAGCTTTTCAAGAATAAATTGTTGCCTAAGACAACGGACAAAACTTCAGTGTTGTAAGTTGAACAAAGGTTGGAAGAAATGGTGACGTAGGAGAGTTTGCTCCGAACATCCCATAAACAACTTCTTGTGTTCTTTACTTTATGCCATTCATCTTTCATGCTTCAAAGCTTCAAATCCGACGAACATTTCCGCACTTGAATCTGTTTCAAGAGTTCGAAGGATTTGCGAAGAATAGAAACATATATTAATCCCTAACATGATTTTTATCAAACCGTTTATCCGAAGTCGTCATAAATAGCCAGACCTCTGTCTCTATTGGTGTTGTCGATCCTATCAATTGGTATCAGAGCCTCGTTTTCTATTCACAAGCTTCTAAGGAATTTGAATCATGTCTATGGCTGTTATCAACAATGTTCCCATGTTCTTAGAGGAAGACTACGTCGTGTGGAAGGCGAGAGTCCACGCTCGCTGTCATAGATGATGACATGTGGTTTGTCATCACCAACGGTCCGTTAAAGATTGAGAAGGCTAAATCTGAGTAGACCAGTGAAGATAAAAGAAAGAATAACCTCGACAACATAGCAAAAGACATCCTCTACAAGACATTGGATGACAACATGGTACACAATTCATCACATGTCCCACTGCCAAAGATATTTGGGAGAAGCTGACTAAACTGTGTGAGGGCAATGAGCAAACCAAAGAAAATAGACTCATGGTTGCCACACAACAATTCAATAACTTTAAGATGCGTCCTAGAGAGACGATGACTGAGTTCGATGAAAGATTCAGTAAGGTTATCACTTCTCTATCCACTCTAGGCAAGACTTACAGCAATAGAGAGGTTGCGATCAAGGTCATGCGTGCTCTGCCCAGAGAGTGGGATATCAAGACGATGGCGATGAGGGAATTTACAGACCTCAACAAGATGGAGCTCTATGATTTGTTAGCCGATTTGAAGGCCTACGAGTTTGAAATAAACTTTAGGAATGAAGAGGAACATTCCACATCCACCAACATAACAAAGGCATTGGTGACCGCTGAGGAGCCACCTACTGCCACTACTGTGAAGGTTGTTGCTAAGTAGATTAGCAGCGATGCCATGGCTCTTTTCATGAAGAAAATCTGCAAATTCGTGAAGAAGAGACAATTCAAGGAAGGAAACAGCAAGTCAAAGCGTGATGAGAAAAAGAAAGATGAGAAAAAGAACAAGAAAGAGTTGAAGACTCTTATGGCGACTGAAAACAAAGCCAAGTAGGCCGACAGCGACTCAGATGATTCATCATTCAATGTTAGTGATGATGAAGATGTCACTTGCTTCATGGAAAAAGAAGAAATTGACTCTGAGGTATTTGATTTCTCCTCTGAAAAATTCTCAAGAGATGAGTTAGTTACTGCACTCAATGACATGGTCATTGAGTACAAGAAACTATCAGACTCTTTTGATGAACTAAATTTGAAAAACAAATCTGACAACTCTTCTTCATCTCGAAACAATGATTCTGAAGTTTTTAAAAACAAAATGGCTGAGCTCTCATCTGAGAATGTAAAGCTCAAGGAAAATGTTCAAAATTTGTTTTCTGAAAACCAACGTTTGACATATGTGGTCAGTTCCTGGACGAAGTCTGGAGATGAAGTCAGACAGTAGATAAGTATGCTGAGGCCTTCCAGATGCAAAGCATACTAGCCAAAGATCTAAAGGTTGAAGCCGGTTTAGGATTTGATGGAAATGACTCAGACAAGTCTTGTGAAAAGTTAAACCCAGAAACTGACAAGTTTAAGTCTATAAACTTTGTCAAAGGGAGCATAACTGAGAATGGAACTGATCCAAGCTGTGATGAGCTAACCTTAAAGTATGAGATTACTTATGTTTCGCCAACTATTAGCTGGCTGAAACTTAAGATGGAAGCAGCTAGCAAGTCGGGTATATTAAAACTTGACAGGAAGTCAAGGATTTTTAGACAAAAACCATATTCTAAGATTAATAGTTCAACTGCTAGTAGGAAGACGTCTGCTAAGCCTAAATCATACGCACCGATCACAACGCAACATGGGAAATCCATAAAAATAATCAAAGTATGAATTCCCAATGGACTAATAAGTCTTGGACCCAAAGAAAATTGGGAACCAGATTTATTGTCTTTAAATGCAGGTAAAACAGGAAAACAACTTGGAAGAGCAAGACGACATCGGGACAGTCGACTGCTCGAACATAGCATATGACATTCAACAGCTTGAAGTGGCTGAAATCTTCACGAAGCCACTTCCCGAGTCTAAGTTTTCTTACCTTAGAAATATTTTTAGGATTGTTAGATTACGATAATGCCTAGATTATATTTAAATCATGAACTCACCTTATTTTGAAAATTTAGTTTAAATAATCAAAAATGGAGAAATTGTTGGGTTAAGATTTTTAATGTTTAAACTGGTTTTGATAATTTAGTTTAAATAATCAAAAAGGGAGAAATTGTTGGGTTAAGATTTTTAAATGTTTAAACTGGTTTTGATAATTTAGCTTAAATAATCAAAAAGAGAGAAATTGTTGGGTTAAGATTTTTAATTGATTTAAAATAACTTAACAATTTTGATTTGATGATTGATGAAATGGTTTTTGATCATAAATGGATAAAACTAAGTTCAATAATTGTTAGTCATATCAAATATATAAATATATATTTAGATATCAACATAGTCTGTGGGGTAGTGGTAAGTACATCTACCTGTCATGCTGGTGACCTGGGTTCAAATCTCACCAGATGGGGGCATCTAAGCAGATGAACGGACAAGATGATCAGATGGGGGCGTCTAAGATAAGCAGATGGCATCTGAAGGAAGATAGATGTCTAGAGGTTGGGCATCTAAAGGTAGATGCTCTTCTAGACAGTTGGTAATAGAGTTCTACATACTCAAGACTCTTTTCTTGTTGTACTACCCAGTACCACTCTTTTCTTGTTGTACTACCTAGTACCACCATGATCTCAAGAATCTTTTCTTGTTGTACTACCTAGTACCTCATGGATAGTACATCCAACGAAAAGATGACATGTGTCCAAAAGAAAGATTTGACCGTTGAAGCTTTTCAAGAATAAATTGTTGCCTAAGACAACGGACAAATTGCTGGCTGAGTATATAAGAGAGAGAGCTGCTTCATTTATTTTTTTTGAAGAAAGTTCTCGAAATCAAACATCTCACTTATCATCTAGCTGTGAATACATTGTAATTACATATTGTCTTTTCTGTGAGAAAACTTCAGTGCTGTAAGTTGAACAAATGTTGTTTGTTCAACAGAGAGTTAGCTAGATTAGTGAACTGTATTTGATTCAAAGAGGTATAGTGAAATCCTTCTGGTGGTTGGAAGAAGGGGTGACGAAGGAGAGTTTGCTCCGAACATCCATAAACAACTTCTTGTGTTCTTTACTTTCTGTCATTCATCTTTCATTGGTTCAAAGCTTCAAATCCGACGAACATTTCTGCACTTGAATCTGTTTCAAGAGTTCGAAGGATTTGCGAAGAATAGAAACAGATATTAATCCATAACAGGATTTCTATTAAACCGTTTATCCGAAGTCATCATCAATAGCCAGACCCCCGTCTCTATTGGTGCTACCGATCCTATCACATTGTCTTGTAAAATTTCTCATGCCATTATTTAGGTGCCTGTTTAAAACCATATAATGATTTTATTAGTTTACAAACTTTATTTTGAGTTCCATGTACTATAAAACCATTAGGTTGTTCCATATATATTTCTTCATCTAAATCACCATTAAGAAAAGTTGTTTTTACATCCATTTGATGTATCATAATTTTAAAAACTGAAGCAAGCGCTATCAAAACTCTAATTGAGGTTATTCTAGCAACAGTGGAATATGTGTCAAAGTAATATGTGTCTTTCTTTTTTCTATAACCTTTAGCTACCAATCTAGCTTTGTATTTCTCAATTGACCTATCTAATTTTAATTTTTTTTAAATATCTATTTACAACCTATTGGTTTAGTTCCACTAGGTAAGTATGATTCATCATTATTGAATTAATCTCATTATCTACGACTTCTTTCCATAGTGCACCATCAGACAAAGAAATAACTTCATTATAAGTTAATGGGTCTCTGTCAACTAGAAACATATAATAATCATCTCATAGGTTATTTTCCTTTCTTATTCTCTTACTCCTCATCTATTCAATTGCATCAATATTTTCTAAAGTATCAACCTCAACCTCAATCTCATTATTATTTTCATTATTAATTGAAGGAGGTGATTTACTAATCGATGATTTTAAGGAAATACATCTTCAAAAAATTCATCATTTTTAGATTAAATTATTATATTTTTATTTAAGAGATCACTTTTTAACACTAAAAATCTATATGATGCACTATTTTCAGAATAACCAATAAACATATAATCACATGTCTTAGATTCTATTTTTTTCTTTTTAATATCAGGTAAGAGAACTTCAATTAAACATCCCCACACTCTTAGATATTTTAAGTTAGGTAATCTATTCTCCCAAATTTCAAATGGAGTTTTTTCTATTTTTTTTAAATATAACTCTATTTTGTATAAAACATGCTGACAAAATAGCTTCACCCAACAAATTTGAAGGAGCACCCGAACTTATAAGCATAGCATTCATTATTTCCTTTAATGTCCTATTTTTTCGTTCAGCTATCCCATTAGATTCTGGTGAATATGGTGGAGTTACCTCGTGTATTATTCCATGTTGTTCACAAAATTCACTAAAGGATTTAGAGTCATATTCTCCACCTTTATCAGATCCTAGTCTTTTAATAGTTATATTTAATTTATTCTCTACTTCAGCTTTATATTTTATAAATTTTTCTTCAGTCTCATCTTTATTTCTTAAAAGATATAGGTATGTGTATCTAGACTTGTCATTTATAAATGTTACATAATATCTTTTTCCTCCTCTAGTCATGTTAGATTTTATATCTCCCAAGTCTGAGTGTATAAGACTTAATAGTTCACTTTCTCTATTATTAATTATTTTACATGATTTCTTTGTACTATTAGCTCCTACGCACACATGATATTTTTTATTTTTATTAGTTGATACATCTTGTAAAATATTCAACTTTTTCATTTTCTGAATATAACTATAATTCAAATGTCCTAATCTAGCATGCCATAAATTAAACGAGTCAATCATATAAGAAGAAGATGTATTATTATTAATAACTTCAAGAACATTTAATAAAAATAGACCATTAGAAAATAACTTTTGCCTACGAAAATATTATTTTTCGTAAGTGTTAGTATATCAGAATCAAAAGTGCTCTTCACTCAAGCCTTTTCCAAGACATAAATTGACACAAAATTTGAGCGAATCTCGGTCACATGAAGAACATTAGTCAATTAGAGGATTATACAGGAGTTGAGTTTTAGATTCACATTTTCTTCTCTACAAACATTAATTCTTCTTGAGTCTACAATAAAGACTTGTTCCTCTCCTTCCCCTACCTTAGTGTAGGAGGAAAATGCATTTCTGTTAGCACAGATATGCCTGGTAGCACCAAAGTCTACCACCCATGACTTTTCTTCTGCCACAAGATTTATTTTAGAGACAACCGCAACTATCACATTATTTGTCTCAACTAGGTTTGCTCTAGGAGTAGATCTGTTGTCTCTCTTTTTGTGCCTGCAACTAACTTTATGGTGACCAAATTTTCTACAAACAAAAAAGTTACCTTTCTTTTTCTCTATATGTTGATGAGGTTGCACTGCCCTTTCATAATGTTTTTCATTTGATCCAGTTTGTTTCTTTCTATCCGTCTAATGATGGGAACGGTTACGATGGAATGAACGAGAGTTGATGTTACCACATTGATCTTGCACTAGGTTGGCTTTTGTTGTTAGTTCATTTGCTTTCTCTACTTTATCTTGATGTTTATTTTTCTCCTCAATGCGAACATGAACAACGACTTTGGCAATATCAAGAACAAGCAGAGTAGCTAAAACAAATTCAACATTGACAATATCAAGAACAAGCAATATTTACTTTTGCCACCTTTTAAAATTTTGACCATTAAAATGTTCAATACGAGTGATATCAAGAAAGGATTTAGTATTAAAGAGGAAAGTTGTATCCATTTTAATTATTATATTTTAATTAAAGGAACTCTCTCTAAGATTTTTAGAAAAATTAGATCTGTATGAATACGACAAAAAAATTAAGTTCCACAAACAATTGTAACTAAATAAACATATATGAAAAACTTATCAAGATTTAAGTTGAGGCGTGTTGGGCACTGTCCTTAGAGAGATTTCGCCTCCTTGAGTAAGCTACTCGTTGCAGTAGGATGTTAGTGACACTCCCTCTTAGGATTCAACAACTCTTCTCTCGTTAATGTTGCAATCTACTTAACGAGGCTCATGGGCCTTCTTGATCACCCATAGATCCTGTCCAGGTAAGTATTTGTAATGGACCATGTTTGCTTCATTTTATAATTTCTTTTTAACCTCATTTATAGTTTTTCATTTCAATGTGGGACAAAAACAATGCATTCCCTAACTATATTTTTATAAATATTTAGCATAGAATATATAAGACTATAACTACACTATATTATTATTTTATAAATGTTTAGTATATACTACATAAGACTATAAGTTAAAAATCATGTTAATACTTACTCTTTTATTTGATTTATATTTTTACAAAGATAATGCTTTTAACGCCACAATAATGAAAACTACTCAAGTTTCAATTGATAACATTAATGTTCAATTATCTTTTGCCATAGAGAATGTTTAATTAAATTCAATTTATATAGTAACTGCAACATCAACACTTGTTAGTGAACAAGTGTGGATATACTATTATTGGAAAGAAAAGAAGTTTATTTTCAAACGTTTGAAATGATTTTTACCAGGAAACTATAGAGGGAAAGTTAAAAAGTAACTAGGAATCTTTAAATTTGTTCCAAATTAAATATGAAAGATATCAATCAGATTAATTAAAAATATCTACATAAAAAGAATAAGGATGGAATAACATAGATGGTTAATATGACTTTTGACCAAGAAGTCTAATGAAACAAATTAGCAACAAATTAGCGAGAATGGTTATTAGGCATGAATATCCTCTTTCAACCATTGATACGAAGAATTTAGAGATTTTATGAACATCATACAATCTTTGTTTACTATTATTTTTAGAAATACTTTTGAGTCGAAATTTGAAGTAAATATCACACTTTGAAAGTCAAAGTGATGAAACAAATTGAGTCGAGTCAAAGTAGAATAACTATCATCATTGATATGTGAACTTCCCAAAATCAAAGACAATAGCTTCATCAAATTGAGTCGAGTCAAAGTAGAATAACTATCACCACTGATATGTGAACTTCTCAAAATCAAAGACAATAGTATATGGCTATTACGCTCACAAGATTGACGAACCATGACACTTGCAAAAGAGATGCCTGCTCCACATATAGGAAATGTTATTTCTGATATTGGAGATGTTATTTCTAATATTGTAAGAGACAATTTGATGAGCTGGGTAATTGATAGTATATAATCTCACTGCTTTATAAGATGATAATTGTAGTGCAAATGATACAATTGTTAAAAATTTTGTCTAAAAAACACTTAATGCTTCTACATTATGATTGCATGGAAAATATTTCCTGATGCGATATTGTTCTCACATCTTTAATTTGATTGCGAAAGATGGGTTAAAATTTATTGGAGACAATATTTAAAAAATATAGGATAGTATTGCGTTTTGGAGAACAAGTGCAAAAAGATAGGAGAAGTTCATTGAAATTTGTGGTATCTACAAATTTCTTATTTAAGAAAGTTAGCTCTTAATTGTAAAATTCGATGAAACTCTATTTTTCTTATGCTTCAAACCACTCTAATTTATAAATATATTTTTGAACGATTGATGTTTAGTTAGACCTTATATACATTTCTCTCTACACAAATTGATTGAAAATTTGCAATCATTTGCTTTAATAAGTTAGAATTGTTCTATAATATCACTTGCTAATATATATTTCTAAAACTTTTATGAGATTAAGTTTGCTTTATCCAATTGAGAATGTGATCTAATCCATTAATTAGGGACATGGCAGAACAAATTAAGGTCAAATTTGATCAATATTGGTATAAGATTCATGGGCTTATGGGATATTCTATATTTTTAGATTCTAGGTTTAAGTAAAATCTATGAGATTGTTGAAGTATTATAAGTAAATAGGATTCTAAAGCATTTGTGCTGATTTACTTACTAAACATTAGACTTTGATGAAAAGTAAGAGTTTGGTTTAAATCTTAACAATGATTGTGGTATACTTCTCATACCAAACAATGAATGGTGGTGAAACTTCAAATGATTGGAATGTTTAGACTGAATATAATGAGTTTGTTGTTCAATAAAATATGTCAACGCTTCTATAAACAACAATTGTATTTTTATTTAGAGAAAATTGTTATCATAAATATTGGTAATGTTGATATCTTTTATTGGTGGAGTGCTTTTGAAACAAAATACCATACTTTACAAACGATTGCTCGATACATCTAAACATTACCCATATATTGTTACATTAGAATCAACATTTAGTGCTAGTGATATGATCACAAATCCTCATCGCAATCGATTTCTTCCTGAAATGATAGAAACATTAATGTGCACTAGAGATTTGATTTGTGACTATAATTTAGGTAAATAATAAATACTCATATGTGTAAGCACTAAAATTTCACTTATCCAATTTATAAATTTTAAAATAATTATTTAAAAAAAATAAATTTAAGATAATTAAAAACAATGCCAAATCAGGATTAAATAATTAATTGAAATAATTATTGTATTAATTAAATCCCTATTAATTAGGATAAAGGCCAGAAAAAATAAAATAAAATAATTTGAGATAAATTTTGTATTCATTATATCCCAAATTAATTTTAAAGACTAAATGTAATTAAAAAAATAATTTGAGATAAATATTGTATCCATTTTATCCCAAATTAATTATTTATGAACTCCTAAAATATGAAAAAAAAAGTAAATAGGCAAAATAAATAATATGTCCATTAAAAATATTTTGTGTATTTTATAGGTTGAAAATGGAGACAAAATGAATTGAAAAAAAATCAAATTCAAACAAGCTCCAAGGCTGAAAAAATGTCGTAATCTGATATAGACAAAATCAAGAAAAATTAGTGCAGTAGATCACTTAGTCATCGGATGAGCGTCCAGGCTTCATCCAATGAACAACAGAAGACCGCGTAGCCCGCTATAATGGAAGAGAATCACTTTAATGTAGAACTAGATCATTAATGCGCGCCTCAATGTTCTTAGCCTAGACGTGAACGGAGCGCCTAGCGTAGATGGAACGCCCAAATGTTAGCGCTTTGGCCAAAAATGACATCATTCGAGGCTACTTCAGCGCTTGATGCAGCGTGCGTGGCTAGGATGAACCTTTATCAAGATTCGTTGATTCTTACGAATACCGAAAGTTGATAGATATTGAGGAAACCTCATTTTCTGATTAATAATCTTCCCCTAACAAAGTGTTTTAAGATTCTTTTAAATACTCAAACCCTAGCTTGCAAAAGAAATAAACAACTTTTAATAAATTGCAAAAAAACACCCGAAACTAATAAAAATACGATTTTGAGCCCCTAAACGTTTCCGCCCGAAAAACACTAGGCAATCGTCGAAATCTGACACTTGCGAGATATTTTCGGATGCTGCAACTTTCGCATAAACGCCTCTTCGACTCGCACCGCATCATTCCCCCCAGGGTAGAAAAGATTCGTCCTCGAATCTGGAACCGCATCATCCTCATCAGAAGAAGACTCACCCACAAAAGGAACAAGATGCTTCACATTGAACACATTAGAGGTACGCACATGGCTGGGAAGGCGTAAACGATAAGCATTGGGGTTGATCTTCTCCACAATCTCAACAGGACCAATCTTCTTAGCAGCAAGCTTGCTATATTCATGAGCTGGAAAACGATCCTTAGTCAGAATAGCCCACACAAAGTCACCAACTTCAAAATCAACAGCACGCCTTCTCGAATCAGCCTTCTCCTTGTACTTGGCAGTAGCAGCAACCAAGCGGTCATGAGTGGTCTGATGAACCTGAGCCAACTGACCAACAAAATCCGCAGCAGTGGAATGAGGACGCACCTTGCTGGGCAGCGCTAACAAATCAAGAGGAGCACGCGGAGACAGCCCGTAAATCACATGGAAAGGACTGAAACCAGTGGAGCGATTAACAGCATGATTGTGAGCAAACTCGGCCTGAGGCAGCTTCAGATCCCAAGCCTTAGGATGATCCCCAACTAAACTGCGCAGAAGGTTCCCCAAAGACCTATTAACAACTTCAGTTTGGCCATCAATTTGCGGGTGATAGGCACTGCTAAAATTCAGCTGAGTATTAACCAAACGCCAAAGACTCTTCCAAAAGTGACTCACAAAGCGAGTGTCCCGATCAGAAACTATGGAGGCAGGAAGTCCATGAAGGCGATACACATCCCTGAAATAAAGCTGTGCAACAGCCACAGCATCAGAGGTTTTCTTGCAGGGAATGAAATGAACCATCTTCGAGAATCGGTCAACCACCACAAAAATCGAATCAGAACCACGCTGGGTACGTGGCAGCCCAAGGACAAAATTCATACTGACATCAGACCATGATTGAGTGGGAATAGGCAGAGGCAAGTATAACCCGGCATTAGTCGAAGCGCCCTTAGCCAACTGACAAACACGACAGCGAGCAACAAAACGCCCCACCTCTTTGCGCATCGAAGGCCAGAAATAAGAAGCTGCAAGAAGCTGGAAGGTACGATCACGCCCAACATGGCCTTCTTTCTTGAGATCCAGTTTGCTAAACACAGAAGCACCACCCAACTGATCCAACAAGTCATCCAACCGGGGAATAGGAAACCGATAACGCACTGTAATCTTGTTGATAGCACGACTATCAATGCACATACGCCAAGACCCATCCTTTTTTGGGGTAAGAAGGGCCAGGACAGCACAGGGACTAAGGCTCTCTCGAATGTGTCCCTTAGCTAGCAAGTCCTCCACCTGTCTACGCAACTCTTCATGTTCTTTGGGACTCATGCGGTAATGAGGACGGTTGGGTAGGGTAGCACCTGGAACCAAGTCAATGTGATGCTGGGTATCACGCAAAGGAGGCAAGGCACAAGGTAGATTCTCAGGAAAAACATCTGCAAACTCCTGTAACAGCGGCTGCACTGGAATAGGCACCTCAGAACTAGCACCACAGGTAATCAGTGAACAAAATAGAGCAAACACCATGCCAGATTCGACCATGGCGGTCTGAAAAGGACCCCGAGACAACAAGGTGGCAGGGGGGGACGCATGATGAGTGGGGGCAGCACCCTTCTTGGGCTGATTTGGCATCAACACAATCTTGGTACCATGAAATAAGAACGTGTAGGTATTAGCACGCCCATCATGTATAACAGAATGATCAAACTGCCAAGGGCGACCAAGTAAAAGGTGACTAGCATCCATAGGAACCACATCACAATATACAGCATCACGATAATGGGAACCAATGGAAAAATTAACAAGTACGCGCTTGGAAACTGTAACATCTGTACCTTGACTCAGCCAGGACAGGCGATAAGGCTTGGGGTGAGGTTCAGTGGACAGACCCAGCTTCGAAACTGCAACCTCAGAAATCACATTCTCACAACTCCCAGCATCAATGATGAAGGTGCAAACTTTGCCACCGATGGTACAAGTGGAATGGAACAGATTATTGCGTAACCACTCGTTGTCAGGAGCACGAGGGGTTAAACATGATCGACGAATCACCAAAAGGGGGCCAACATCACCAGAAACATACTCCTCCGCTGCCTCATCATCATAAACATCATACACTGGGGCTGAATCTGAAGGAAGAGCAGAGTCAGGATCATCCACCTCAGTAAAAAGACCACGATTGGTGGACTTTGGGTTGCGACACTCTGCTTGGCGATGGCCAACTTCACCACAATTGAAACAACGCAAGCCACCGGGACGTCCCTGCGGGGGGGCTGTAGTGCCGCGAGGGGGGGCTGGGGTGGGATGGGCCGGCTGGGAAGAAGAACCAATACCACTAGTGGGGACACCCTGTTTTCCAAAGCTACCCGAACCGCGCCTGGCTAGCTGTTTCTCAGCCTGTGAAGCACGCTGATGTGCCTCAGAAACAGTCAAGGGATCAAACATATTCAAAATATCCTGCAACTGGAGGCGAAGGCCACCAATATAGCGAGAAACCAACTGGAGAGGGGACTCAGACAGGTCAACACGAGCCACAAAGGTGTAAAACTCAGTGGAATAGTCATCCACGGAACGAGAACCCTGACGAAGATTCTGGAACCGCTGGTACAGGTTACGTTCGTAATTATATGGTAGAAACGCAGCCCTAATATGCTTCCTGAATTTGTCCCAATTCGTGAGCTTTGTCTTACCTAGACGAACACGTGTCTGTTTCAACTGCTGCCACCATGCTTGTGCACGATCATGTAAGCGGATCGTAACAAGGGGTACACGACGATCTGCAGGAACTTCCTTGAAATCCAGAATCTCTTCAACCTGAGAAAGCCAATCAATAAACTCTTCCGGTGGTAGACTACCATCGAACTTAGGGATGTCCACCCTGAAAGCCTGCTCCCAGCGATGATTGGGGCGTTCAGGGGATCGATTCCGAAGACCACCGAGAGGGTTTTCATCTGTCACCGTAACATCATCTTCAGGGTGGTGCATGTGCATAGATGCATCCATCCGTTGCGTCAACCATTCAACCTGCCGCCTCAAATCGTCGTTATCACGGCGAAACTCAGCGTTTTCACGTCGCAACTCAGCAAGGTCACCATCATCAGCACCAGGGGTAGGGTTGCGCGGCTGTCTTCGGGGTGGCATACCTCAGGGTCGACTGGAAACTGATACCAACTGATGCAGCGTGCGTGGCTAGGATGAACCTTTATCAAGATTCGTTGATTCTTACGAATACCGAAAGTTGATAGATATTGAGGAAACCTCGTTTTCTGATTAATAATCTTCCCCTAACAAAGTGTTTTAAGATTCTTTTAAATACTCAAACCTTAGCTTGCAAAAGAAATAAACAACTTTTAATAAATTGCAAAAAAACACCCGAAACTAATAAAAATACGATTTTGAGCCCCTAAACGTTTCCGCCCAAAAAACACTAGGCAATCGTCGAAATCTGACACTTGCGAGATATTTTCGGATGCTGCAACTTTCGCATAAACGCCTCTTCGACTCGCACCGCATCAGCGCTCAAACGTAGAAGAAGAAAATGACGTCATTTGCGACCCTAATTTGTCTTCTTCCTCGCGACGAACTAGATCAATATCGACCGAAATCTTTGATTCTTCAAAGATGAAACTCAATTGATACTCCACCAAATGGCCTGATTCAAAGGCTGAAATGATCATCCTAGCTTGATGATCATTTCACCTATGATCATAGGCTCAATCATGACCTGGGCGATCAAGTTGGATGAAGAACAGATAAAATTCATTATGGTCTTTTGTCTGAAATTTGATCCACTTGTTCGATCAAACAACATTGGCTAGCTATAAATAATTCCCTTCAGCCAAAACGAAACCAAGTATCAGAATCAAAAACCCTCAATCCACTTCATACAAAATCAACCATTAAAACTTTCAAGTTTTTCTTGAAAATTTTGAAATCTTGTGTAAAGCCTTAAGGCTCGGTTCTAGGTAATCAAAAATCTTCTAAAAGACTTCAGAAGTATTCTCCAACTCACTATAAGCTTCCATTCATGTTAAAATTCAACTTATGAATTCATATTGAAATTTTTATATTCCAGTTCTATCAGTTTTAAATAATGTTTGATTGTTCGATTTCTTGATTGATAAATGATCATGAGATCATTTGCAAGCTTTCTGTCGAAACCAATTTGAATCAATCGATCAAAATCAAAAGTACATAAATTTGGTTTTGAAAATTTTCAAATTTTGGTTTTTGTCAAGAACAATGACCCAAAAACCTTCCTAACATGTTTCTAGGAATATTAAGGGTATGTTCAAATCAATTTAAAGCAACCCCGGTCATGTTTGATCAAAAATTAATATTTTTATAAAAAAAATTAGTTTTTGAGTTGGTTAAACGAACCGTTCAGTGTTCATGTTTTAGTTTTATTTGATAATAACATGTATAAGGAAGTTGTAGATAAACTTCTTATAATAAACCTTTAAAATCAAAATCCCGAATTTTTTCTCAAGAACTATTTGAATCAAATGGGACATCATCTCGATCGAATGATGCATCGGAATGATGTTATAAATGATCGTTGAGGTTAGAGGAATCTCCCTATCACTTCATATCAAATAACGGAGGCTTTAATCGAAATCATCAAACTTGTAGATGGTGTTCTTGGTGTCCGACCGAGGAATTCATCTGGTTCGATTTTCGACCGAGAAAATCGAACCCTCCCATACACTCGACTAAGGAATTCTAGCCCCGGCCGATGAATTTCAGCACTCAATCAGGGATCTTCCGCATCTGACTGAGGGATTAGTGTGCGACCGAGGATCTTTCGCATCCAATTGAGGGATTAGTGCAGGAAGTCGAAAATTGAACCCTCCCCTACACTCGATTGAGAACTTCTAGCCCCGACCGAGGAATTTCAACACTCGGTCGGGAATCTTCTGCATCTAACTGAGGGATCAGTGTGCGACCAGAGATCTTTCGCATCCGACCGAGGGATCAGTGCACAACTAAGAGCTTCCTGCACCCGACTAAGGAATCCTAGCCTCGACCATGGATCCTCTACATCCGACCAAGGGTCCAACGCCCACGACCGATAAAATTGTATCCCGCGACCGAAGGATCGACACTTGCGGCCGAGGAGACCGGTCTTAGTACCTGTTTGTTTGGGATTTTAATTTTTTTTAAATTTAGAAGCCCCAACCCATTTTCTAAAAATTTGAAAAATATAGAACAATTTCAAAATATTTTTAAAATATTTTTATAAAAAAATATTTTGATAAGGTCCTGTTTGAATTTATTTTTAAATTATAATGCCTTAAAAACTTATATATTTTAGGTACCTTTCTGGATAATCGTCGACATCAATTCGTAGGTACTAGAATTTAAATATTATTCTACAATTTTAAATGCATGGAAAACTTGTACATGTTTAGGACTTGAAAAATAATTGGTCAAATAAAACGTAATAAAACCAAATTTTCAAAAGTCAAGATTTTATAAAGTAGAGATATAGTGCTAAAGTCTTTTTTTCTCAACTATCACCAAACATCGAACTTAAAAGAATCTCTAATCAAATATACATTTATATATATACAAAATGTTTTATTGATTTTAAATTAAAAATTAATTCACGACTCTTTAATCAAATAAATAATTTTTTAAATTAATTATTTTTAATCAAATTGTGATTTAATTATTTTTAAATCTTAGAATATTATTTAAAATTGATCATACAAATTAATTATTGTTATAATTATTCTTTAAAAATTAAACTACATTTTGAATAAATCTTTTAAATAATATTTTATTAAAAATAATTCAATACACAAATCGAAGTTTAAATTTCTCGAAACTCGAATTTTATCGGGGATAAGGATTTCCGAAGATTACAATATGTTACACTTAATATATATATATATATATATATATATATATTATACGCAGATCAAACAAAATCTGAGAATGATTAGCTAAATCGAATTAATCAATCTCAAATAATTTGAAATCAAAGTCTATTGAGATTCAGAGTTACAGCTTGAACGATGACTTACATATGATTTATGATTTGAATGAATTCTTTGAAGCTTGAGGAAGCTTTTAGGTTTCCTAAACAAGATAGTCTAACTCTCCTATAATACAAAGTCACCAAAATCCGAAGTCAATCTCTTCTTTAACAATGTCGACGGTTTTCTTTAAACACTCTCTCTATAATTCTTGAAATCCTTTCTCATAATTATTCAAAACACCGTGATTATAAGAATATTTACTTTGAATGGATGAAAAATGATTTGCTAATGTTATATCTTAGCATAATAAGAATTTAGTTTAATTAAACTTTTAAATTAGTTATTTTTTTACTGTTTTAAAATTTAAAATTATTATAATTTTAGGAGTTTATAAATATAATTTTATGTTTTTAAAGAAATAAAGTTAATTTATATTTACAAATTAA
This sequence comes from Impatiens glandulifera, assembly GCF_907164915.1. NCBI lineage: Eukaryota > Viridiplantae > Streptophyta > Magnoliopsida > Ericales > Balsaminaceae > Impatiens > Impatiens glandulifera. The sequence goes on from NC_061864.1 coordinate 57,778,348, forward strand.
AATATATATTATTTATTTAAATAAATGAACTCACATTTTATTATTTTAAAATTTAATTATATAATAATAATAATATATAACAAATTTTGTAAAATAAACTTTAATTGCTTAAGATTAAATTTAAAATTAATTAACAGTTTTAATTAAACTCTATATTTTAATTTAAGTTTTCTAATTAACACAAATAGATAAATGTATTGTGTGTAGAGTGCATTGTCATTCTCAACTCACATTTTATTTTTAAATATTTTTATTACCATTCATGTTGGTTAGGTGTGAAAAATGACACTATTTATATCATATTTTAAAAAATAAATAAATAAATAAATTTTATATAAAAGATGTTTTTATATAATATACTGTAACATATTAAAAATTCATATTATTATAAAAAATAATTTAAAATTCTTATAAAATATGATAAATTAATTAAATATATTAACGATAATATATATTTAATTATGTTTATTAGTGTTCGAGACGAAATTAAGATGGAGACACAAATATCATCTCCGTCTCATCTTTAGTCAACTACTTTAAGTTAAAGAAAAATCAGTCACAAAAAGAATAATTCGACATTTATAATTATAATCTTAATTAAACACAAGTGATCATTTCAATTTTAAGTGGTTAAACCACCTAGGAATTTAAAATCGGGTAGACCCCAATCTAGGTGATTTAAAAGATAAAAAATACTTAGTCTCAAGATCTTAACTAATCAATTTGGATTGTTGAACCAATTCCATCTATTTCTAATATACAAATAAAGATATTAATGAGTTACCTTAAATAAGTTAATGTTTTATAAATTAAAAATTAAAATATGAAAAATACTTCATTAAATATTTAGTGATAAAAAATTGAATTAACTAAAAATATATATTAAATAATTATACAACAAGGTATAGGTAAATAATCATTCATTAACTAGTATGAGAAGGAGTGAAAATGTGACAATACTAGGAAGAAGAGTTTTTGAAACTTGGTTTATCGATTTTCACATAAGAAAGTTTTGCATTTGTTTGAAATTTTATTTAAAATTTTAATTGGTTTAATTATTAAAATTTTAATTTTTTTAAAAAAAAATTAAAATAAGTGATTCAAATATTTGGGCCTTCCCATCCACTTATACGTTTTTTACCTCTTAAATTAGGTTCATAAATAGGGGTGGGTCGGTACGGTATACCTTAATATTTTATTTATACCTTATATCTTACCTAAAATTTCGGTATGCAAAAAATGCATACATTTACCTTACCTTGATTTCGGTATAGAAAATACCTCTTTCTTTCTCTCTCAGTTTTTCGATATACCTTAATTTCGGTATACAAAAAATTCATACATTTACCTTACTTTAATTTTGGTATACCTTATTTTTTGTACGGTATAGATATTATATCTTTGATACCTAAAAAATATATTAGTTTTAAAAAAAATCAATCCCATCGGTAAAGTAGATATTGCATATATTGAATAATATTTCAGTATAATTATAATTTGATATTAATCAAAAATTATATTTTTATAATTAAATTAATTTCAAATGTATTTAATTATTTCTTTATAAGTATATATATTAATTTATAAATACTATTTCGGTATATCTTGATATACCAAAATTTTAAAAATCTCATATCTTTACCGTACCAATAATTACGGTATCAGTATCATACCTTACCTTTTTTCGATATACCTTAAAAGTTGATATTTTCGATATATTACGGTACAATATTTTCGATATACCTTTAATATCGGTAATTTTCTTCACCTCTACCCATAAATGACTTTATCGGTCCATATTCACTAAATTATAACATAATCTATCAAAAGTTAGAGCATCCGACCTTTTTAATTATATAATTTATACAAATCTCATATTTCTCAAATTTTATAAGGTTCATATAATTAATTGAGTAGATGGTTGTTACCAAATTGGACGGATTGTTTATTACATTTTTTATATTTTTTTCTAAACTAAAATTGATATAAAAAAAAATAAATAAATTAAACTACTAAGTAAGTAAGATGTCACAACTCACAAGCAATGAATTGAATATAGTACAAATGAAAATGACTATTTAGATAAGTTAAACTGGATGATCTAATTAAAAATTTTGCTTCAAAATTAGAAATAGAAAAATAATTTTCAGAAAAACAAATTTTTGGCTCGCAACAAGAAAACAACTTGAGCACCCACCAATGACAAGTACCAATGACATTTAAATTGTGATCATAACATTTATCATGAATTAACCAAAACAATGTGACTATAAGTATTTACTTTGAATGGTGAAATACACAAATTAATGTAATTAAAAAAATGATTTGGTAAGGTTATATCCTAGCATAATAAGAATCTAGTTTAATTAAACTTTTAAATTAGTTATTTTTTACTATTTAAAAATATTATAATTTTACGAGTTTATAAATAACTTTTAATTTTATAATTTTATATTTTAAATAAATAAAGTTATTTTATATTTACAAACTAAAAAATATATTATTTATTTAAATAAATGAAGTCACATTTTATTATTTTAAAATTTAATTATATAATAATAATAATATATAACTAATTTTGTAAAATAAACTTTAATGGCTTAAATTAAATTTAAAATTAATTAACAATTTTAATTAAACTCTATATTTTAATAGATGTTTTTGCAATTACCACAACTACACACGAGTAGGGATGGTATGTTGAAGGAGAGTGCATTCCTCCTACCGTATTATTTTTTATTTTTTATTTTAGATTTTTTTTTTACTATTCCTATTTTATTATTATTATTATTTTTTTTAAGTTTTAAAGAATTTGTGTGGAACACAGTTTATATCATATTTTTTATTATATAATATAAAGTAGTATGGTAAAAATTAATATTATTATAAAAAATATTTTAAAACTCATATAAAATATAATAAATTAAATAAATATATTTGCGACAATATATATTTAGTTGTGTTTATTAGTGTTTTGAACGGAATTAAGTAGACACATAAATAATATTTTGTCTCGTCCTTAGTCAACTACCGGTTAAACTAAAAAAAATCATCCCAAAATGAATAAATTAAATCGAAAAATCCTATGATTTAAAGAGACATTAAATTCATTTTATTCATTTTAAGTGGGTTAAGGTAGACCCAATCTAGGTGATTTAAAAGATAAAAAATACATACTCATAAGACCCCATTAGATTTAAAAGATAAAAAATGCTTGGTCATAAGACCTTGTAATAAAGAAAATATCATGATGCATAAAGCAAACATTAATTAATCTCAATTATTGTAAAGACAAATTCCAAACAAGCCATGATTGTGGCATTAATATAAGTCAACCAACTCTCACTTATTGGCAATGTCTTCTCAAAGAAACTGTAATTAATTTGGATTGTTGAACTATTTTCATCTATTTCAATGATATTCACGAGTTACCTTAAATCAAGTTAATACTTTATAAACTGAATATTAAAATATGAACAAGTCTTCAATGACTTAAATTTTTAGAATTAAATCAAAACAAAACTACCCACATTAGAATTTTGACCAAGTCTTTCTTCTCAGGATGCCAGCTAGTGAAACCCGTCCTTCCGGTCTCCCATGGCTGGTTGGAAAATATCTATTCTTCATCTACTTGTTATTATTTATTATCTGTCCACATTCAACTTCTTTCCTTTTTCAACAACCACAGCCATTATTCCATTTTCTTCATCTTCATCTTCATCTTCATCTTCATCTTCATCTTCATCTTCATCTTCATCTTCATCTTCATCTTCATCTTCATCTTCATCTTCATCTTCACCCCCAAATGAATCACTTCAACTTTAAGCGCATTCCCTTACAAATTCCACCCAAATTGACTAATCAAGGTTCTTTACGAGTTCTCTTACTCCATGGAAACCTAGACATTTGCGTAAAACAAGCCAACAATTTACCAAACATGGACATGTTCCACAAGAAACTAGGCGACATGTTTGGTTCTCATGTTCAAGAAACCTCCGATCCATACGTCACCATTTCCATTTCCCACGCCGTAATAGCTCGCACTTACGTAATTGAGAACAGCGAAAATCCCGTTTGGAACCAACATTTCAATGTCCCCATCGCCCATCACGCTGCCGAGGTTAAATTCGTCGTGAAAGATGACGACGTCGTCGGTTCTCAAGAAATTGGAGCTGTCGTGATCCCTTCCGAGGAAATTTACTCGGGTCTTAAAGTGGAAGGGGTCTACCCGATATTGAATTCCTCAGGGAAGGTGTGTAAACAGGGAGCTTCGTTGAGCCTTTCAATTCAGTATATACCTATCGAGCAATTCTATGGTATCGGGGCAGGATCGGGTGTGCCCGGTACTTACTTCCCGCTCCGACCTGGCGGAAAGGTGACGCTTTATCAAGACGCGCATGTCCACGAGCCTTCGCTACCGAAGCTGAAGCTCGACTATGGAATTGATTACGTTCACGGGCATTGTTGGAACGATATATATGATTCGATTAGCCAAGCAAGGCGGTTGATCTATATTACTGGGTGGTCGGTTTTTCATGAAGTTAAACTCGTGAGAGATGATGATGGGAGTGTGAAAAGAGATTTAAGCTTAGGAGATCTCCTCAAGAGGAAATCCCAGGAAGGCGTGAGAGTGTTGCTTCTCGTTTGGGACGATCCTACTTCTCGAAGTCTTTTGGGAATAAAGACGGTAAAAATGTTTATTTCTCGTGTAGGTTATTTGAACAAAGTTGAAAGAAATATAGGATATTTCCCATAATAATGTGAACGTTGAAATGAATTTAGTTTTATTTTTAGTAAATTTGAACTAGGCATAAGAAATATAAGATATTTTCCATAATAAATTGAATGATACAATGAAGTTAGTTTTATTTATATTAAATTTGAACTAGGTCTAATTTATGTGCATTTTGATAGGAAGGGATAATGAAAACCAACGATGAAGTGACTCGGCGATTTTTCAAACATTCTTCTGTACATGTATTGCTTTGTCCAAGATCTGCAGGGAAAGGACATAGTTGGGTGAAAAAACAGGTTAGAATTTAAAGAATGAGTAATATCAGTTGCAAATTATCTAAAAATACCTCATTTTTTATTGTAGGAAGCTGAAACTATCTACACACATCATCAAAAGACTGTGATTGTGGATGCAGATGCAGGTGTGGGTTTCAATTGGAGAAAAATAATAGCGTTTATCGGAGGACTCGATCTATGCTCTGGTCGATATGATACTCCAGCTCACCCCCTTTTAAGAACGATGAAAACCGTGCATAAGGACGACTTCAATAATCCAAATTTCACGGTAATATGCACGATTAGTTGAAAACTTTTATCTCAACATTAATTAAAATACTAAAATACTTTTTTACTAATTTTATATTTCATCTACGATTCAAAGACAAATATATATATATATTTCTAAACTTAAAAGTAAAAAAAAAAATTATGATATTTAGTTGATAATTTGAAAGATGAGATTAAACAGTGATTGTTGATAGTACTAAAATACCCTTAAGTTTTGTTTGATGAATGGTTATTTGGATTTACTCGACCACTTCATCATTCAAATTATCAACTAAATTACTAAAATATTTTTCACATATTGGACAAATACCATATCCTATATCACTTGTCAAACACTTTTTTCCTATATCCCTTGTCAAACACTTTTTTCTAAACCTTAAAATGTTATTGAATAAAATAAATGAATTGTAATATTTTAGTTGATAATTTGAAAGATAAAATTTATAAGTGATTGTTGATAGGGACTAAAATATTATCGACTTTGCTTTGCTTGATGAATGCCCTTTTAGACTTGTAATTCAAAGGGAAATCTTGTCTTTTTTTTTCCCTACAATTCAAAGGGTATATTAAATGATAAGACACAAATAGAACGATTATCTTATGTCCCTTATTATTTATTTGAATGATGGGACGAAAGAATAATTGTTCATAAAATGAAAGTACATGATGTTTTCAATTGACTAAACTAGGGACCGAGTGAGGGTTGTCCACGAGAACCGTGGCATGATTTGCACAGTAAAATCGACGGCCCAGCAGCGTACGACATTCTAACCAACTTCCAAGAACGTTGGTTAAGAACTTCGGGTCTGCGTCGACTTTCAAATATAAAAAGACAAGGAGAGGATGCATTACTAAAGATTGAAAGCATTCATGAAATTATTGGGATGAATGATTTGCCGTGTCTAAAGGAGGATGACCCGCTAGGTTGGGATGTACAGGTATGAATATTCAATTATTAATATTATCATATGTTTCACATACCTCTAAGTCCTGTTTGTATTCTTCAACTTCTCCTTCAGATCTTCAGATCAATTGACTCCAACTCTGTCAAGGGATTCCCAAAAGACCCTAAAGAAGCCACAATGAAGGTGAGAAATATTATATCATAATAATAATGATTGAAATAGTACTGGCTTCATTTGAAAAATGCAAATTCAATCTCATTTTCTCATCTGGTGTGAATCTGTATAAAATTCCCATTTGAAATGGATTGTATCTAAACTTAGTCCAGCCACACATTTTCATACCAGACATATATGGATCTGTATATACAAATTTATTGGCGCCATATCGTGAAATCCTGATCCAGATAAAAAAGTGTTTCCAAGTTACGTTTTTATTGATGTATCTTAATTGTATTTATTGTTTTGTGACAGAACTTGGCATGTGGTAAGAATGTACTGATAGACATGAGCATACATTCAGCATACGTGAAGGCAATTCGATCTGCACAACATTTTATCTACATTGAAAATCAATATTTCCTTGGATCGTCGTATAACTGGGAAAATCACAAAGACTTAGGCGTAAACAATCTCATACCAATGGAAATAGCCCTAAAGATTGCAAACAAAATCAGAGGAAATCAAAGATTTGCTGCTTATATTGTCATTCCAATGTATCCAGAAGGTGGTTCTACTACTAATGCTACACAAAGAATTCTCTACTGGCAGGTTGATATTCTAAATTCCATTGACAGTACTTATAATTATTAGTTAATGTTTTATACTAAATACACAATAATTATGTTATGCAGAATAAAACAATGCAAATGATGTATGATGTAATTTACAAGGCTCTACAAGAGGTAGGGCTTGACAATCAGTATGAGCCTCAAGACTACTTGAATTTCTTCTGCCTCGGAAATCGAGAAACACGACAATTCGGCGATGATTCAGATGTAGGAAAAAATGTACCCAAAAACAGTCCTCAAGTAAAAAAACTCTTCCCTTTACCTTATCAATAAATTTTTGTATGTATATAGTATCTTCTCAATGTTGAACTTATTCTAAATTCTTGTTTTTCAGTTTCTAGCACAAAAGAACCGACGGTTTATGATTTATGTTCACTCGAAAGGAATGATAGTCGAAGATGAGTATGTGATATTGGGTTCCGCCAACATAAACCAACGTTCATTAGAAGGGTCCAGAGATACTGAAATTGCAATGGGTGCATATCAACCTCAGTTCACTTGGGCGAGGAAAGGATCTAAACCGTATGGCCAGGTAAAACTTCACACATCTAAGACTCGATATTGATTCGTGCCTTAATCAAACAGGTTTCTAAAAAAAACCTCTCTGTGGCCTGCAATACGTTGAATCAAACTAACCCTAAATTTTGTTGTGAATCAATGTTCAGATCTATGGTTACAGAATGTCGCTATGGGCAGAGCACACTGGAGTCGTGGAGGACTGTTTCGTGCAACCCGAGAACATCGAGTGTGTTCAACGGGTGAGAGCAATGGGTGAACATAACTGGAGGTTATATGCTGGTGAGGATTTAACTGAGATGACAGGACACCTGCTTAAGTATCCAGTTCAGGTTGATCGGAATGGCAAAGTTAGGTCAATTCCTGGCTGTGAAACGTTCCCTGATGTGGGTGGGAATATTTTGGGTACTTTCATTCCCATTCAAGAAAATCTTACTCTTTGATTCAACCCTAAACCATTAAGTTTTCATAGATTTTGTATAGAGTACGGGGTATATAAACTTCTAGGGTTTATGGGTTCTGTCAGTTTTGTGCATTCATTTGTTCATACATTGTATCCTCTCAATAAATTAACAAATCAAACCTCATGGAGACGACAATGTCTTCCACTTCTTGTACAAAATGCAATGAACAATCATGAGCTTCCTGTTGAAGGATGATTGTAAGCAAAACAAATTGATAAGATACGAAGAAATAAAACCTTGTTGACATATCATCTCCACGCAATTAGAACCTAAATCGGTACATATATGCAAACCCTAGCCGATTATCTAAGCGATGTTTTAATCTGATAAAGCGAAATCGAGAACTCCATCATAAGTATGGATTTAAGCAATTAAAAGTCATGTATTAAGCAGATTCTACCTTCGCAAATTCAACTGAAACAGTACAACTCCATGAATAAGCGCAAATTTCACCTATTGAGGGAAGCAGACTTCCAAGGCAATAATTTCTGCATTCTATAAGATAGAGGAAGAAGATGAACATTCAAAGCCATACGATTGGAGATGAGCAACCATAGAGGGAAATTTGACGAAATGATCCAGATAATGGGTCTAATTCTAAAAAAGGCCAACCTTTCGTAAACCTTGCAAAAATGGGATTTTTATATGCGAAATGTCCGTCTGGTCCCTCTTGCGCCCTCTTACCGCTCATTAAATGTAAAACATGTGAGTTGATTATACGCGTTTTACATGAAACGCGGATGTGGTAAAATGCGTATTTTTATTATACGCATTTTATCACATCCGCATTTCATGTAAAACACGTATAATAACTCACGCGTTATACATGAAACGTGAATGTGGTAAACGCATCTATCAAAGTATATAAGCTTAATTTGTCCCTCATTTAAAAAAAAAACTATTTTCATTCACGATTTCCCCCTCTCTCTATATATAACCCACAACTCTACTTCCCAACTTGCACGACTCTCCAACTTCGTTTAAATCAGATCAACTTCGTTCAACATCATCATCGATCAACTCTCATCATCGTTCGCCGTTTGTCGTCCGTCTCTTCGTTCCTATATTCAGGTGAGTTTAGGGTTTAAGTTTTAGTGTAATGTTCTTATTATTTTGGCGTTTATATTGATGGATAATCCTGAACTTTGAGGGTTTATGTGTAATGTCTTATTATTCTGGTGTTTATGTGTATATATATTGATGGATAATCCTTAGCTTTAGGGTTTATGTGTAATGTTCTTATTATTTCGGCATTTATGTGTATATATATTGATGGATAATCCTATGTGTATATATATTGATGGATAATCCTTAGCTTTTAGGGTTTATGTGTAATGTTCTTATTATTTCGGCGTTTATATATTGATGGATAATCCTTAGCTTTTAGGGTTTATGTAGCTTTTAGGATTTATGAGTGTATATTATGATGTTGCTTATCCAATGTTCTTCACTCACGCATATTATATCAACGTATGTAATGTTCTTATTCTGCATGCATGCATGGTTTAGGGTTTATAATATTCGCATATTGCTATTTCACAAGCATTGTACGTATATGTATTGTACGTATGTGTATTGCAACTTGATTTGAAATGTTGTTATGTTTTATCCAATTTCTGCGTATTGTTTGATGTTGCTTACTTGAGTTGTTATGCTTACTCCAATGTTGTTTTTTTACTTACTTGTTGTTCCTTTTTTGTAGATGGAGTAGACCATAATTCTTGAGTTTGTTGCTAAGGTCTCATGAAAAACCAATATCTCAAACATTGCCACCAAGTTTGCTGCAATGGATTTAATGGAAAGGGTAGAGCAAACTCAATTTCGATTTTTATTCAAATGATCAACGTCACTGCGGTTCTCAGGAACGATAATCCATCAAATGCTTCTAAGAAAGAGCAACTCAAATTCTATGTAGATGAAGTTCCTCGTGAATGGAGATGAGTTATACTTCGGGATGAAGGAGTATGTCTTGGTCACAGGCCTCAATTTTGGGAGATTCTCTACGGTGGAAAACATTTTCAATCAAGTTAAAGAATGTCCACATTTGGTTGTAAAATATTTTAAAAGTAATATGATTGTTAGAACATGAGACCTTCACTCAAGATTTGTGTCTTGCTCTGATAAGAAAGATGCATGGAAGTTGGAGTTGGTATATCTTGTTTGCCATTATCTCTTCTCCTTTGATCCAAGTTTGATAATAAATATCAAACTCCTCCGCATGGTCGAGGACATTGACACTTTCCTCCAATTTCTATGGGAAAATTTGTCATTCAGAGTTACCCTAAAGGGTTTGAACAAGGACTTGGAACAGTTCTGGTCGATATATCTGGACAAAAAGAAAGACACGGGGAAGAAGAAGAAAGACAAGAAGGTCAATGTTTCTTATACCGTATTTGGGTTCGCACTAGCTTTACAAGTGTGGACATATGAGGCTATCAAAATGTTTGTCCCCAAACTTGTAAGAGATACGATGCTGCAAGTGCATGAGCCTGTCTGTCCAAGGATAATACAGTACAAATCCAGTAGGAAGAGCACCGCCTCTGATCTTCACACTGCCCTGCAAGGCAAGATTGTCAAGAAGATGGAATTGTCTGAAGAGGAGAAGGTCTTATATGGTGGGGAGGAGTTTGAAGATATGGGAGGTAATTTGTATGATTGCTTATTTGAACTTGATTCTAGAAGGAGGAAACATGAAGAGATTGAAAATGTAGTTTGATAGGATCGATGTTAACAATAGAGACTTGTTAGGATTTGTATCTCCCAAATCCGACCTGTTTAAAAACAATGTGTAAAAACACAAGAAAGAAAAACACAAGAACACACAGATTTATATTGGTTCACTCAAATTGAGCTACATCCACTTCAGTCACCACCAGATTTACTATGAAGAAGAAGAAGAAGGAATACAGAGTTTTTGCCTCACACTTTATCTCTCTAGAATTCTGTCTTACAATGTAAACCCTTAATAATCACATATTTATAGGGTAAACATTCAGGTAATAAACCTAAATAACTTTGGTCAGGCCCAAGCCCAAAACCCAAAAAAAGAAAACCCAATAAACTCTAATTAACAATGTAGAATTTATTATAAGTGTAGGCTCCATAACTCAACAATCTCCCACTTGGAGACTAACTTTATCATCTCTCGATCGGTAGTGGCTTTCCATTCGGTGTCTTAACGAAGAAGACCAACTGAAGTTGCACACAACTTCAGTTTCTCATTTGTCACAGCTTTCGTCAACATATCAGCTGGATTCTCACTCCCGGGAATCTTCTCAAGAGCTAATACTCCATCTTCTAAAGCTGACCGGATGAAATGATAACGAACCTGTATATGCTTCGTCCTGCCATGATAAACAGGATTCTTTGCCAAATGAATGGCACTCTGACTGTCGCATCGCAACACACTTCCCTCGTAGTCTTGACCCAATTCTCGCAAAAAGGGTTGTAACCACATCATCTCCTTAGCAACTTATGTTACAGCAACATACTCTGTCTCACAACTAGAAAGAGCAACAATCTTCTGCAATTTTGATACTCAACTGATTGTAGTACCTCCCATAGTATAAATGTACCCTGTTGTGCTCTTCCTACTATCAACATCACCATCATTGTCAGCATTAACATATCCTTCTAAACTCATATTAGACTTTCGAAAACACAAAGCGAGACCCGTACTTCCTCTTAAGTATCGTAGTATCCACTTTACTGCTTCCCAATGTTGTCTACCTGGGTTGCTCATGAATCTGCTAACAACTCCCACTGTATGTGCTATGTCTGGTCTTTTGCAAACCATCGCATACATAATACAACCAATGGCAGAGGCATACGGAACAGTGGCCATGTAATTTTTCTCCTCCTCTATTGAAGGCGACTGATCTTTAGATAGTCTGAAGTGACTAGCTAAGGGGGTAGTAACTGGTTTTGCATCATACAAGTTGAACCTACTAAGAACTTTCTTCACATATTCTTCTTGTGAAAACTTGAGAACTTCTTCATCCCTGAAAATTCTCATCCCAAGGATTTGTTTAGCAACACCCAAATCCTTCATTGCAAACTTTTTAGACAACTCTTTCTTAAGCTTGTTAATCTCATACAAGCTTGCACCAGCAATCAACATGTCATCAACGTAGAGAAGAAGAATAATGTACGATTTATCAAACCTCTTGATATAGCAGCAATGATCAGCTTCACACCTCAAAAAATTGTTATTTTTCATGAAGCTATCGAACTTCTTGTACCATTGCCTTGGAGCCTGTTTCAAACCATACAGACTCTTCTGAACCTTACACACAAACTCATCTTTCCTTTGATTTCAAATCCTTCTGGTTGTCGCATATAAATCTCTTCATCTAAATCACCATGAAGAAAAGCAGTTTTGACATCCATTTGTTGAAGATGAAGGTCTTCTTTCACAACCAAACTCAAAATAGTTCTGATTGTCATCAATTTAACTACTGGAGAGAAGATCTCATTGTAGTCAATATCTTCTTTCTGTTGAAATTCTTTCACAACCAACCTTGCCTTGTACCTCATGGTTTTATCATGTTCTTCTTTAATCCTGAAAATCCATTTGTTGTGAAGTGTTTTCTTTCCCTTTGGTAGCTCAGTGAGCTCCCAAGTCTGATTCAACATCAAAGAGTCCATCTCATCTTTCATAGAAGACTCCCACTTAATTGATTCATCAGATTGTATTGCTTCCTCATAACATTCCGGTTCATCTCTATCTGTCAACAAGATATAGTTCAGAGATGGAGACCACCTCTCAACTAGTTTTCGATTCCTAATGATCGTCTCAACTGTATAAGTGGTGTTTGCTGATTTACCTCTGGGGCCACGTTCTCAACGATTTCATCTTCAACAACACATTGTTCTTCTTCGACAACCGGTATATATTCAGCTGAAAATTGTCTCAAAACGACTGTACCAGTCTCTTCCAACTTGGAATCACCATCTGATGTCTTCCCAACACAATCTTTGTAGAGAACCTGTTCATTGAAGATAACATTTCTGCTACGAATGATCTTCCGATTTTGATTATCCCATAAACGATAACCAAACTCGATATCACCATAACCAATAAAAAAACATTTATTAGACTTTGGATCAAGCTTGCACCTATCACATTCATTAATATGAACATATGATAAACAACCAAACACTTTCAAATAAGAAAGATTTACCTTTTTATTGCTCCAAGTTTCTTCAGGAATTCTGAATTCAAGAGGAACAGAGGGTCCCCTGTTTATCAAATAGGCAGCAGTATTAATAGCTTCTGCCCAGAAGGTTTTAGGCAGACATGCATGCAATCTCATGCTTCTAGCACGCTCGTTCAATGTTCGATTCATTCGTTCAGCTACTCCATTCTCTTGAGGCGTTCGGGGAACAGTCTTCACCATACTGATCCCATTCACAACACAATATTCTTTGAAATCTAGATTGATATATTCACCTCCATTGTCGGATCTCAAGCACTTAACTTTCTGATTTATTTCATTTTCAACCAAAGTCTTCCACTTCTTGAAAATAGCAAATACTTCAGACTTGTGCTTCATAAAGTAAACCCATACTTTTCTTGTTGAATCATCTATAAAAGTCACATAATAATATGATCCGCCAATAGAAGAAACAGGTGCAGGTCCCCACACATTAGTGTGTACCAACTCTAGTCTTTCTTTCTTGAGCTCCTTCCCAATCTTTAAGAAACTCACCCATTTCTGTTTTCCAAGAATGCAGTTTTCACATAACTGATGTTCAACAGACTTCAGTTCTAGAATCTGTCCATTCTTCAAAAGAATTTTCATCCCTTTTTCACTCATATGGCCCAACCTGCAATGCCACAACTCACTGTTCTTTGAGTCATCAACTACAGCAGCAACTATTTCTCTGCAAGTTGAAGTCGTGTATAACGTTCTAGTTTTATGACCTCGAGCAACAACAATTGCTCCTTTAGTCACCTTCCACGCACCATTTCCACAACTGAAATTGTGACCTTCTTCATCAAGTTGTGTAACAGAAATCAGATTGCGCATTAAACTTGGAATGTGTCTCACCTTATTAATCTTCCAAACAGAACCATTTGCCATCTTCAATTTGATGTCACCAATGCCAACAATATTCAGTGGCTCACCATCTGCGAGATAAACTTTCCCACAGTTTCCAGCCACATAATTCTCCATTAACTCTTTGTGAGCAGTGGTGTGGAAAGACGCTCCTGAGTCCAAAACCCATGAATCTATCGGGCTATCAACAGATAGAAGTAACGCATCAGTGACAGATTCTGTAACAACGTTGGCTGCATCATTTTTATCATCACCGTTTTTCTTCGGTGCTTTGCAGTTCCTCTTCAGATGACCCTATTTACCACAATTCCAGCACTCAAATATCCTCCCATACTTGGACTGACTCCTTCTGCTCATTGACATAGATCTGCTCTTACCTTGGTTGAAATTTCTATCATTACCTCTTCCCCTGTTTTCCATATTCAGAGCAGAACCTTTGAATGTTTCACTAGAATCAATTTTACGAACCTCTTCAGCAAGAATACGATCTCTAACTTCAACAAATTTCAGTTTAGCATTTCCAACTGAATTACTAATTGCTGCCCTCATAGGTTCCAAACTATTTGGTAGAGATGCTAACAAAATCAGGGCACTAACATCATCCCCAAAATCAATCTCAACAGATAGCAATTGATTCACAATTGTATTGAATTCATTCAAATGAGTAGTGACAGAAGTACCATCAACCATTCTTAAGTAAAAGAGTCTTTTCATTAAATGTACCTTGTTGTTAGCAGATGTTTTCTCATACATATCAGAAAGAGCTTTCATCAGACCCATGGTGGTCTTCTCCTTTGCTACATTGTGAGCAACCGTCTTGGCTAGCGTCAATCGGATAAGTCCCAAAACCTGTCTATCAAGGAGTTTCCATTTAGCTTCATCCATCTTCTCTGGTTTCTCACTCAAAGGAACATGAAGCTTCTTTCCATAGAGATAATCTTCAATCTGCATTCTCTAGAAGGCATAATCTGTCCCATCAATTCTTCCAATGCCATGTCCTATACTGTTCTCACTTGCCATTGTTTCCAATGCTCAGATCTAGCTTAGCTGCTCTAATACCAATTGTTAGGATTTTTATCTCCCAAATCCGACCTGTTTAAAAACAATCTGTAAAAACACAAGAAAGAAAAATACAAGAACACACAGATTTATAGTGGTTCACTCAAATTGAGCTACATCCACTTCAGCCACCACCAGATTTACTATGAAGAAGAAGAAAGAATACGGAGTTTTTGCCTCACACTTTATCTCTCTAGAATTTTGTCATACAATGTAAACTCTTAATAATCACATATTTATAGCGTAAACATTCAGGTAATAAACCTAAATAAATTTGGTCAGGCCCAAGCCCAAAACCAAAAAAAAGAAAACCCAATAAACTCTAATTAACAATGTAGAATTTATTATAAGTGTAGGCTCCATAACTCAACAAGACTAAGGTCTGACTATTGTGAACAACTTATGATAAATTATTCGATAATAATCCTATGAGGGATTAATATTTGTTTCTATTCTTTGCAAATCCTCCAAACTCTTGAAACATATTCAAGTGCGGAACTATTCGTTGGATTTGAAGCTTTAGACAACTGAATATAAATGGCAGAAGGTAAGAACACCAAGAGTTTTATGAATGTTCAGAGATAAAACTCTTACATCACCCCTTCTTCCACAACCAGAAGGATATCCACTAAATAGTTTGAATCAAATACAACTCATTGATCTAGATAACTCTTTGTTGAATAAAACAACATTTGTTTAACTTATAACACTTAGGTTTCTCATAGAAAACATAGTATGTAATTAAAATGTATTTACAGTCAGATAGTAAGTGATTTAGCGTATACGTTAAGTAAGGTATGTCTCAGACTTGTGTAAAATTGGTTGTTCGACCATTGTCCTTTGGCTTCTATATATAGTTGAGATACACCAACGGTCGAATATTCTTTGAGGACACGTGACATGTGTCTATTGGACGGTCGCCTATAATACGAGAACAGTAGACTCCGAATATTTGGATTGTGGCCGTA
Organism: Impatiens glandulifera; assembly: GCF_907164915.1. NCBI lineage: Eukaryota > Viridiplantae > Streptophyta > Magnoliopsida > Ericales > Balsaminaceae > Impatiens > Impatiens glandulifera. The sequence goes on from NC_061864.1 coordinate 57,794,411, forward strand.
CTGAACAAGTAGTGCGCCAAATATCTTCTAATCTTGTCTTGTACTGGAAATACGGTTGAGGGATATTCGCGTACGTGGCGTTCATTCATTTAATAGAATTTGCTGGCTTGACAGACTGTTGAACGAAGTGAAGCAGAAAGAAGTGGAGCATGCATCTATTAGATCGTGGGTAGATAGATGCTTCCTTTAGACAGTTGCTAAAGCAAGACATCAGACGTTCTTCTTTAGACTACGTCTAAAGGGATTAGACGTCGTCTAACTATGATTCCCTTTAGACCGCGTTTAAAGGAGTTAGACCGCATCTAACTACATTTCCTTTTAGACCACGTCTAAAGGAGTTAGACTACCACGTCTAACTACGTTTCCCTTTAGACCGCGTCTAAAGGAGTTAAACTACCACGTCTAACTACACTTCCTTTTAGACCGCGTCTAAAGGAGTTAGACTACCATGTCTAATTACGTTTATCTTTAGACCGCGTCTAACTACGCTTCCCTTTAGACCGCGTCTAAAAGAGTTAGACTACCACGTTTAACTACGCTTCCCTTTAGACCGCGTTTAAATGAATTAGACCGCGTTTAACTATGTTTCCTTTAGACCTCGTCTAAAGGAGCTAGACCGCGTTTAACTACGTTTTCATTTAGACCTCGTCTAAAGGAGTTAGATTGTGTCTAACTACGTTTCCCTTTAGACCTTGTCTAACTATGTAAAACGTCTAAGACAGCCTGTTTTAGACCGCGTCTAAGGTAGCGTTGTCTTTTATATTTGTTCCTGCACAAAATAAATAACCACTCAACTTGAACGTAATAACATCATCAAAATTATGTTCTAAAATATAAGAGACCTATATTCTTTTTAAAGTTAATTAAACTATTTCTTTCTTAATTAACTTTCTTTCTTTTCTTGTTTTAATTTTTCCTAACAATTTCCCCCCTTTTTGATGATGTTAAAACCAGACAATCAGCAGTTAAGTTGAAAGAATAAATCAAAAACGAATTCGAGTGCAGTAGATAAACCAAAGTATCAAACATTATTCAAAGTACGAAAAATAAGATAGTAGATTTATGATTCTTCCCTTTTGACTCTTGAATCAGGACCTTGAAGAATATCTTCCCCGATTATAAGGTTTTGAAGCCGAGGAGACAATTTTCAACCATCACTTCCACCGCCTCTATCACCTCCACGACCTTGGCCTCCTCTATTAGGTTGATAACTGCATTTGCCTCCTTGAGAAGATTTTCTTTTCGATCGAGTTTCATGAGTGGTTGACCCTCCTCTATTGCTACCTTCCCCTTTTTTAACATTATCAGGGTTGGTAATAACAAGCTCAAATACAAATCTCCAAATAAAATCAGTTAGAAAACAACTAATCAAAAGGAAGCGAAAACAAAAAATAGCAATAACGATTGTAGACTCCAACACCAAATCATGAGTTGTATGGGCCATCACAAAAATATCGAAAGTTGTAGATTAAAAGTTTTGGGTTGAACAAAGAAAATCTATAAATTAAGGCTCTAATACCATGATAAAATAAAAGAGAAACTAGAGTTTCTTATTAGCAAGTATTAAGCTGAAATGAATACAATAAAGAGTCTATATAGTTGGTGATTACAATAAATTGCAAATAAACTAAAATATTCTTAAGTTCTAATAAAGATAATAAAAGTAATATATTCAACATTTGCATTTTTTTGCGGTGAATTTGAGTTCACCTTAGCCATAACCTAGATTTGCTTCTTATATGGTTAATAATTATTTGAATGTTTTATGTTGTGGTTTCAACTATGTTATATTTGTTTTAATACAATGAAAAAACAAAACATTGCCTAAGATTTCAAACTTTGATGGGACACTCTAAGCCAAAATAATTTATAATTATTATTATTAATTTATACTAGGAAGATTCCCTTACGATACACACGGATAAAAATATAAAAAATTATAAAAATATGTATTCAATATTTAAAATTTTTAATAAATCACGAATAATATATGAAAATAAAAATATAACACTCTCATTCCATATTTTATTCATTTCGATAAAATAACTCATTTTCTCACATATCTCAATACATATTTTTTTCCCAATAAACCTCTCATCTCGTGACCTTACACTTTCACTTTTATCAAATCAAAAATCTCAAACATTATCGATATCTTTTTTACCCTCACTTTAGTCCATCAATGCTCAATCAACCTCTCATCTCGTGATCTTAAAGCACTCAGACTGACCAACCATCTCATTCCACATTTATCTACCAATTCAAATCAGATGTTTCATCGCGTGACCTTAACTTTCACTTCGGTCAAACAATTAATCTTATCGCATATTTTAACCACCAAGAACAATTTCTTTCCCAATCGACTTTTATCTCTTTACCTTACTTTCACTTCCACTAATCAAAAATCATTTCATTCCATATTTATCCACCAATCACAATCAACCTATATTCTCTCGAAGACCTTACTTTCATTTCATCAAACAACTCATCTTCTCACATATTTTATAATATACAACTGGACATTATTATCCTCAATTCGGCTAACCATACATCTCAGTACACATTTATCTACTCAATTGACCTCTCATCTCGTAACTTTACTTTTATTTTGACTAATTAACCATCTCATTTCACATTTATCCATCAATTCACAATTGACCTCTCATCTCGAGACCTTACTTTCACTTTGTCAAACAACTCATCTTCTAACATATTTTATAATAATACAACCCGACCTTCTTTATTCTCAATTCGGTTAACCATCCATCTCATTCCATATTTATCCACCCCAATAATCGACCTAATATGTGACATTATACTTTCACTTCATCAAACAACTCATCTTTTGACATATTTTATACAACCGGACATTCTTATCCTCAATTCGGCTAACCATACATCTCATTACACATTTATCTACCAAATTGACCTCGCATCGCGTTACCTTACTTTCATTTTGACTAATTAACCATCTCATTCCACATTTATCCATCAATTCATAATTGACCTCTCATCTCGAGACATTACTTTCACTTTGTCAAACAACTCATCTTTTAACATATTTTATAATAATACAACCCAACCTTTTTTATTCTCAATTCGGCTAACCATCTATTTCATTACATATTTATCCACCCCAATAATCGACCTCATATGTGACATTACACATTCACTTCAGTCAAATCAACCATCTTTAACATCACCCATCTCTTTTACTCTTCACTTTGGTCATCAATCCCCAACTAACCTTTTATCTCGTATCCCCTCTCCTCACATATTTTACAATAGTTCTAAAATTATGTCTAACGGAATTTGAACCATGGTCTATATTATATAACATTAACACTTCAATCACTAGACCACTTAAGATTGTTTATTTATATTTATAATTTTGTGTATGTATATATAATTTATATGACTAACAATTAAAAAATACTTATATATATATATATATAATATTTGTATTTTTAAAATATTTAATAAATATTTATTATTTTAATATATTTTAATTAAATATTTATTTTTTAAATTTATTAATTTTTTCATTAAGTTGAATTATATATATATATATATATATATATATATATATATATATATATATATATATATATATATATATATATATATATATATATATTAGTTAGTTAAAAAGTCGAACTTATATTTATAACAATGTCTTACGTTCATCAAATTTGGTATTGAATTTAAATATAAAATCTTATTAGTCTAGTTGGTTAAATTATAGAGTAGTTTTGTTATGTTGTAAATCTCAATTGACATTTAGCATCGTGACCTCACACTTTGGTCAATCAAATATTTGATTCATATTTTTAACCATTTTCAATTGTTATCGACTATTATCCTTGACAAATCACATCTCAATCACACTTGGTTAAAGGGTGTACTTATTTTATTATGTTGCAAGTTCGATATATATATATATAATTTTTAATTTTATTTTTAACCATTTTAAATTTATGTACGGGTCAACCCACAATCCGACCCAAGTATTCATTTACTCTCACATATATATCCAAATTAACTACAGCTTTCGACCCAACAATTCAAATACTTTAAAATTAAGCATTATTATTTATATAGATTAACTTGATTTAACTTAGAATATATATATTTTAAAGCATTAAACCATTTCATTAATCAATAATTTTAATAATGTCGTAAAATTGTGGGGGAAAACGAGTCTCGATTTCTCAACAAATTCAAACCCAAATCGAGACTAAAATTCAAAAAGTGTACACATATACATAGATATTTGTTCCATAATGGTTTGTTTGCATCTTCAGGAATATTTTGATATTGTATTTGCATGTAGTTACTTAGATAATTTCTTTCATTTCGAGGTACAAAACGTTAGTATTCATGCATTCCCTATACCAATTTTGAGCAAATATCTAAAAAAAATATGGTGAAAACCGAATCAAAAAGATAATATAATTCAGGTTATAACATATTTTTTCATAAGTTATACATAATAGAACAACACTCAAAATACAACAAATGGACATATAAGAAATGGATAATCACATTTATAACGATCACAAAAAAACTGAGTTCAAAATTCCGTATATTCCGAGATATTAAAAAACAGGAGGGTCAATATATTAAGCGTCATCTTCCTTGTCATGCCACAATGAAAGTGAGAAATATTAAATAATGAAATGGTTGAAATATACTAGTTTCAATCTCATTTTCTCATCAGGTGTGGATTGTATAAGATTCTCATTTGAAATGGATTCAAATTTAGTCCAACCTAGATCACTAAACACCTACAAAAAAGAATTTGCGCTCTCGGCACAACAAGGGGTAAATTCGCCAAACAAGCCACATTTTGTTAAAAGAAATATATGGATATGTATATACTTGGCCAAATCCTGATCCAGATAGACATTCTTATTGATGTATCTTGATTGTATTTTGTGACAACTTTGCATGTGGTAAGGATGTACTAACAGACATAATCATAAATGAACGCAAATTGATCTGATATTAAAAGTTAAAGAACTTAGTTATACTAATGAGTTTATTAAAGACTAAATTTGTAATTTTAACATATATAAAGGAGTCTATGACCTCTGTAAATATATGACTGGGAAAATCACAAAGACTTAGGCATAAACAATCTCATACTGATGGAAATAGCCCTAATGATTGCAAACAAACTCAAAGGAAAGCAAGGATTTGCTGCTTAAATCGTCATTACAGTGTTATCCACAAGGTGGTTCTACTAATGAAGCTATCCAAAGAATTCTCTACTGGTAGGTTGAAATTTCAAATTCCATTGACATTAGCTATAATTATTAGTTAATGTTTATACTAAATACACAATACTTAACTGTTATGCAGAATAAAACAATGCAAATGATGTAATTAGGTAGGGCTTGACAATCAGTATGAGCCTCAAGACTACTTGAATTTCTTCTTCCCGCAATCGAGAAACCCAAGAAATCGGTGATGTTTCAGATGTAGGAAAAAACTTACCCAAAAACAGTCCTCAAGTAAATCACTATTTTCTTTTCCCTATCAATTTTTTTTTTGTAGTATAGTATACTCTCAATTTTTATTAGAGATACTGAAATTGCAATGGGTGCATAGTTCACTTGGGCGAAGAAAGGATCTAAACCGTTTGGCCAGGTAAAATTTCACACATCTAAGAATCAATGTTCTGAATAAGCCGAATCAAACAGGTTTCTAAAATACAATTCTCTCTATGTCCTGCAATATGTTGAATGAAACTAACCCTAAATTTGGTTGTTAAGATCTATGGTTACAGAATGTCCTATGGGCAGAGCACACTGGAGTCGTGGAGGCCTGTTTCGTGCAGCCCGAGAACATCGAGTGTGTTCAACAGGTGAGAGCAATGGGTGAACATAACTGGAGGCTGTATGCTGGTGAGGATTTAACTGAGATCACAGGTCACCTGCTTAAGTATCTAGTTCAGATTGATCGGAATGGAAAAGTTAGGTCAATTCCTGGCTGTGAAACCTTTCCAGATGTGAGTGGGAATATTTGGAATACTTTTTCCATTCCTATTCAAGAAAATCTTACTATTTGATCCAACCTAAGCATTAGGTTTTCATAGATTTTGTACAAAGTAGGGGTATAAACTTCTAGGGTTTATGGAGTTGTCTCAGTTTTGTGTATTCATTTACACTGTAACAATAGTATGGTATTCATTCAAAGGATATTCATATTCTCAAAAAAATTGTCAAACCTCAAGAAAACTATAAAATGCAATGAACAATCATGAGCTTCCTGTTGATAAGAACACAGATATCCGCAGATAACTGAGAACTTCTTCATACAAAGATAATAGGGAAGGAAGGAGATGAGCATCCACAATAATACAAAATTCAAACTAAACTTGAAAGGGGCCGCGCGAACGCAGGCCCCCACTAACACAAATTATGACACAGGCTCAACTCATAAAGCTGACCTTAGAAATACGCATCATCAAAGTGCAATGATGACCGTAAGTCTAGACCATGGGCCTTCTTGACCACCCATAGATCCTGTCCAGGTAAGTAATTGTAATGGACCATGTCTGCTTCATTTTATAATTTTTTTTTAACCTCATTTATAGTTTTTCATTTCGATGTGGGACAAAAACAATGAAATCCCTTACTATATTTTTTTAAATATTTAGCATATTATATATACTATAACTTCACTATATTGTTATTTTATAAATGTTTAGTATATAATACATAAGACTGATAGTTAAAAATTATGTTAATACTTACTCTTTTCTTTGATTTATATTTTTACAAAAGATAATGTCTTTAACACCACAATAATAAAAACTATTCAAGTTTCAAATGTTATTGATAACATTAATGTTCAATTATCTTTTGTCATAGAGAATGTTTAATAAAATTCAATTTATATCGTAACTGCAACATTAACCTTAACAAGTGTTGATGATACTATTATTGGAAAGAAAATAAATTTATTTTCAAACATTTGAAATGATTTTTATCAGGAAACTATAAGAAACTATAGATGGAAAAGTTAGAAAGCAAGTATGATGTGATTCAAAGAATGGTACAAACATTTGTGGGCTCGTCTCCAAATTTGTTTCAAATTGAATATGAAATATATCAATTAGATTAATTAAAAATATCTACTTACTGAAAAAAGGATAAAGATGGAATAACATGGATGGTTAATATAACTTTTGACCAAGAAGTCTAATGAAAAAAATTGTCAAGAATGATTATTAGGTAGGACTATTCTCTTTCGACAATTGATAGCAAGGTTTTAGAGATTTTGTAAATATCATATCATCTTTGTTCACTATTATTTATAGAAATACTTTTGAATGACATTTTAAGTAAATATCACATTTTGAAAGTCAAAGTGAGTAATGAAACAAATTGAGTCGAGTCAAAGTAGAATAATTATCACCACTGATATGTGGACTTCCCAAAATCAAAGACAATGGGATATGGCTATTACTACTCACTAGATTGACGAATCATGACACTTGCAAAAGAGACTTGTTAATTTTGTGTATGTGTCTACTCCACTTACATGAAATGTTATTTCTGATATTGTAAGAGACAATTTGATGACTTGGGTTATTGATATTAATCTCACTATTTACTAAGTTGATAATTGTAGTGCAAATGATGCAATTGTTAAAGATTTTGTCTAAAATCAGGTTAGGGTCGTGTATATTTTTTTTGGTCAACATCAAGTCGACCAGTTTAACTTGATTAATATACATGTCAAAATCGGGTCGATATAAAATGACTCAAAGTAGACCTGATAACCCGTTTATAAGTTTTTTTTGTTAAATTTTATGTTATTTTTTTCTATTCACTCACTTATTTTTTCTTTTGTGTAATTTTTTATAAGTGGATTTATGATTTAACTTTATTTTTATTTTGTGTTGATCTCATTTTAATTTAAAATAAAAAGATTGTGAATTAATTACATCGAGTTGAGTTACGTAATTGAGTGAAACGGTTCAATCACAAATAATCATGTCAGATTAATGTTAGAGATTATGACTCAAATTACTAAACAAATTAGATTCATTTGGTATCGTTCAACCCGTTAACTTGACAATTTGACCCAAATTGTCACCCTATCTAAAAATGTCTTATTATACATTTATATATTAATTAATAAAATAAATATATTAAATTATATAATTAATATATTAAATAAAAGATAATTAAAATAAATATTAATATTATTTTTAATTGTATATTAAATAATAAGAGTGAATAATATCTCACCCTACCTTTTCTTTATTATTATATAATTAGGTTAGATATGATCATATTATTGTTTTTTTTATGATATTTAAAATTAATTTTGTAATATTGAAAATTTGATAAATTATGATAAAAAGGAGAAGAATGAAGTTTGTTGTACTCATAGTAAGAAACAAAAATAAAAATTCTAATACAATTTTATATATATTAATAATTTTATTAAATATAGAAAGATAAAATAATATTTAATGATTGTTTTTAGAATAACCTGTTTATTTTTTTTTTTTTAAATAAGTTAACTATTTTTACTTTTTATTTTAACATATGATTATAAATATGAATTGTCTAGATTTATATTATCCTTAAAGTGACCAAAATATCTTAATTTTCACTCAATTGAAGTGAGCTATCTAAATTTATACTACTTATATTAAATAAGGGCCGTGATAGGGAGGCCGATGCTGGGCCTCCGACCATACAGCGAATCCTACGTGGCTGCCATGTGTGCTTTGCCAGCGTGTAAAAAAAAAAGCCACATAGATTCGCTTTATGATCTGAGAAAGAAATATAACCGCACGGAACTACTTTCTCTCTTTTCTCTATCCTCTCCAAGACAACCTTTCTTGTAAACCCTAGAATAGATTCAGTTCTTCCGGAGAACCTTATCGACGGCGGCCGGGATATAACTCGATATAAATACATTTCGACGGTGGCTGCTCCGGAGAACCATATCGACAGTGGTCGGGTAACTCCATATGACTACTATGTTTTGATACTGTGTTTTTTCATCGTTATCTTTAATCGTTATCCTCACTTTATCTTCAGATTAATACAACTTTATATTGACATTGTTCGGGTAATCCATATGACTACTATGTTTTGATATTGTGTTTTTTCATCGTTATCTTTAATCGTTATCCTCCCTTTATCTTCAGATCAATACAACTTTATATTGACATTGTTATATTGAGCTCAATACATCATTATATTGATCTCAATACATGAATATATTGAGCTCAATACACGGATATATTGAGCTAAATACACGGTTATATTGAGCTCAATACACATATATATTGATCTAAATACACTAAGGTTAGAGTGAGGGATCGAGGTAGGCCACCAACGAAACGAAAATTATCTGCCGTAGAAAAAGTAATTAACAGGTCCAAACATTCAACAAAGGTTAGTTTTACCTCATTGAGTCGTTATATTGTGTTAGTTACTTTGTTATATTGAGCTCATTTACTCGTTATATAGAGCTCATTGCCTAGTTATATTGATGTAATATATTTAACTAATTGCCTTGTTAAATTTTGTTATAGAAAAAAATGCGGGATGAACCAACATATGCGCAACAATTCAATGACCCAGCTACTATACCACAAACAATAGTCTTCATTCAATTCTCTTTTACCACATTATTGTAGTTATATTGTACTTGTTGCTTTGTTATATTGAGATCATTGACTCGTTATAATGTACTTGTTGCTTCGTTATATTGAGATCATTGACTCGTTATATTGTACTTGTTGCTTCGTTATATTGAGATCATTGACTCGTTATATTGTACTTGTTGCTTCGTTATATTGTACTTATTGCTTCGTTATATTGAGATCATTGACTCGTTATATTGTACTTGTTGCTTCGTTATATTGAGCTGATTGCCTCATTATATAGATCTCAAATAAATTATTTGACTATGATATCACAAACAATAAACTATAGAGCATAATTCAACATTATATTAAGTTTTTTTTAGCTTTACTCGTCAATAACCATATTTTGATGGTTGCTCAGACTCAGGGAACACGTTAGTTTATCGAAGTGTTCAAACAAATACATTGCAATTGAGGATGGCAATTTGGAGACACGTAAGGAAAGGAGAGAGCCGAAGCCGATGTCCTTGACAGCTTGCTTCTGGAGGTCCGACAGTCCATTCACGAGTTTACATAGGCCCTGAGGAGAAGTGCGGATGTTTGGAATCGTTGTTTTCGGCAATCTTCTTTTTTTTGACAATTTCGAACTGAAAAAATGACAAAGGTGAACGCTCCATATAACTATTTATTATGATCCATATATCTACCTATTATGCTAGCTCCATATAACTACATATTATACTCCATACAACCACTTATTACGCTTCATATAACTACTAATTACGCTTCATATAACTACTTAGTACGCTTCATATAACTATATTTTACGCTCAATATAACTAGTTATTACAAAATATAACACGCAAAAGATAACTTACCTTCTAAAATCTTGGTTGTCAACATCGTTGGTCTTCCTCTTTCGTGTCTTCGGGATGGTCTTCCTCTTTCGTGCATTCGGAGTCGTTACAATGTCGGAATTAGGGGGACGGTAGATGGAATGTTGATATCGGTAGCAGAATCCATTGATCTTAGAGAATAGATAGCAAGAAGCGATTGGATATTGGAGAATACGTACGGCGAGAATATAAGAGGAGGCGAGGGGCTTCCACAGCGAGACGGATAACAAGTGGCGGCAAGAAGAGATTGATGGAAATGGTTGAGCGCTTCCACGGCGAGACAGAAAATACTTCACGGCTCGACTAGGGTTTACACAGGAGGGAGCGAGAAGAGATAGTAATGAGAGAGAATCAATGGTTAGACTGACGGCTCGACTAGGGTTTACACAGGAGGGAGCAGAAGAGAGAGTAATGAGAGAGAAGGGCAGGCGAAAAGTCACGGATTAAAGCTATTTAATTTTTAAATTTTTTTTTTTAATTCAAAAAATCCAGCGTGGCAATGCCACGTAGATTCGCTCTACGATCGGAGCCCCACCCTCGGCCCCTAAATCATTATTCATTAAATAAACAATTTTAATATTAAATTAAGTAATAAATTAAATTTAACATCAAATTAAATAAAGACAAAACTACATAATTTTGACAAGTCTTTCTTTTCAGTCTGTCAGCTAGTGAAAGACTTCCTTCCGGTCTCCCATGGCTGATGGCTTTCCAATTGGAAAATATCTATACTTCATCAACTTGTTATTATTTAACAACCAAAGTCATTATTCCATTATTTCTTCATCTTCATCTTCATCCCAAATGAATCACTTCAACTTTAAGCGCATTCCCTTACAAATTCCATCCAAATTGACTACTCAAGGTTCTTTACGAGTCCTCTTACTCCATGGAAACCTAGACATTTGCGTAAAACAAGCCAACAATTTACCAAACATGGACATGTTCCACAAGAAACTAGGCGACATGTTTGGTTCTCATGTTCAAGAAACCTCCGATCCATACGTCACCATTTCCATTTCCCATGCCGTAATAGCTCGCACTTACGTAATTGAGAATAGCGAAAATCCTGTTTGGAACCAACATTTCAATGTCCCCATCGCCCATCACGCTGCCGAGGTTAAATTCATCGTGAAAGATGACGACGTCGTCGGTTCTCAAGAAATTGGAGCTGTCGTGATCCCTTCCGAGGAAATTTACTCGGGTCTTAAAGTGGAAGGGGTCTACTCGATATTGAATTCCTCAGGGAAGGTGTGTAAACAGGGAGCTTCGTTGAGCCTTTCAATTCAGTATATACCTATCGAGCAATTCTATGGTATCGGGGCAGGATCGGGTGTGCCCGGTACTTACTTCCCGCTCAGACCCGGCGGGAAGGTGACGCTTTATCAAGACGCGCATGTCCACGAGCCTTCGCTACCGAAGCTGAAGCTGGACTATGGAATTGATTATGTTCACGGGCATTGCTGGAACGATATATATGATTCCATTAGCCAGGCAAGGCGGTTGATCTATATTACGGGGTGGTCGGTTTTTCACGAAGTTAAACTCGTGAGAGATGATGATGGGAATACGAAAAGAGATTTAAGCTTAGGAGATCTCCTCAAGAGGAAATCGCAGGAAGGCGTGAGAGTGTTGCTTCTCGTTTGGGACGATCCTACTTCTCGAAGTCTTTTGGGAATCAAAACGGTAAAAAATGTTAATTTGAGCAAAAATAAGTTAAAAGAAATATAGGATATTTACCATAATAATAATATGAATAGTAATAATGTGAATGATGAAATGAAGTTAGTTTTACTTTTATTAAATTAGAACTATGCCTAATTGATGTGCATTTTGATAGGAAGGGATAATGAAAACTAACGATGAAGTGACTCGACGATTTTTCAAACATTCTTCGGTACATGTATTGCTTTGTCCAAGATCTGTAGGGAAAGGACATAGTTGGGTGAAAAAACAGGTTAGAATTTGAAGAATGAGAAATAACAGTTGCAATCAATCACAAATCATCTTAAAAAAACTCTTTTTATTGCAGGAAGCTGAAACTATCTACACCCATCATCAAAAGACTGTGATTGTGGATGCAGATGCAGGTGCGGGTTTCAATTGGAGAAAAATAATAGCGTTTATCGGAGGACTCGATTTATGCGCTGGTCGATATGATACTCCAGCTCATCCCCTTTTAAGGACGATGAAAACCGTGCACAAGGACGACTTCAATAATCCAAATTTCACGGTAATATGAACGATGATTTGAAACTCTTTTTCCTAACATTAATTAAAATATTAAAATATCGTTTTACTAAATAAAAAAAAGAAATTAAAAAAAATGGTATGTTTCTCCTATCCCTTATCAATTTTTTTTTTCTAAACCTTAAAAATTAAAAAATAAAGCAAATTATGATATTTAGTTGATAATTTGAAAAATAAGATTAAGAGTGATTGTTGATATTGTGGCCAAGAATAGTAACTAGATAGAAAGAAATGGAGGACGAAACGAGGGAGAAGAGAAGATAAAGGATCAAAATAGATAGGTAAAGGGAGATAGAAAAAAATATAACATTACTCCTAATGAAACTAGTCTAAGATTCTAAGATTATATAATCTCCTTACAACGGTAAAATAGTAATAAAAGATAACTAAAGAAAATAAGATCAAATGGAAAATAAGAACAAATGTGCCATGCACATGATGTGCACATGAAGTAGGACGCAACATTCCCATCCTCTTAAAATCTTTTGTACGTTTTTTTCTCCATAGATTTGTAACACAATCTTTTTTTTTCCTTCTTCTAGTATGATAGAATGACCATTTGTTCGCTTGTGTGATTCCTTCAGTACTACCATTATCCAAGGTGGTCAGTCATTGAACCCTTTTGGTCTTTGAATGACTTGATTTGGATCTAAGATTGGTACTTCTAGTGTCCTAGGCCACAAATACCTGCCTGAGACCTAGTCTTTGATAAGTTCTTGAACTAATCTGTAGAGTTCAGGTATTACCATAAGATCAACTTCAGGGTTATAGATTTTGAACTAATCACATGTGGCTTTGCCATGAGTGACATAGATTTTGGGAAAATAAGGAAATTTTGGAACTAATGGCTTCAGGGTTATAAGTGGCCCCGCAACAATTTGCAAATCCTCTGAATTGTATCTTTGAGGCCAAATTCTTTGGCACCAAGCTTGACATTAGGATTTCCATCACATTTTATGGATGGTTCCATTATAAGCTCATGTTCAAATAGTTTAATAACAGCATAACTACAAAACGTTGCAGTGCCTTCTTCTAGAGGTACCATTTCTACTGTTATTGTCACGTGGGTTCGGCTAGATTGCCCCGAGCAAGCTTCTTGTAAGGGTGTCGTCAAAATTCCAGAAAAGTTAGCTCTTCGTCCACTTGGAATATCGTTTCTTGAACTTCTTGGCACCCCTTCACCCGGTATATGCGTTATTTGACCTTCATTGTCATTGTAATGAGACAATTCATCGGACCTTTGATTCAACAAGAATTTCATTGTTTTGTTCAGATTCACCATGTTGCTGGAGATTTCGCTAGATCAAAAGATTGTTTCAATTTCTCATTTTCAATTGCTTTGATTATTTGAAATTCTCATAAACATCTTTCTTCAAATCTTGGTGATCTTTTTTAAGTGCCTTCAACCGCTTCAAAATTTTATCCGCATTCTCTTCTGAACTCATCGATCTTGTAATCGTCATTAGAAACAAAGATCCTCTGATACCAAATGTGGTGTCCCGATCAACCGGAACCAAGAATAGTAACCAGATAGAAAGAAATAGATGGCTAAATGAGGGAGAAGATAAAGGATCGAAATACGTAGACAAAAAGAGATAGAAAAGAATTTTGATGGCTTACGACTAACTTGTAATTAAAGAGAAACTAGAAAGTACTCTAGTACAAAATACCCTTAGGTTTTGTTTGATGAATGGTTATTTGGATTTACTCAGAGCCACTTCAATCAAATTATCAACTAAATTACTAAAATATCATTTTCACTCTATATCCCTTGTTAAACACTTTTTTCTAAACCTTAAAAGGTTAAACGATTAAGTAAAAGAATTGAGATATTTTAGTTGATAATTTGAAAGATAAGATTTATAAATGATTATTGATAGGACTAAAATATTATCGACTTTGCTTGATAAATGCCCTTTTTGACTTGTAATTCAAAGGGCAGTCTTGTCTTTTTTTTCCTACAATTCAAAGGGTATATTAAATTACAAGACACAAATAAAACGATTATCTTATGTCCCTTATTATTTATTTGAACGATGGGACAAAAGAATGATTGTTCATAGGAAAGGAGATGAAAGTGACATGACGATATTTTCAATTGACTAAATTAGGGACCGAGTGAAGGTTGTCCACGAGAACCGTGGCATGATTTGCACAGTAAGATCGACGGTCCTGCAGCGTACGACATCCTAACCAACTTCCAAGAACGCTGGTTAAGAACTTCGAGTCTGAGTCGACTTTCAAAGATAAAAAGACAGGGAGATGATGCATTACTAAAGATTGAAAGTATTCATGAAATTATTGGGATGAATGATTTGCCATGTCTAAAGGAGGATGACCCTCTAGGTTGGCATGTACAGGTATGAATATTCAATTAATAATATTATTATATGTTTCACATACCTCTAAGTCCTGTTTGCTTTCTTCAATTTCTACTTCAGATATTCAGATCAATTGACTCCAACTCTGTCAAGGGATTCCCAAAAGACCCTAAAGAAGCCACAATGAAGGTGAGAAATATTATATCATAATAATAATAATGATTGAAATAGTGGTTTCATTTGACAAATGCCAATTCAATGTCATTTTCTCATCTGGTGTGAATCTAGATAAGATTCCGATTTGAAATTGATTGTATCTAAACTTAGTCCAGCCACACATTTTCATGCCAAACATATATGGATCTGTATATACATTTATTGGCGTCTTATCATGAAATTCTGATCCAGATAGAAAAGTGTTTCCAAGTTACGCTTTTATTGATGTATCTTAATTGTATTTATTGTTTTGTGACAGAACTTGGCATGTGGTAAGAATGTACTGATAGACATGAGCATACATTCAGCATACGTGAAGGCAATTCGATCTGCACAGCATTTTATCTACATCGAAAATCAATATTTCCTTGGATCGTCGTATAACTGGGAAAATCACAAGGACTTGGGCGTAAACAATCTCATACCAATGGAAATAGCCCTAAAGATTGCAAACAAAATCAGAGGAAATCAAAGATTTGCTGCTTATATCGTTATTCCAATGTATCCAGAAGGTGGTTCTACTAATAATGCTACGCAAAGAATTCTCTACTGGCAGGTTGAAATTCCAAATTCCATTGACAGTACTTATAATTATTAGTTAATGTTTTATACTAAATACACAATAATTATGTTATGCAGAATAAAACAATGCAAATGATGTATGATGTAATTTACAAGGCTCTACAAGAGGTAGGGCTTGAGAATCTGTATGAGCCTCAAGACTACTTGAATTTCTTCTGCCTCGGAAATCGAGAAACACGAGAAATCGGTGATGTTTCAGATGTAGGAAAAAATGTACCCAAAAACAGTCCTCAAGTAAAAAACTCTTCCCTTTACCCTATCAATAAATTTTTGTATGTATAGTATTTTCTCAATGTTGAACTTATTCTAAATTATTGTTTTTCAGTTTCTAGCACAAAAGAACCGACGGTTTATGATTTATGTTCACTCGAAAGGAATGATAGTCGACGATGAGTATGTGATATTGGGATCCGCCAATATAAACCAACGTTCATTAGAAGGGTCGAGAGATACTGAAATTGCAATGGGTGCATATCAACCTCAGTTCACTTGGGCGAGGAAAGGATCTAAACCATTTGGCCAGGTAAAACTTCACACATCTAAGACCTCGATTTGATTCGTGCTTTAATCAAACATGTTTCTAAAAAAAAATCTCTATGGCCTGCAATACGTTGAATCAAACTAACCCTAAATTTTGTTGTGAATCAATGTTAAGATCTATGGTTACAGAATGTCGCTATGGGCAGAGCACACTGGAGTCGTGGAGGACTGTTTCATGCAGCCCGAGAACATCGAGTGTGTTGGACGGGTGAGAGAAATTGGTGAACATAACTGGAGGTTATATGCTGGTGAGGATTTAACTGAAATGACAGGACACCTGCTTAAGTATCCAGTTCAGGTTGATGGAAATGGCAAAGTTAGGTCAATTCCTGGCTGTGAAACGTTCCCTGATGTGGGTGGGAATATTTTGGGTACTTTCATTCCCATTCAAGAAAACCTTACTCTTTGATTCAACCCTAAACCATTACGTTTTCATAGATTTTGTACAGAGTATGGGGTATATAAACTTTTAGGGTTTATGGGTTCTGTCAATTTTGTGCATTCATTTGTTCATACATTGTATCCTCTCAATAAATTAACAAAATTGTCAAACCTCATGGAGACGTCAATGTCTTCCACTTCTTGTACAAAATGCAATGAACAATGATGAGCTTCCATGGCTTCCTGTTGAAGGATGATTGAAAGCAGAACAAATTGATAAGATACGAAGAAATAAAACCTTGTTGACAATTAGAACCTAAGACCATCTCCAACTGAGAGCATCTCCACCTGATCAGCAAAACCCATCCCATACTTATAACTTTTATAACTTTTTAATATCACCCATATATTTTATAATTTTATAAATTATACCACAATTTTTTAATATCATTCTTATTATTTTAAATTTTATTATAAATTAATTATAATTCTTAATTTTGTATAAAAATAAAAATAAAAATGTATTTAAATTAAAGTTAAAGGACTGAATTAAATGTTTAAAACAAATAATATAGAAAGTTAAATATCATAACTAAAATGTTAATAGATTTGAAGTATAAAATTAAAATGTTAATAAACTTGAAGGACCTATTACAAAAATTTAATTAAATTATGCGTTCATGAACAGTATGAACGCATATATGGAGTTTTTGGAGAGAGAAAACGAAGGAACGCATTTTTGGTTTTGATTTGCTGTTGGTTGGAGGATAAAAATAAGTATGGGATGGGTTTTGCTGATCAGTTGGAGATGCTCTAAATCGGTATATACGCAAACCCTAGCCGATTATCTAAGCGATGTTTTAATCTGATATAAGCGAAATCAGAAGTATGGATTTAAGCAGATTCTACCTTGGCAAATTCAACAGAAACAGTACAACTCCATAAATATGGAGGCAATAACTTAATCAATAATAGAAGCAGATTTCACCTATTGAGGGAAGCAGACTTCCAAGGCAATAATTTCTGCATTATATAAGATAGAGGAAGAAAATGAACATCCAGAGCCATACGAAATTCAAACTAAATTGAAAGGACCGGCACTGAACCAGGATTTCGAACTGAAATGGTCTTAAAAAATATTTATGGTAGGCTTAAAATAATAACTTGAAAATTTTAAAAAAAAAAGTATAAAAAAAAGTAAAATTTTACCATTTTTTAATAATTATATAAAAAAAAAACAATGAATTATATTAATTTTTTTAAGAAATTAAGGGTAATGTCATATTTCTACTGTAAAAAAATATATATATATATATTTCGAGGTGGGTTTCAGCCCACCCAAGCCCCTACATAGATTCGTCCCTCACCGCACAAACTTAGGGTGAATTCCCAAACTAACCAAACAGTTTGGGGATTATTTTTTTAAATATAACTTTTTTTTTTCAATTATTCTCAAACTAACCCTCT